>NW_027211692.1:767500-1242500 GCF_022749685.1 Semicossyphus pulcher
TGAACCGGCCTCCGTCAAAAATAGACCCGGCGCGTCCCAGAAGCGTGTCTCTGCTCTGCTCCGCTAAAGATACGCGCCGGGTCGCGTCCTGCGGAATCACGATCATTGACTTGACTGGGCGTGATCGACTCCGGATGTTCCCGTGGAACAGTCATTGAACTTTCCATCAGCGTGAATATCTGCTTCAGACCGACACAAGAAGCTGTTCTGATGTTAAACACGCCGGTGTGTGGGATCTTTGCTGTTTTTTCGGTAAGTCAAGTGTGTGTTTGGGTTAGAGACTGTAACTGTACTCTGGCTCCAAAGGATGTCACCATCGCAAGATGGCAGTGCCTATCAGGGGGCTATTTTGGCCTCAATGTTGTACACTGAGAGCAGACGGAGACGCGTCGTCCATCTTCATATACAGTCACTGTTTTTTAAAAGGAGAAGAAGAAATGATTGACAGGAGGACTCACTGAAACAGCTCTCTGATGGAGGTGAGGATCCTCGGGGACGTCGCTGACGCTGATCTGAGAAGAACAAAGAAACAGTCAGCTGATCGGAGCCTGGTACTGCGTTTTCAAATATACACAATTATAAAAAATAATAATCAATAAACAAGAATAATCAATAATCAATAACTTTCTCTGGTTCAAACTGATCACAAAAATAAAGATGTGTGATTTTATCTTCCCGTGACTTCAGAATAATGAGGGTCTGAAGTCTGAATTTGATCATAAATGTAACATGATCATAACACAATCATAACACGATAATAACATGATAATAACACGATAATTACAGGATCATAAGATGATGATAACATGATCATAACACAAGCATAACATGATAATAACAGGATAACAACATGGGCATAACTTGGTCATAACACAATCATAACATGATTATAAGATGATAATAACATGATCGTAACATTATAATAACACGATAATAACATGATCATGAGATGATAATAACATGATCATAAGACGATAATAACATGATCATAGGACGATAACATGATCATAACACGAGCATAACATGATCATAACATGATCATAAGATGATCATAACATGGTCATAAGATAATAACATGGTCATAAGATGTTAATTACATGATAATAAGATAATAACATGATCATAAGATGATAATAACATGATAATAACAGAGCAATAATAAAATAAAAAATCTGTATTATGAAGCTGCTGACAAACAAACAATACAGTCAGCACAGTGAACATTAAGGTGCGTGTGTCGGTTGTGTCTTTAAAATGTGTTTATTTGTTGTGTGTGTGTTGAGTTTGTTTGGGGTTTGTGTGTGTGTGTTTGTGTTGTGTGTTTGTGTGTGTGTGACCTGAACAGGCGTGCGTGTCCTCTCTCTGTGGACTTGTGTTCAGTCTTTGGAGACGTGGATCTGGAGGTCGGAGCGCTCGAGCTGCTGAAACACAAAATCACGAGTTTCTCCACCAACAAGAGACAGGAACTGTGACCAAACTACCAAAATAAAAGCCCCTACCTGTCTTCATAACATTTGTTTTCAGAGTAATTGATAACTGCTTATGCTTTTCTGTTCTCTTTCGTGTAATTTAAATGTTCTCCCTGTCTGTAACTGTGTTTTTATGCTGCTGCCTGTCTTGACCTTGAAAAAGAGATTGTTAATCTCAGTGGGACTTTTCCTGGTTAAATAAAGGTTTCAATAATAATTAAAAAAAGAAAAAAAATTGTAAGTTATGATTGTATCTTATGTTTCTTTCATTTCCTTAAATTGCTTCATAATTTCTCTTTGTCAGACCAGGTGGACTCTACCTGTCTATGGTGACCTTTGACCTCGCAGCCATCTGCAGCTCCCTCTGCAGGTTGGCTTCTCGCACTCTGATGAAAACAGACACAGTGATGGTGTATCATGACAGGGTTTGTGAATAACATAAAACCAAACAGGAAGTGACTCTCTAAACGCAGGAAAGGTTATGAGTTTGAAAACAGGAAGTATGACTGTCGCCACAGGTGTGTGAGGTGCGTTCAGGTACCTGGACCTGCGTTCATTGCGGTTGTTCATGCGGGCGGCGGCCTGTTGTTTTATGTGGATCATGTCCTCCAGCAGGTGTCCTCCTCTCACCTTCTCCTCTCTGAGTGTCGTCTCCGCCCGTCTCTGTTGCTCCAGCAGGGCGTCATACTCCATCTTCAACGCCCCGTTTTGCTCCCGGACCTGCTCCACCCGCTCCTGCAGCCCCCGCTGAGCATCAAACGCACCGGCCCGCTGACGCTCGACCTCCAACAGCCTGAGAGAGACGCAGGGTCGGATTATTCAGAGAAAAGGCGCTCAGGAATATTTCAGGAAAGAAACGTTTGTGTTGATGTGGAGGGAAATTCTGTCACTTCAGAGTTTGTGCTCTAGTCTATGAGAACAGGTGAGCAGGAAGGTTCAGGTGTGGGTTTAGGTGTGTGTGTGTGTGTGTGTGTGTGTGTGTGTGTGTGTGGCTCACCTGGCATGTTGCTCCACCAGAACACATTCTTTGATTTTAATCTGCTGCTGCAGCTCCACCACCTGATAGGCCAGCTGGAAGCAAACAAACAGCAGAAGAAGAGTGCGGAGGACTGAGGAGGTCATGTGACTGACAGGAGGTAATATACGGACTGCCCTTTAAATGGAAACACTAAACATTCTGACCCAAAAGCATTCAAAAGTCCTCACACACGTTTTCAGTCAATAAAAGGTAATACACAAATAAAAGATGGCTGCCTTTCACGCCATGAACCCTGGATATCATGATGTCATTATTCAGCAGTCAATCACACACAGAGAAAAGCCTCCACCTGAGATGTTACAGCTGCTCCTGGTTTTAATATGCGAGTCTGACAGAATATTAATATGTCCCTCTCGATGGACTGATGCTTTACAGGTGCAACAAACAGAAACTGGCAGCAGGCTGGAAGAAGTCTGTTAGATCTGCTCACCATGTCACGCAGCGCTGTAAAAATGATATAAGACACCTGAAGCTGCTGTACAGCAGCTCAAGTTCATGTTTCATCTCGTTGGTTAAACTCAACTCGCCAATATCCGTCCTTCCAGACACGTCAGAAAACCGTCATGTTTGCGTTCATAACGTCACCTGTCCTCTCACTCAGCTGGTTAACCTCCCTCCTCCTCCTGAGCTGTGTCTGACGAACTCTCCTGCTGCTTCCAGCTCCTTCAGGCTGACCAGTGCCCAGTGTGCTGAGCTGTTAGCTCAGATCAGTACCAGGATTTCTCTGATGGACACCAACTACACGTTCTGTCTCAGCTGTGGAGCGCCTGTCCATCTGTCTCCGCTGAGTGGCAGTTTCACTGTATCTAGCAAGTCACAGGTGGGCTGAGATCTGTCTCACTACAGCGCTATGAAGCCACAACAAACAGATGTTACTGAGATTTAATGACAATAAACAGGCTGAGAGGATGCTGAGAGAACTACATCAGGAGGCAGGGTTGTTAAAGGACTGAGGTCATGTTGTGTGAGGTCTGTCTGTGAGACGACAAGAACACGACTTTAAAATGACTCAATAAACTTAAGTGCAGTTTTATCTCTTAGTTTACCTAACAGCTTGCATTTATAGGATCACACTATTAAAATGTTTAACAGAGTCACCCCTCATCCATATAAACACGTGATCATGTGACCAGGTGACATCAGCAGGTGTGTTCAGTACCTCTCCAGTAGTCTGCTTCAGCTGGTTGTTCTGATGCAGCAGAGAGGAGAGAGAGCTGCTGCTGTCAGAGGAGGGACACCTGCATGGATAAAACAAACACACCCAGCATCATCACACAGGTACACACACACACACACACACACACACACACACACACACACACACACACACACACACACACACACACACACACACACACACACACACACACGGTGAAATCTGTGTGTTATTGGTGCGTCAGAGCAGACAGAACAGGTGTATTCAGATACCTGGCGGAGCAGCTCAGTATTCCTTTGGCCAGGCTGCTTTTCTCCAGCAGCTGAGAGTCTGAAACACAGAGAACAGATCGATCACAGGTAACTCACCTGCAGAGCACCAGGACTCAGGCGCAGTTTTTTCTACAGACACGATCATTTAAAGTCGGAGCATTAAAAAATAAAGGTTACGTGAATTTGAAGAACTTACAAAATCACATTTCTTTCTCAAATATTTCAAATTCTCAGAAGGACCCTCGAACAGCGCGTCACAGAAAAATATATGTATAGAAGAGCCACGACAAAAAAGAGACGAGTTTAAAGTCATTTTATCTATTAAGGAAAAGTCTTTTTAATCTTTGATTTTCAGTTTAAAATGCAGGATAGGAAAATAAAGTCTAGCACCATGATTTTAATGTATTTAGGCGGTAGACAGTTAGTCTGTGTGAGTATCTGTCTGCAGCTCACATTGTGCAGCAGATGATGAACCAGCAGCAGACTGAACGCTGGTCACAGATGAGTCACTGCAACATGTGGTTTAATTTTCTGACAACTTCCTGTCCCCGAATATCAACAAAATAAAGGAACTATAAAATGTGAACACTTGAAACATTTCAATCTCAGTCTCTTTTTTGTAAACCAGTAAATTAACAGTTTTTAAAAACTAAGTTTGGTAAAAAAAAACCTCCTGTCTTTAGCTGCCTGACACAACAAAAACGTGAAACAGCTCATCTGGGTTACTGTTCTGTCTGCGGTTTGCTGTTGTTGTGGATTTCTGTGAACCAAACTCCATTTAAAAATTCTATGTTTTCTATAGAAGTGATTTCAAAGCCTTAAATGTTTATCATGTGCGTGTGTTTAACCAGGTAAGAAGAAACAGGAAGTATTTCTCTGGACCAAACTCCATATAAGAAATGTATAATTTTGGGAGTATTGATTACAGAGCTGGCAACTGAAAAAAACAAACAAACTCAAATCTTATTTTTGTCAGTGTGGGTGTTTACCAGTGATGATTTCTCTAGACAAAAGTCCATAGAAAGTCTTAGCTCTTTGATGGAGCTGCGGTTTCAGAGCTGATACCTAGGACAACACACTGCAGCTGTGTGGTGTGAAAACGGTTAAATTGACAGTTTTTTAAGTGGAGTTTGGTCAGACTCTCCAGAAATCCTGTCCCCAGTTGCCCGGCATAGAATTAGTACATACTGGATGTAAACACACACAGCCCTTCTGTAGTTGTATTTAAACAGATGAAACGTGTACTTGGCCGTCGTACAGAAGCGGATCAGGTCCTGGAACATGGCGTGCTGGCTCCGGTCTCTGTGCTTCAGCTGACGGACGATGTCTCTCTTCCAGGTCTCCGCTGACTTGCCGCCGCTTCCCGGAGCCGGGACCCGGCTGCAGCGCTCCAACACTCCGGGTGAATCCGTCATGATTCCGCGAGTGTTGGCGGTCACAGCGGCCATGATGCGCGCAGCCTGGGCTGCTTCATTCCGTTTCCCCGCTGACAGACGCTCACAGACCGGCCAGATGTTACAGACAGCTCCGCGTTAACCTCCAGGTGTTCTAACCGCCGCCATGTTGTTTTCTCCTCGTCCTGTTTACGTTTCTTCTGCTCCGATGTTTGTTTATTTTGTTGTTTTTTATTTTCCAACTTTTTGCCCCTAACACTCGTCACTCTGACGGGGGCGGGGCTGAAGCTGGTAGCTCATGCTACCAGCTGCCGGGTGTCTCAGCCAATCACCGCCCGCCCTCGGCTCTTCCTGTTTAGACTTAAGAGTAAAAAACAAACACAGCCTGCGGGACACGCCCCTCAAAGACCTCACCTGATGGACGAAGGAGCCCATTAGGTGAAAAAAAATGTAACGTCCATTTTTTATTTGAGCCAGGTATGAATCAAGCTGGGATGTCCCTGAACCAAAGTCCATTCAAAAAATCTCAGATTTAACACAGACGATTTCAGTGCTGAAACTTAATCACAGCCTCGCAAATATAAACTATTAATTAAACATTCTATTTTAAGTGGAGTTCGGCTTAACTGAAATATAAATATAAATAAAGTAGCAAACTTTGAGTCACATTCACCATGAGGTTTAAAAACAGGATACCACCGAGGACCACCGACATCAGGACTACATTTACAAAAATAGATACCTCAGTTTAACATATTTATAATGCCATCAAGACAAACTCCCCGTTTAGAACTTTATGTTGACATTTTATTTTTGAATTATAACACAAAATTTACAAAAAATTACTTAATTGTTTATGTTGTAATAAACAGAAACTATAGGTCATAAGATGATCAAAGTAGTTCTTTAAGTTCTAACACGAATTCTCCCTCGTAATCGTTTAACCGTCGTAAAACGACCATTTGTGTTTTTTGCATATTTAAATATGTGTTTGATGAATTAATTGTTTCATGACAGAATTAATTATAATCACTACATCACAAGGCTAAAGATCGATGCAGATCGTTGGAATGACCTTTTCCAGATTCAGCTGAAATTGAGACATTTTAAAGTCTGGAATAATAAATACCTCCCTCTTTGAGAAACATAAAACATTTATTAAGAAACATAAAACTACAGTTTATGTACAAACAGCGGCGGTGATTTCAAACTGCCATAAAAACAAACGTAAGGTGCAAAAGTGTAATACTGATGTTTATAAAACCGTCTGAATAAAACCCGCCGAGTCACTCAGACACTGGAGAGAATTTTGTCTTCTTTCAGCCTCTGTACAACCCACAGCAGAGGGCCTGGGCCTGGTTCAGGTTCAGATTCGGTTCAGTTTGTTCTGGGTCATCTGAACCAGCAGCTCAGAATATTTCTCCAGCAGAGACGTCATCCCGTCACTCTGCAGCGGACCAGAGGGGGCGCTGCTACCCCGAAAGTCTCCACCCCGCAGAACCGCCTGCAGCTCAGACTGAACAACATCAAACGCCTCCCGCAGGATGGACGACATCTGAAGATGCTGCTCCGACCCGCCGAGCTGCACGAGGAGGGAAGCAAAAAGTTTGTAAGAAGGCTGGGGAAAAAAAAATGTAATTTATATATACAGTATATATTCATTTTTAAAGTCTTAAAACACGTTAGTCAGTCTTTACGTTGGTTTATTTCATACCTTTAATGTAAAGGTTTTCAGGCTCTACTATCTATTACTGTTCTGCTGTGACACTGAATGCCCTGTGCAGAATTAATAAAGTTTATTCAATCAGTGCCTCTCAAAATATGACATATAATAATAATAATAATAATAAAATGAACTTCCTGGTTTCTACACATTTAAATCTTTCTCTGAAATTTGAAAACATTTTTCAACATTTTCGAAAGACATGAAACTAAACTTTAAAACGCACAAACTGTTAAATCTTAACATCTAAATTATTAAAATTAATGTCTCAGTTTGGACTGAGGAGTCGTCTGTCGCCTGGCAGAAACGGAGTCATGTGACCGCACCTGACAGGAAGCTCACCTGTTGGTAGAAGTGAACGGCTCGTCTAGCCGTCTGTCTCAGCTCGTTGGCGACGTGCTGACACTGCTGCAGACTGACCGACTCATCATCATCACATGAACCTGCAACAACAAACGTCCCGATGATTTCATCCCATCAAAGTCTGAACACATGCAGGGTTTGTCCTGAGGGGGGCGCTACTTCATTACAATGTACTAGTGCTGTTAAAATTGGCCAATAATGACATTCTAATCTATTTTAGCGCAATATGTCCACAAGAGGGCACAGCAATACAAAGAGAGATAAAGTTACTTGAAAAGAAACATTTATTTAAACATGAACATGCCTTTTAAAAGATCAGCAGGGGCTTCCTGCACATCGCACAATAAACAAAGAAATGATTCGGTTACGGTCGCAGCGCTCCGAGCGAGCTGAACTGTGACAGATATATTTATGTAAACATAAACGTCTTTATGCTGCGGGTGAGAGTCTCTCTCTCTTGGGCCGGGCCACCATTTAAATTCTCTGCCATCATTACCGCACGCCACACGGCTGTTGTATTATTAACGTGTCATAGTTTAAAGTGACGCGTGCATTCACAGATGCTCCGTAACCAGGAGAGGGCGCACGCGGACAACGAGAACACGCAAGTACAAACGAGAGTTTGCAAGACAGCCGTGGTAGTGCAGATTTTTTTCACTTCAAATATTAATTACAGACAGCCATATAATGTACAGGGTTCATCCTCCGAGGAGCCAGACATGACGATCAGGAGCTGTCAGGATGATGCCATGTTGAGATATCTGAGTGAAGGGGCAGGGTTACCTGTTTGAGGGGGCGGAGTTACCTGTCTGAGGGGGGCGGAGTGTTTCTGACAGAGGAGAGGAGGAAGAGACGGGCGGGTCGGCTCCTGAAGTCGAGTCTAACGCTGGGAACAAGAAGGAGATTGTTCAGACGCTCACAAGTTGTTGAAATCTTTCATCTTTTGGGTCGAAGTCACACAAACTACTTTAAAGAACAAGCCTGTGAACAGCTCATGGTAATTCTAAGCTTACGTTAAAGAACATTTGTAATATTTAGTCTAAAGTGATGATCTCACATGAACAGGTTTGAAGAAACTGAAGAAGGTTTATATAAAGTTAAAATATTACAGTAAAAACTTTGAGTCAGATTCATATTCAAAACAGAAAAAAAAGAGTCGACTATGATACGAATATAAACACACATAAATGTCATGATGAGGGTTAACACCATGAGTTGTCTGTCTGTATAATCCGTCTCTATATTACCTGTGTTTCCTGGATCAGTCTGGATTCTGGTCTCGGATCCCTCTGGACCCTCTTCCTGCCTGGAGGCGGAGCAGGTGATGAGGTCACATGCTGTGGGCGTGGCCGTGGGGGTGATGGAGGGGCTGATTATGAGGCTTTGGTTTATATTCGTCAGAGTCTCATCGACGCTGCTGACGCTCCACCTCCCGGCTCCGCCCTGTGACATCGCGTCAGTGGGCGTGGTTAACTCCTGCAGGTTCACTGCAGGTATGTGATCCTGAGACTTCTGGGACGACGGAGTGACACTGCTGAGCGAAAAAGACGAGAGACCGCATGTGTCAAACCGTCCTCAAAGAGTTTTCCTGTAAATATTGTAACTTTAACTCGTTTTAAATCGCAGCAGCTTCTTCCTTCAACGTTTGGCCTCGTCAGGCTCCTGCGTGTCTGTAAAGGTGGGTCAATAAAAAGCAATGCTTAAAGGGGGCTTACCTGCTGGTCTGCTCCTGATGTAGGTCAGGTTTGACGCTGAGGTCCAGACCAGCAGACAGCTGGGGGGGAGGACGCTGGAGGTCTGAGGAAGAGGACAGGTTCTCCTCCTCCTCCTCTTGGTTAGAGGTGGAGGAGGTGTTGGAGATGGTGGGGGGGTCCAGGCTCAGTTTGGCCCGGGAGCTGGCTGTGGTTCCCAGGTATCCAAGGCGAGGCGCCCCCTGCTGGACTGAAGACACCAAGCTGCTGTTTGGGGCCACCGTAGTCCTGGAGGGGACGTCTGATTGGTTGAAGAAGCAGAGGGTCAGAAACTACAACCTACTAGACTCGCAGGTGAAGCTGGACAGGTGAGTGATCTTAAAACAGACTCCGTGATTAAAGGAGGTCAAAGTTCATCTGAGCTCTGTTTAGATGGGATTATCTGTTTATATTTAGGCAGACGACCTGCATCATCCAGGTGTCTTTTTCAGACTGATAGGAAGAAGAACAGGTGATCACCTGTTGCTCTTTGTTCGGATCGTCAGCTGCGTTCACAAGCAGCAGAAAGAACGAGACTTTGAGTCAGCTGTCTGACTGAAAAGTGCCATTAAAGTCAAAGCATTTCATTTTGAATCTTTCATTAACATTTATTTTGTAGGTCATCTTTGATGAAGACTCATGATGAACTTTAACCCCCCATGTGGACATTTTGACCTTCAACCTTGTGAGTTTTACAAAAGAAAAGCCCCAAAATGACCCAAAACACCCATATGTGTACACACACACACACACACACACACACACACACACACACACACACACACACACACACACACACACACACACACACACACACACACACACACACACACACACACACACACACACACACACACACACACACACACACCTCCCAGCTTATCTCTGCATTGGACGACCACAACAGTGTGTCGTCGGCGTATTTGGCGACGAAGAGGCTGATGGGAAATCATGCAGGAAGCTCGATGAAGAACTGACTGGTTGCATTTTGCTGTGAGCGCACACACACACACGCACACACACGCACACACACGCACACACACACATACACACACAGAGAAGACACACTCCTGTCTTTATTTACAGGTGGAGTCCCTCAGGGAAGCCTCCTGGAGCTTCTTACATTTCTATCAAACCTTAAAGATTTGGAACACGAACATCTCTGTAAATCATTCTTTGCTGCTCTTTGGCCAGTGGGCTCAGAGCTGCGACGTGTGCAAAGATAGTTCTGTTTACGTTTGTTGTTGTTGTTTGCTTTGACTTGTAAACAGAGGGATCCTATGAGATAACAGCGATGCATGCAAAGCTACGAGACATGATCAGGGAAACTCAGACCCTGTATTACCCTGAGTTCCTCAACTGCACAACAAAAGATGAAAGTAATGCATGGTGAAAGAACAGCAGTCAGACTAAACTGACATATGAACCGTTACTATAGCCTACAACCACGGAGGACTGCTTCCCTGCACTCTGTGTTTGTAGAAGGAGGGGGAAAGTCCTGGAGATGTTCACAGCTCCTGAAGCTGACACAGTTTCCACAATATGTCTGAAGCTGTGTAAGTCTTTTAAAAAAATGTCAAAGATGTGAGACCAGAGTTTACGCTAGACCTCTTTTTTTGGACGGCCAATTTGTCCGGTAATATTCCTCAATTCCAGCCATATAGAAAGATGGACATATGCTTTAACTAGCTGTATTTATTCAACACGAATTCATTCATTAGACATCATCCTAAATGTGTGACTTAACACTGAATAAAATAACTTTACAATAAGCTACAAGAAGAAGCCAATCCAGGTTTAAAAGAAGGGGACAAAGGGTTGAAACCTCAGCGGGCTGGGAGGCTTGTTCTCAGCAGGGCGGCTTCAGGGCTGTTTATGGAGCGAGAGTCCACGCTCTGCAGCCACACTCGACACGGGAACTGTGCTGACAGTCTTTGGCAGCTTTGCCCGGTCGCAGTAGATTACCTGAAACCCTTGATGACAGTTTCACAGGCCGCATGGAATTTCAACCCGCCACAGCCACACAGCGCTGTCATCATCGGCGCCGCATCTGGCCGAGGAGCGAGATGCAAATGACGTTAATCTCCGCCTGTCCAACTCTCTGTGTTTTAACAGTGGAGTCAAAGGCTGTGCACGTTTATATTTAAGTGTATTAACACAATAGCCGATTTAATACGCCGTTACTCATTTTTTCAAGTTTATTTGGCAGATTTTCCCACCGGACATTTTGGCCGTCGAACTCCACGTGATACCGACTAAGGCCAACCCTGATTGAGACACAGACTGTGATTCTCAGGAGAGACCTGCTACTTCATGTCCTTAAAGAAAAGTGAATTTCAGTTTGATTGATCAGTGTTGCTTCCTTCTAATTCAAAGTCAAACAGTGACCACAGAGGTGGTTACTGACACGGAGAACAAGACTAAACCTGGAGCTGATTCAGTCACTTTAGAGATGAGAGGAGAAGAAAACATCCTCATTGAAAGCATGAAACAAATAAAACTGATGTTAATCGAACTGTATACAGTTTGTATAAAAGTGAAGCGTGATTCTGTGACGGTTTGTGCTCAGCTGACGCCTGCAGACGTGCAGGTTTAAAACACCAGCAGTGAAACAGATCGGATCTAAACTTCTGTTCAGTGTTTCCTGCTGAGTCACGACAGAAGTCAGACCAGTCGAGCTCCTCCGACAGGTTTCACACTCAAACCTCCTCTGAAGCAGAACCGGAGCTTTGTGACCCTGAAGGTTTTTATTGTTACTGATCAATAAAAGGCAACAAACTGTTCAGCTCTAACTAGAAGCAGAATGGCAGACTTGGAGGAGCAGAGTGGAGGATTCAGTGGCATCCAGCTCCATCTCTACCTTCCATGTGTGCAGGCTGATGAACTCTCAAATACACAGAAAGTCCTCGAATAGAATTAGGTTTAGTTTTCCATTCTGGGCTCCTGCAGACACACATGGATACAAAGAGCTCATTCTAAAGTAACATACATATATATAATAAACTGGGCCTTTAACTTGCAATAACAGTAAAGGGAAAATATCATTGTTGAGTTGTTGGAATGAGAGTTATATTGTACGACTAAAATGAGCCCAAGTTCTATTCCAACCGTTGACCTTTGCACTTCCTGTCTGTCTACAGCTTACCCATCCAACCAGAGCCTCAGTGGCTCAGAAAATAATCTTAAAAAAAGACAGCCACACAGCCGCCATAATTCTTGACCACAAAGAAGAAGGTCACACAGGACGAATACTTACACATGACCTCTGTGTTTTGGGAAATGTGCATGAGAACTTTCAAATGAAGGACACTGCAGATGTGAATGAGCCTCAGTCTGAGCCCCACAAGCACGGCAGTTAACTAGAAGAGGTCGTCTGCATAGAGACGGGATGTAATTGAGGTCGTTATTGTGAAGTGCTCATGAGGCCTGCAGCTCCTTTTCTCTTTGAGGTGGTTTTAATTTGAACATGTGAGCTCCCTGCACACAGAGATGAAGCTTCAAAGTCGCTTTCTCAATGTCGTGCGGGATGGGGGGGGGGGGGGGGGGGGGGGGGGGGGCTGAGTTTTACAGGAAGACACAGAACGTGAAAGCAGCTCTACTGAAACAGGTGTGTTGTTACCTCCTCCAACATACTGAGTTCCTGTTTACACGTTCAAATTATTTCTTCAGGTCAGAAAAACACACATTAAAACAAACGAATGACTCACCACCAGTCGAATCACCTGAGGTGACCTCGCTGACCTCACAGCTCACCTGAAAACAAACAGGAAGTGAAACCTTATTCAGAAACACCCGACGTGTTAGTCCACAAAACTCAAAGGTGGATGTCAGACACGTTCAGGATTACTGGTCATGTCATGTGACAGCTGTGTTTCGAGTTGCTCAGGTGTGTTTATTGTTGCTCAGGTGTGTTTCAGGTGTGTTTAGTGTTGCTCTGGTGTGTTTAGTGTTGCTCAGTTGTGTTTCAGGTGTGTTCCGGATTGCTCAGGTGTGTTTAGTGTTGCTCAGTTGTGTTTCAGGTGTGTTCCGGATTGCTCAGGTGTGTTTAGTGTTGCTCAGGTGTGTTTCAGGTGTGTTCCCAGTTGCTCAGGTGTGTTCATCGTTGCTCAGGTGTGTTTAGTGTTGCTCAGGTGTGTTTAAGGTTTGTTTCAAGTTGCTCAGGTGTGTTTAGTGTTGCTCAGGTGTGTTTCAGGTGTGTTCCCGGTTGCTCAGGTGTGTTCATCGTTGCTCAGGTGTGTTTAGTGTTGCTCAGGTGTGTTTAAGGTGTGTTTCAAGTTGCTCAGGTGTGTTTAGTGTTGCTCAGTTGTGTTTCAGGTGTGTTCCCGGTTGCTCAGGTGTGTTCATCGTTGCTCAGGTGTGTTTAGTGTTGCTCAGGTGTGTTTAAGGTTTGTTTCGAGTTGCTCAGGTGTGTTTATTGTTGCTCAGGTGTGTTTAGGGTGTGTTTCAAGTTGCTCTGGTGTGTTCAGTGTTGCTCAGTTGTGTTTCAGGTGTGTTCCGGGTTGCTCAGGTGTGTTTAGTGTTGCTCAGGTGTGTTTAAGATCTGTTTCAAGTTCCTCAGGTGTGTTTAGTGTTGCTCTGGTGGGTTTAAGGTGTGTTTCAAGTTGCTCAGGTGTGTTTAGTGTTGCTCAGGTGTGTTTCAGGTGTGTTCCCGGTTGCTCAGGTGTGTTCATCGTTGCTCAGGTGTGTTTAGTGTTGCTCAGGTGTGTTTAAGGTTTGTTTCAAGTTGCTCAGGTGTGTTTAGTGTTGCTCAGGTGTGTTTCAGGTGTGTTCCCGGTTGCTCAGGTGTGTTCATCATTGCTCAGTAGTGTTTCAAGTTGCTCAGGTGTGTTTAGTGTTGCTCAGTTGTGTTTCAGGTGTGTTCCCAGTTGCTCAGGTGTGTTCATCGTTGCTCAGGTGTGTTTAGTGTTGCTCAGGTGTGTTTAAGGTGTGTTTCAAGTTGCTCAGGTGTGTTTAGTGTTGCTCAGTTGTGTTTCAGGTGTGTTCCCGGTTGCTCAGGTGTGTTCATCGTTGCTCAGGTGTGTTTAGTGTTGCTCAGGTGTGTTTAAGGTTTGTTTCGAGTTGCTCAGGTGTGTTTATTGTTGCTCAGGTGTGTTTAGGGTGTGTTTCAAGTTGCTCTGGTGTGTTTATTGTTGCTCAGGTGTGTTTAAGGTGTGTTTCAAGTTGCTCTGGTGTGTTTAGTGTTGCTCAGGTGTGTTTAAGGTGTGTTTCAAGTTGCTCAGGTGTGTTTAGTGTTGCTCAGTTGTGTTTCAGGTGTGTTCCCGGTTGCTCAGGTGTGTTCATCGTTGCTCAGGTGTGTTTAGTGTTGCTCAGGTGTGTTTAAGGTTTGTTTCAAGTTACTCAGGTGTGTTTAGTGTTGCTCAGGTTTGTTTCAGGTGTGTTTAGTGTTGCTCAGTTGTGTTTCAGGTGTGTTCCCGGTTGCTCAGGTGTGTTCATCGTTGCTCAGGTGTGTTTAGTGTTGCTCAGGTGTGTCTCAGGTGTGTTCACGTGTGCTCACTGTTGCTCAGGTGTGTTTCAGGTGTGTTTTTACCGATGTGTTACTGACGTTGCTTTCCTCTGAGATCCTGCTCGGGATGGAGACAGGAGGCGGAGCTTGGCTCGGCCACGCCCTAAACAGCAGGAACATACTGTTATCACCTTGACCACCAGTTAAACAGAAAGCTCATCGCCTCCTGCTGGCCTGAGGGTCCCTGAGGATTGTGGGTAAACAGACCTGATCCTGTCCTGGAAGCGGGACAGGAAGCGGGTGGAGATGCTGAGTCGAGGGTTCAGGAAGTGTTTTTCCTCTGAAGGCTGCAGAGTCCTCAGGTCTGTGTCGAACTTCTCTGAAAGGTCAAAGGTCAAAAGCACCTCAGCGTCCAGGAGAACAGACAGCAGCGTGAACATCACAGAGTTACCATGATGAAGAGTGTGTGGTACCGTCGTGCAGACTGGAGGCCAGAGTGTCAAAGTGGTTCTTCAGGGAGCTTCTGTCCTCGTCGTCCTCCAGGAGCAGACTGCCCACAGAGCTGCCCTGACTCAGAGAGTCTGTGTCTGCAGAGAGTCAGAGGTCAGCTTCATCACAACCTTACACACACCATCACAGTACATGTACAGCTCTATACGGCTCTCTGACCTGCGTCCTGCTGCTGCTCCAGGCTTCCTGCTGAGCCTTCAGAGCAGGCCGAGTCCGGACTCAGCTGAGTGCTCCACATGGGCTCCGTCCCCTGACCTTTGACCTCCAGCTGGGTCAGAGACCGCCGAGGGTCCGTCATGCCTTCAACATCGAAGTCCCTGAAAGCGCACAGACACAGGGATCAGCAGAACCAAAACACGAGTCCACACACACAGAAATGTACAGGTGTGTTTATTCGTCGAGGTGAATCTGCTCTGCACACGAGGCTCACCTGTCAGTGGTCGTGTTGTTGGTGTTTGGGTAGAGGATGTAGCTGCTCCTGTCCTCACCTGGATTCTGCAGCCCCTGAACATCACATCGCCCGTAGAGCTGCAACGATTAATCAATAAATGGAAAATGAATCCTCAAATATTGTGATAATCAATGAATCGTTTCTGAGATGTTTACAGAAATAATGTCAAACATTTATTTGGCATAAACGAGTCTTTTGGCTTCCAGCTGTGGGTTTAACAAAAGACACATCTGAGGACTTTAACAACTTTCTGACATTTAATAAATGATTAAAGATTCAACGATTAACCCTGAACATGATTGAATAATGGTCCTAATGGTCCTAATGGTCCTAATGGTCCGAGCTGACGAGGCACAGAGATCAGCATGATGAGAGGAACAGGACTAACTTCATCATAAGCTTTGACAGATGAAGGTTCTGTGATTAACTGATCAGTACTCAGTTAAATGAGTTGTTTTATTTCAGCATTTAACACAATAAACTGACACACAAAGAACACATGGAAAAAGGAACAAAATGAGGTGATTATTTATTATAATATATGATTTGATCATTTAAGACAGCAGAGGGTTTATCTGTTAAGCTTCAGAGAACAGTCTGTGAGCGTGTGCTTCAGATGTTTTTGGGGAGCTTAATTAAAGTTGGTCTAAATGCTGAATAAAGTAGCGTCAGGTTATGATCAGTGCGTCTCCACTGCTCTTCAGGGGATGCTGGTGAGGGGGCGATTTGCTCACGTTCGCCGTCTCTTTCATGTTCTTCAGTTTCTCTTTTTCCCTCTTTTACAGAAACCATACACTCTGTCACCATCAGCTGGAACCCTGCTCTCCTCACTCGCCCACCGCTGCTCCACCTCTCTCTCTCTGAAAATCTGCTTTTAGATCGGTTTATTTAATGCAGACATTAAGATAATATTTTAACACCTGATTATGAAAAAAAGTATCCAAGCATGGATTCCATGGCAGCCCTAACTCCAGGCAGTGAGCTCACCTCCTTCTCCTCCTCTCTATCCTCCTCCTCTTCCTCCTCTTCGTCTCCGAGCAGACTCTCCAGACTCTGGGGGTGGAAGTCCTCCTCCTCCTCCTCCTCCTCCTCCTCCTCCTCCTCCTCCCCTTCCTCCTCCTGACTCTTGGTGGGGCTTGGGGAGAAGGTGGAGCAGATGACCAGAGGGTTCAGCTGTTTAGTCCACCGACTCCGTACCTGACGCGGCTCAGCATCTGATTGGACGGCAGAGGAGGCTCTGTCCTGCCCCTGCTGAACACAAAGACCACAGACTGTGAAAAATACGGATGACATGACAGCTCCCTCAAAGTGAGTCCAAACCCTCTCTGTCGCCCCCTGCTGCCTGGCTGCAGTATAGCTCATAAAGCCCGCCTCCTCCATGTTAACAGATGGGACATGAGTCAGACTATAAAATCAAAATACACGTCAAATACATTTTTCTCAAACATGGTTTCTGTCATTATAGTGTCATTGAGTATTTTTCTGAGACACACATGCACGCTCACACACACACACACAGACACACACACACACACACACACACACACACACACACACACACACACACACACACACACACACACACACACACACAGTACTGACCAGTTTCCTGAACCACATGGGCAGTTTTCCGTTGGTCTGAAGCAGCTGAGCATCTGAAACACAAAACAACACAAACTCTCATCACATGCAGAGGAACACTAAAGATCTGCTGTCGCAGGGAGCTCATAGTGACTTATTGATCCGTCTTTATAGAAACAACAGCAGGAGGTCTGTGTGGTGTGAATGGCTGCCTGTGGAGGGGAAACAGAAGGCCCCAGAGTGGGTCAGCGTGAATCATCTCATGTTTGTTGGATGATGTCTGCTCTCCAGGCGTAGTATTCAGCTCTTTTAAAATACTATGTAAAGTCCCGCATCAAAACTGTTACTTCAGTAAAAGCACACCCACAAAGCCGTTTCCCCAAGTGAAAGTTGACCTGGTACGTGTGAAAGTTGACCTGGTACGTGTGAAATTTGACCTGGTACGTGTGAAAGTTGACCTGGTACGTGTGAAAGTTGACCTGGTACGTGTGAAAGTTGACCTGTTTAGATAGATCTGACCCCAATGATTGATGTAACCCCACACCCGTCCGCCTCCTCACCCTGAGTAGAGTCCGGTCTGGCCGGAGTACCAGAGTCAGCCTCTTCCTCCCCCTCCTCTTCCTCCAGCTGAGGCAGCTGGGAGGAGGGCACAGTGATGAAGGTCTCCCTCCTGAAACAACAGGTGGAACACATCTCAGCTGAATCCTGAGCCCCCTAAACATCCTGACCCCTCCAAACATCCTGACCCTCTCCTAACATCTTGACCCCTCCAAACATCCTGAGCCCCCTAAACATCCTGACCCCTCCAAACATCCTGACCCTCTCCTAACATCCTGACCCCTCCAAACATCCTGAGCCCCCTAAACATCCTGACCCCTCCAAACATCCTGATCCCTCCAAACATCCTGACCCTTCAAAACATCCTGACCCCTCCTAACATCCTGACCCCTCAAAACATCCTGACCCATCCAAACATCCTGACCCTCTCCTAACATCCTGACCCCTTCAAAACATCCTGACTCATCCAAACATCCTGACCCCTCCAAACATCCTGACCCCTCCAAACATCCTGACCCTTCAAAACATCCTGACCCCTCCAAACATCCTGACCCTCTCCTAACATCCTGACCCCTCAAAACATCCTGACCCATCCAAACATCCTGACCCTCTCCTAACATCCTGACCCTCTCCTAACATCCTGACCCCTTCAAAACATCCTGACCCCTCCAAACATCCTGACCCTCTCCTAACATCCTGACCCCTCAAAACATCCTGACCCATCCAAACATCCTGACCCTCTCCTAACATCCTGACCCTCTCCTAACATCCTGACCCATCCAAACATCCTGACCCTCTCCTAACATCCTGACCCCTTCAAAACATCCTGACCCATCCAAACATCCTGACCCCTCCAAACATCCTGACCCTCTCCTAACATCCGTGCCCCTCAAAACATCCTGACCCCTCCAAACATCCCGACCCTCTCCTAACATCCTGACCCCTCAAAACATCCTGACCCTAACCTAACATCCTGACCCTCCTAACATCCTGACCCCTCCTAACATCCTGACCCTCTCCAAACATCCTGACCCCTCAAAACATCCTGACCCATCCAAACACCCTGACCCCTCAAAACATCCTGACCCATCCAAACATCCTGACCCCTCAAAACACCCTGACCCCTCAAAACATCCTGACCCATCCAAACATCCTGACCCCTCCAAACATCCTGACCCCTCCAAACATCCTGACCCCTCCAAACATCCTGACCCTCTCCTAACATCCTGACCCCTCAAAACATCCTGACCCCTCCAAACATCCTGACCCTCCAAACATCCTGACCCTCTCCTAACATCCTGACCCCTCCAAACATCCTGACCCTCCTAACATCCTGACCCCTCAAAACATCCTGACCCTCTCCTAACACCCTGACCCCTCCAAACATCCTGACCCCTCCAAACATCCTGACCCCTCCAAACATCCTGACCCTCTCCTAACACCCTGACCCCTCCAAACATCCTGACCCTCTCCTAACATCCTGACCCCTCAAAACATCCTGACCCTCTCCAAACATCCTGACCCCTCCTAACATCCTGACCCTCTCCTAACATCCTGACCCCTCCAAACATCCTGACCCCTCCAAACATCCTGACCCTCTCCTAACACCCTGACCCCTCCAAACACCCTGACCCTCTCCTAACATCCTGACCCCTCAAAACATCCTGACCCTCTCCAAACATCCTGACCCCTCCTAACATCCTGACCCTCTCCTAACACCCTGACCCCTCCAAACATCCTGACCCCTCCAAACACCCTGACCCCTCCAAACATCCTGACCCTCTCCAAACATCCTGACCCTCCAAACATCCTGACCCTCTCCTAACATCCTGACCCCTCCAAACATCCTGACCCTCCTAACATCCTGACCCCTCCAAACATCCTGACCCTCTCCTAACACCCTGACCCCTCCAAACATCCTGACCCCTCCAAACATCCTGACCCCTCCAAACATCCTGACCCCTCCAAACATCCTGACCCTCTCCTAACACCCTGACCCCTCCAAACATCCTGACCCTCTCCTAACATCCTGACCCCTCAAAACATCCTGACCCTCTCCAAACATCCTGACCCCTCCTAACATCCTGACCCTCTAATATCCTGACCCCTCCAAACATCCTCACTCACCTGATGTTTTGCTGTTTGATGCTGCAGGTTTCTGGTGCGGTGGTCAGTTTGAAGCCCCGCCTTTTCCTCATGGTGCTGGTCATCTGAGAGTCCAACCTCCACACAAACACACAACTACACACACAATCATCAAATCTTTGAAGACATTTATTTCACAAATGGAAAAACCTGTTCACCCCCTTCCTTAAAAGTACTATGTGAAGAGTATTAATGGCAGTATTAATGTGTGATGTCACTAATGGCCTCTAACAGCTGGACGTTTTTTTAGGGAAAAACAAAGTATGAAAACACAGCAGCCTTTCCTTTCTTCATCTCTCCTACAGCGCTAACAGTGTTTAGCACTAGCTAACATCCACAAAGGACCGGCACCGACCGCGACTCAGAATCCAACATGAAGCAGAAAAAGTTTGAGCTTACAGTCTGATCAAACAGAAATGTGACCGACATCAGGGGGAAACCAGGGTCAACATGAGCAGATCATGATTCAAGCAGGGCCTTTGTTTTGGTTTTCTTAGCCTACATTAGCTTGCATGCTAATACTAGCTTTCAGCAAAAAACTGTCTTGAGTGAACAACTTCAGCTAATTCATCATCGTCTTGAAAAAGCAGTGTGGTTTTTAGCAGACAATAAAAAAAAGCTAATGCTACAAACACCCAGGATGCTCACTCTGGCTTACAGGAAGACTGCAGTTCAGTTAGCGGCCACTGGGGTCATTAATAATGAAAAGTCTGTAGCATATTTACGTCAGGAACACAGGGGGGCCCAGAGATCAAACAGACACCTAAGGTGAGTTTACCTGTCTCCTGACACAGTGATGAGGTGTCTGCAGTCCTGACTGAACCTCATGCAGGTGATGATCTCTGAGGAAACAAACACAGTGGGTGAGTCATCAGTTTTTACCTGACCAACATGGATCCCTCAGTTTGTACCAACGAATCAAACAAAACACTTTGGGCCGGTTTCACAGACAAGGCTTTGATGAAGCCAGGAGCAGGCTGGACGTGAAGTTTAGCTTAGTTAGTCGGTGACTATGGAGTCCTGGAGTCAGGTAAGTAAGCCTAAAGGAGAACAGCAGGCTTAAGCCTCCTTAGGTGAAGTATGAGCACATGCGGTTGGTCTAATGGTGCTCATAGAAACCTGGAAAGAAATCTAAAAACAGCGTGACAGGTGTGAACCTGGAGATGAAACAACGGCAGAAGCAAAGAGAACTTGTTCAACATACTTCAGTGAGTCTGAAAAAACTAAAACACAACTGTGTCAAACCATCCAGTAAGTGGAAGCAAAAGCCAGACAAGAGAGACTTAATACTGGTGAATCGTTCAGCACACGATGACCGTTCGGACAGCTCTGCTCAGACCTGAGCACCACAGATAAATATATCAAAGGAAGTTAATTGTTTACTGTTTACTGAACATATTCCACTGGAACTATTCCACCACAAACTACATCTTCAGACGGCCTTCATTTCCTCACTTGTTTCATTTTGCTGCACACTATCACATTTAAAAAGTAAACTGACCCAGAATGAAGACGCTCCATATTTAAATCTCTTCTGGTTGTGCTTTAGTGTAAAAGCATCTCTGTATGTAAGTCCTTGTTGGTCACTACGGCCTCAGCCATGGGCACACCTGCTTGATCCTGAGCTTCCATTGGAGGATCGGGAGTGCAGCTTCAGGTAGCTGTGCAGCACTGCGATCACACTTCTCCACAAGTACTCGTCTGTCTGGCCTCTGAGGTGCATGTCTGTCTTCATTTAGATATTCAGAAGAGTCCATGCTTCTTCACAGACAGGCCTAAGCAGAAGTTAAACCTGCCTCTTAGAAGGATTCATTTACGCTTCAGTTTAGTCCGAGAGTAGCTCTAACTTTTCCTCTTGCCATCAGCTTAGTTTAATCCAGAACAGGCTGAGTCTATGACTACTTTAAGCTTTAAGTTAAGACAGCTCAAACATGCATTTTAGTCTGGGACTAGGCCTAAGCCTCCTCCGTGAAACTGGCCCCTAAAGCCTCTGTGATGGTTTAAGAAGAAGCACTCACAGTTCACACAGCGCTCACTTCAAACTACACAGCCCACTCATTCTTCCTCTCACCAGAGTGTCCGAACAGCGTGGCCACACACTCTCCAGACTCGTAGTCAAAGATGGAGATGTTTTTGTCGGAGCAGCTGGTGGCGAAGAACGAACCCGACGGATCCATCTCAACCTGCAGACACAAAATATCAGCCAATCACAGCACAGAGTCAGTACCTGTCACGCTGCTGTCAACATGTAGAGACACAGCGTTACAGCTGCAGCTGTAACAGAAAGCGACCGATCCAGTGAACATGAAAGAACAGTTTATAGAAAGATGCATGATTTCATTACTTGCATCATTATTGTGTCATGCAGAAACCGTTGAGTACTTCAGATACTAACTAAGATTTCTTTTCCAACTGATAGCCTACCCTCGGTAACAGATTGTTAACCAACAACATTAACTTTGCACCTTCTAAAGCACTGAATAACAGCCGTTTGCTTTCTGTGAGAAAGGATTCATTTTACACGCACGATAGAAGCATAAACAGAAAGTACACAACGATTCACACACCGGCTGTAAGCTGCTTAGTGGCTGAGCAGGAAAAGAACCAGGGCGAGCATTTCTCAAACAACGACACGCCTGCTGGTCGGACACAGAGCCGGGCAGGAGTCCGATTCATGACTGCAAGTGACGCTGGCGAGCGAGCAAACATCACAGTCGGGCTGCACGATTACGACCAAAAAAGAGCGTCACAGTTATTTTGATCAATATTTTAAGATCACGATTATTGAGTAACTTTAGGAACATGTTTTTTTATTGTGCTTTCGCATTTCAACAAACACTTTCAGCTCATGTTGTGCTGCATTCAGGCTCAAATTCTGCATCAAACTCAGACTTAAAATCAGGTTCTTCACCTGAGTGTGGTGCATCATGGGTAATGTCAGTGTGTCTGTGGGAGCTGGGTGGATAGGGCGCCTCTGTGCAGCATCTCTGTTCTGGATGTCTGACGTGGCGCTGGAGGACGGGGAGCAGCTCGTTCCTCCTCTCGGCCTTCACACACTCATCATGCTGCACTTTGTAACTCTGTAGTCATGTTGCTTTGCGGCGCAGACGCAGGGGTCATGACCTCTCTGCTGGTTATTGTTTCTTCTTCACGTCACTTAAACCTGAAACACCTCCAAACGAGCGCTGACGAGCCGTTTCAGGGGACCAGCTCTTCGTCTTCTGTTCAGACGTTTGACTTTAGTTTCTCCGATCGTCGCTGTTGTTCACTCTTCCTCTCTAACCTGCTGCTGAGAGGTCGGCGCTCATCACATGACCTGCCAGCTCCCCCAAAAGTGAAGCCCAAAGCTCTCCATCGCCCCCTGGGGGAGGGGCTGTTAGTTTAGGGAGCGCTTGATTTGATAGTTTTCTACGGGCGGAGCGTTTTAAACGACAATATCACGTCAGTCGTGTTTATTTAATCGAGAGAAGACAAAATGGTGATCGTGATTATATTAGATTGATTGTGCAGCTCTACCTCATGGTTTACTTTCTCCTCAATGAGGACGAACCTGCTCCGGACACCTGGACAAGGATTTGCGTTACATCTGCGTTAGCTCCGTGTCCTCCATCATTGCGTGATGCTTGTGTATGTTTGCATCACAGCTGGTGATACTTCTGCTTTACTTCATACAGCATTGAAAAACCACTTACTAATAATGCTCCCACTCAGGACGTCTCTCTGCTTCGTATCCGTGAAACTATTCCCCACAACAGGCCCATGTGATCACGTGTGTCGTTTGGTGTAAATACTAAAAACAGCTGACATGTTAATATCTGAGCTGCTGTAAGCGTGACAGTGAACAGGGTGTGCTACGTCCTAACCTTCAGCAGAGCTCCTTCATCACTGGACGAACCTTTCAAACACTTCTTCAGCTTCCCCGTTTCCACGTTATACACCCTAAAAACACACACACACACACACACACACACACACACACACACACACGCACACACATCAGCACACGGTTCATCACTCCACAGCTGAGTGGATCTTTGTCGCGTGTCTGACCTGACGTTTCGGTCCTGACAGGCGATGGCGACGTGTGTCCTCGACGAGTCCAGGTCCATGTCGTACAGCGTCGTCTTCTCCACCACGTGGTGACTCCTGGAGAACGACAATCCCTGCGCCGCCTGGACCACAACACACACCAGCCGTCACACACATGAACTGTGATATTTGTGTGCGTGTGTGTGCGCGCATTCAGACCGACCTGTTCAGCTGTCTGGAAGTAGATGCTTTTGTCGGCTCCACAGCTCACCATTCGAACCTCTGGACTCTCACCTGGAACACAGGAGACACAGCGGACTGTGAGCGGGCCGCAGGGCCTGACGGATCCATGGAGGAAGAATATTTGAGCTTTCTGCGCCCTCTGTCACCAACACATGACGTGTTTATATATACAACAGTGCATTGTTATGCACAGCCTCAGATTCAGACTGAACTAACCAGGTTAGAACTCGTCTACCTGGAAGACCACATTACTGCCGATCACATCTAACAGAAATGTTTTCCCCCGACTGAGAACATTTGAGTGTGAAAGTGCTCTGCTGCAAACAACCCAAAGAGAGGTTCCTGCTCAGACGCCTCTGATGATGATGGAAGTGCGGGCAGCGTCACCACACCTGCAGGGTCTGAGGAAAATCTGCAAAGTTCAAAGCTTCTACAAGTGTGTGTATTTCACTTCCTGCTGTTCTGCACCGTTTACAGGCCGCCCGCGCTCGTCGCTCCTGAATATAAAAAACAGCAGAATTTCTGTTCTTCATTAAACATCCTGCTCTCTCTCCCTCGGCCTTTGGGCGAGCTAACCTCGCGGTCACCACCAAACTGACAACAACCAATCCGATGGACTGCTTCATCCGATTGTTCACACGTTCACATGCTGAGTGTGAATGCACTGTGCACAAATGTTTTCTAATCCTTCAGTGAGGAGGTGTTTATCCTGCAGGTTCTCCTTCAGGTCTGCAGCTACATTTAACATTACCATACAGGCAATAAATGATTACTCTGCTAGGCCGACACAGCTGTTTGTTCTGTCAGCTGATTGGCTGGCTGAGCCGACACTACAGAGCATTTAAACAGCAGCTATCGCTCAACGAGGGAGATTTAAATGATCATCAGAAGCACAAAAGGAACTCAGATCACACTGAGGACGAACAAGCTGAATGTAAATCCAACATGTACCAACAACTGCCAAAAAGCATGCAACCAAACTCAACTGTGTTCAGACATGAAAACGCAAAGAGTCGACCTTAACGCTCATCACTTTTCTATGACGCTGTATTTTGTATGCAGTGAAACAGATTTAACACGGGGTTCGAGGTGATGTGTATTACTCCTGTGAATCCTGTGAGTGGACCGTGAATCGGACTTTACCGGTGAACTTGACAGCAGTGATGGAGGCTGAGTGGTCGCTCAGAGTCTGTTCCAGACTGTAGTTCTTCTCCAGGTTGAAGACGTGGATTAGTCGATCCCTGCTGGCCGACGCCAACAGCTTCACACCTGAAACAACAACAACAACAACAACTTCACACCTGAAACAACAACAACAACAACAACAACAACAACAACAACAACAACTTCACAAATACACAATACCCCACAAATCAGCCTCAATAACTCCAACCAGATATCCAGCTTCTTAACGGACTAGTATACGTCTTTGTTAAAGAGGAAGGAAGACGTTACATCGCTCTCTGCAAACACACCAGACTCCATTGACAGTGATTTTACGTCACAGAACCCAGACGCTGCTGCTCTGCTGCTGCCTCAATCAGTTTCTCTGTGTTGTTGTGTGACTTTGGTGTTTAAAACGGTGCGTTCAGATCTAATACAGAAATTGCGCAACAATAGATAGCATAGACAAAGTACACAATAGAGGCAGCAGCTGAGCAGCAGCTCCTGTGTCCTGTGAGGTAAAATCAGTGTTTTTCTGAATGGAGTCTGGTGTGTGTGCAGAGAGCGATGTAACGTCTGTGTGTGGTTAAAACAATCATCTTCCTCTGTAACAAAAAGGTCTATCTCTGTAGGGATCCTTTCTGTCATGTTGTCACACACTTGGAATAATATGTAGAGAGTCATCTGAGCACATTTACAGACTATGATGACCTCTGACCTGAGGACTTACCTGTGGATGTGGGGGAAAACTCCAGACACAACACCTCCGAGTCATGAGCCTCAATCTTCACCAGCTGGTCGAGAAACTTCAGACCAAAGATACTGTGAACACACACACACGCACACGCACACGCACACACACACGCACACACACGCACACACACGCGCACACGCGCACACGCGCGCACACGCGCACGCACGCGCACGCACGCGCACGCACGCGCACGCACGCGCACACACGCGCACACACGCGCACACACACGCACACACACACACACACACGCGCACACACACGTCAGCATGCCTCTCTGCACATGTATTTGGTTCCGGCGTGTCTGTGCTGCCCTCTGCTGACCAACACTGGAAGCTAAAACACCACCACATGAAGGACAGACTCATTTTGACAGTCGCACAGAAAACATCACCTGACTTTACTAAATGTAACTTTCATGGTCGACCAGGTGTGTGTCCTTTGGGAGAAGTGCACCTGCTGCTATCTGAGGTACTTCAGGAAGTATTGTTGGAAGTATCAGGAGCCGTTTGGTCGTGTTTGAAGTATTTCTGATGGTGTAAGGCGTATCTTTATGATTCTGGCAGTATCGTTGTCGTCCTGGCAGGACTGGAAGTGTATCTGGCAGCACTTGATGCATGTCTCAAAGTAATTTTGGTGGAATTTAAGCATTTTGGTCATAGTGGATGTATGTCTGGCAGGACAGGAAGTATTCATGGAGTTAGTATCTGTAAGTATTTCTGACCTGACTGATGTATCTTGCTAGTCGGGATGGGTCATGAATGTTAAATATTCCAATAGTCATTAATTTATAGAAAAATCAATGTGACTATTATCTCATCTGAAAGATATGTTTCCATTGTTTTAAAGGCGCCTGGCTGTAATGTGGTACTGCAGCCAGACGGGGGCTGCAGCACGTCTGAAAGCTGTTTGCTAATCGCCATTGAATAACAAGGGAAGAAGAAAGCGTTAGTGCCCGGTGCCAGGTAAACAGGTGTGGTGCTGTGAGATGCAGAACCGGAGAACCAGTGGGGGGTGGGGTGTGGGGGGTGTGTGTGTGTGTGGGCGGGTGACCTTCTAGTACTAGTCAAATAGTTCCCAGTGGATATTGAAAAGTATTTTTGCTTGAAATGCCCGTCAGTATGTCTGGTGGTGTTCAGAGTATATGGCGTGGAAGTATTCATGGCAGCAGTGGATACTCTCTATTAATGAAGTACTTCTGGCATTACTGATGCAGTCTTGCTGGTAGTAAAAGTATGTCGTGTGTTTCTGGGTCTCTTACTGCAGGTTTCCACAGCGGTCTCCTGCTGCCAGGTGTTGTCCATCAGGACTGACACCCAGCACTCTGATCCCAGCCTTCCCATCAGCCCCTGCTGCCTCCCCCCTCTCCCCTTCCCCCTGCAGGTGCTGCGTGTTCTCCCCCACATACAGAATCCTCAGCAGGTCCTGAAAAACACACAGAACATCAATGAAAAGAAACGTACTGCAAGCTTTCTGTTTGTGTGCATGAGTACTGGTGTGTCCTTGTACTGGTGTGTTCTTGTACTGGTGTGTTCCTGTACTGGTGTGTTCCTGTACTGGTGTTCATGTACTGGTGTGTCCTTGTACTGGTGTGTTCTTGTACTGGTGTGTCCTTGTACTGGTGTGTTCTTGTACTGGTGTGTTCCTGTACTGGTGTTCATGTACTGGTGTGTCCTTGTACTGGTGTATTCTTGTACTGGTGTGTCCTTGTACTGGTGTGTCCTTGTACTGGTGTGTTCTTGTACTGGTGTGTCCTTGTACTGGTGTGTTCCTGTACTGGTGTGTTCCTGTACTGGTGTTCATGTACTGGTGTGTCCTTGTACTGGTGTATTCTTGTACTGGTGTGTCCTTGTACTGGTGTGTTCTTGTACTGGTGTGTCCTTGTACTGGTGTGTTCTTGTACTGGTGTGTTCCTTTACTCGCGTGTTCTTGTACTGGTGTGTTCTTGTACTCGTGTTCTTGTACTGGTGTGTCCTTGTACTCGTGTTCTTGTACTGGTGTGTTCTTGTACTCGTGTTCTTGTACTGGTGTGTTCTTGTACTCGTGTTCTTGTACTGGTGTGTCCTTGTACTCGTGTTCTTGTACTCGTGTGTTCTTGTCCCCATGTTCTTGTACTGGTGTGTTCTTGTCCTCATGTTCTTGTACTGGTGTGTTCTTGTACTCGTGTTCTTGTACTCGTGTGTTCTTGTCCTCATGTTCTTGTACTGGTGTGTTCTTGTCCTCATGTTCTTGTACTGGTGTGTTCTTGTACTCGTGTTCTTGTACTGGTGTGTTCTTGTCCCCATGTTCTTGTACTGGTGTGTCCTTGTACTCGTGTTCTTGTACTGGTGTGTTCTTGTACTCGTGTTCTTGTACTGGTGTGTTCTTGTACTCGTGTTCTTGTACTGGTGTGTCCTTGTACTCGTGTTCTTGTACTGGTGTGTCCTTGTGCTCGTGTTCTTGTACTGGTGTGTTCTTGTACTCGTGTTCTTGTATCGTGTGTTCTTGTCCTCATGTTCTTGTACTGGTGTGTTCTTGTACTCGTGTTCTTGTACTGGTGTGTTCTTGTCCCCATATTCTTGTACTGGTGTGTCCTTGTACTCGTGTTGTTGTACTGGTGTGTTCTTGTACTCGTGTTCTTGTACTGGTGTGTTCTTGTCCCCATGTTCTTGTACTGGTGTGTCCTTGTACTCGTGTTCTTGTACTGGTGTGTTCTTGTACTCGTGTTCTTGTATCGTGTGTTCTTGTCCTCATGTTCTTGTACTGGTGTGTTCTTGTACTCGTGTTCTTGTACTGGTGTGTTCTTGTACTCGTGTTCTTGTACTGGTGTGTTCTTGTACTCGTGTTCTTGTACTGGTGTGTTCTTGTCCCCATGTTCTTGTACTGGTGTCTGTTGGTCTTACGTTGCTGTAGAGGTTTCTGTGTCCTGTGGGGGCGTCGGTGTGCCACAGTCTGATGGTGTTGTCGGACGAACAGGTGAGAAAGGAGGACGGAGGCAGACAGGCCTGAGACACATCTGACAGCTCCGGATACACCTGCACATAGCACACACATACTGTACACACACTGCACACACACCTGTATACATTCAAATTAAGTTTGTGCTGCGTACTCACTTGGACGCTCCACACACAGCTGCTGTGGTACAGAGCAGAGTAGAGCTTCCCCGTGCTCCTCACGTCTGTAACGTCCCACACATACACACTGTGGTCGTTGTACACACAGGTCAGGTGTCTGGCAGCAGGGTCAAAGGTCACAGCTAACGTATCAGGGTACTGAGCACCTGGACTGGCAGGTGAACGGCTGCTGTGGGAACAGATAAACAGTCAGTAATCAGAGTATCACCAGGTGTGTTTGCAGTATGTCAGCAGTATTTGTACCCGTGCTCCACGCTCCGGATGAGGTCCACTCCCAGTCTGTGCGGCCGCTGCAGAGTGGTGATGTACTGCAGGTTGGAGGGACTGAACACTCGGATGACCCCGTCAGCACAACCACAGAAGAGAAAGTCCTCACTGACCGCCAGACAGCTCGCCGAGGACGTCTGCCAAACACAACAGGATCAGTACATCAGTTATTGGTGTGTTATCGTCCTGTACAGGTGCGTTACTTCTTGTACAGGTGTATTTTGAGGTGTATTTCTTCCTGTGCAGGTGTATTTTGAGGTGTATTCTTCCTGTGCAGATGTATTTTGAGGTGTATTTTCTTCCTGTACAGGTGTACATCTTCTTCTACAGGTGTATTTTGAGGTGTATTCTCTTCTTGTACAGATGTATTTTGAGGTGTATTCTTCTTGTACAGGTGTATTTTGAGTTTTATTCTTCTCGTACAGGTGTATTTTGAGGTGTATTTCTTCCTGTGCAGGTGTATTTTGAGGTGTATTTCTTCCTGTGCAGGTGTATTCTTCCTGTGCAGGTGTATTTTGAGGTGTATTTCTTCCTGTGCAGGTGTATTTTGAGGTGTATTTCTTCTCGTACAGGTGTATTTTGAGGTGTATTCTTCTCGTACAGGTGTATTTTGAGGTGTATTTCTTCTCGTACAGGTGTATTTTGAGGTGTATTTCTTCCTGTGCAGGTGTATTTTGAGGTGTATTTCTTCCTGTGCAGGTGTATTCTTCCTGTGCAGGTGTATTTTGAGGTGTATTTCTTCCTGTGCAGGTGTATTCTTCCTGTGCAGGTGTATTTTGAGGTGTATTTCTTCCTGTGCAGGTGTATTCTTCCTGTGCAGGTGTATTTTACTGTGTAAAGATGTATTTTATGTCGTACCTTCAGGTTGACCCAGGCCTCCAGCTGTCGGCTGCTGTTGAACAGACACAGCAGGCCGGAGCTGGTGATGCTGTAGGTGCTGGACGCCATGAGGCCCCGCCCACACGCTACCCCGCTGAACACACTGTTCTTATGGTCACCTAGCAACCCTGACCGACCAATCAGAGGCACCGTGCTGTTCACCTGAATACAGGGAGATCAAGGAAATGGTGTTAGGTTAGATTGGCTGGGCAGACTTTAAAGTAGTGAGCTCTGAGCTGTGATTGGCTGAGTGGAGGTCGGAACTGTACCCGTTTTTCTTTGGAGGCGTCCAGGTACCAGAACTTGACGTGTCTGTTTCCTGCGGTAACGAAGTAGCTGTTGTCCTGAGAGAAAGAGACGGCGAACACTCTGCTGGACACTTTGTTGGAGGCGATGATGGAACCTTTCTGCTCGAAGACACAAAAACAGGAAGGAGAGAAAATCCTTTCGATAAGAACTGCCCTGTTTCTCTATGAACACTGAGTGTGTGTTACTGTGTGTGCTCACCCTCCAGTCCCACACGCTAACAGTCATGTCGTGTTGGTATCCCACAGAGACGATGTAGCGGCTGTTGGTGGAGAACGCCACGCAGGAAACTCCGTATTTATGAGACTGAACCTCGGCCGCCTGACCTCCACCCACTTCCCACACGCGCACGCAGGGCATGTGACCGCTCTGAAACACACACACACACACGGATGTACACAAGTTTTCCTCACCCCCCCTAGTGTCCTCAGGTGTGACACCCTCAGCTCTTACCTCACCAGTGACCAGGTGTTTTCCATCATGGGAGAAGGCCAGAGCAGTGAAGGGCTTCCTGAAGCACAAACACACAGCACAGTGAACACAGAAACAGAACCAGTCGGTCTGTCCCAGTATCACCAGTATACCAGAACACTGGTCTCACTGGGAAGGAGAGGTTACTGGTTCATGTTTAAACAGGTACATAAAGTTAAATATATTATAATGTTAGATTCTGTTGTGTTAACAAAATGACCAAGAGTTAAAAAAGGGAACGCGCTCTGCTCTGACAGACGCTCCACTCTGTACCATCACTGGACAACCACCGTTCAACAGTCTCCTGTCCAGAGGATCAGTTTAACCGAGCTTTAAACCGGCGCCCCGTCAGTTATTCTTTTAATATCTGATCAATTACTTAAGCTCTCTTAGATGACATGTTCAGAATTTGGATCAGAATATAAGAAACATCATCACTGGGATGTCCTTGTATCAGGTGAAGGTGAACGGACAGATGTACCTGCATGTGTTGATGATGTGACTCTGTTTGTTCTTCTTCGGGTGAAGCAGCACAATAACACACCTGAAACACAAACACAGTCAGGTTCAGCAGCTTTGCATCTTCACGTTTGTAATGAGACCGATACAGAAAAGCATGTTGGGAAAATATCAGATATCATTGTCGAAGTGTCTCCCAACAGGGACGGATGTTTTCTCATCACTTTCTTCTTCTGTGGTTTAAAGACAAACTTTGATTTGGCCGCTGCAGACGCTGCAGCGCCTCTAATCACCGAACTATCACTCTCCTTTTGGGCGTCATCGCCCTTTTATACAGGTGAGTCATTGTGGGGGCGGAGCTTACCCTGCAGGATAGGCGATGAGACCAGAGTTGGGGTCAGAGGTCAAACCACTGCTGCTGGCCGTGCTAATACCCAAAACTTTCTCCAGACTCACCTGAAACACAGAAACACCAAACTGTATCAAAAATCCCGTCTGCCTTACTCAGCAGAATCATTCTAACGTTCAGCTGGTTTACACCGAAATCACCTGAGAGGACGGATCCAGATGAAAGCCGAATCATTTATAAACCCTTTTATCACTTTGATGGATTGATAAATATTTTAGGGTTTGTGATTGAAAATTATAAAAGAGCATTTGACTACATGTTAACAGTTGTCTGGTGTCTTCTGTTAGATGCTCTTTGGTTCTTTATTACCTGTACTGTTTCATGTGTTTTGACAATTTGAGCGGTGTTTTATGAACCAGAGCTGCTGTAAAAATAAAGTTTATTAATGTTATTATTATTACAACAGCATTGTGTTCTTGTTTACAAGGAAGACCATGTACAAAATACAACAGGTATCTAGTCCAACACCTGACCAGCTCAATCTGAAGTTTTGTGTAGTTTTATGTATTACTTTAATAATACTTTAATTATCAGTACGTGTAATAATAATTTTCTGGCCATATTTATATTTGTATTCATGTTGATATTTTTATAATACATAATCATGTGCAATACTTCTACTGCCTATTTATTAGCATCACGTGCAGTACCAGGAGCAATATAATCTTTTCTTAATCATTCATAATCAGATGCACTACAGTTTTTACTACATAATAACTGTCAATACTCCTGACAATTTCACTGCCAGCATTACTTCCTGCCTACTTCTGTAAATTACTATTGTAATATAGTTTCCTTATCAGGCCATTTCTTTTGCATGAACCCATACACTTTATATTTTCACTGATATTTAAGTCGTTTTTTGTATTCCTCTACTTTGTACTGTATTTTTGGAGCTATCTGGCACTATCCTTCGGGATTAAGAAAGTCTTATCTTAATGTGTGTTTACGTCTGCTGCTCTGGCCTTTTATTGTGAAAAACGGCCCATGTCTAAGATGTATTATTCATCGAAATATTATTAGTTAGTGTCATAATGTTATTATCATTATGGACTTTGGTGTTCAGCAGTTAACCCTGAAGTCACAGAAAGAGTCGGGTCGCAGATTTCAGTGTGACACCGGCGGTGGCCTGCTGCTTTGTTTTCTAAACATTAGCTTGTTGCTCTAAAAGTTAGCAGGGCGACTATGACGTCGCAGTGATTAATTTTTCGTTTATATAATGTGACTAATAATGATTTTAGTACAATCTGTATATTTCCCTGTGATGGCAGCTCGGTCAGAGTTTGTCCTTAAACTTGTTGAAACTTGTAGCTGTTCAGTAACACTCCCTGAAACAGGAGCCCAGCTAACGGGACTGTGATGCTAACTGTTAGCCGTGTTAGCATCAGGATCGGACAGTACCCTGCTGCTGGAGGTCTTCTTGTGCTGGCTCTGTCGGCTCTTCCTCCCCGCTGGTTGTCTCCTCTTCGCGGTGCTGACGGAGCCGCAGTCCGCTCCCTCTGCCATGATCACCGATATAGACCTACACAGCAGCAAACCGAGCCGTGACACCCGAGATAAGAAGCGTCTATACGAATAAGAAAGTGCCTGTGTGAGTGATGCGAGGAGCGGCTCAGTTTATCTAAACTCTCCGCTGATGATAATGATAGAGGACTAGCTTAGCTTAATGCTAACTGTGGCCGAAGAAAACTTTTCTCTGCGGCGGGACTCCGGTTCAAACAGAGCTCCGCCCACTTCTTCTTCTTCGTTTATGCCCAAAGGGGCACTAGCGCCACTGCTGGACTGGAGGGTGGAGCAGTTTATTGGGAAAAATAAGTTAAATTCCCTCTATTATTCATGTCACTCCAAAGTTTAAGGTCTAAAGTAGTTAATTTGCTGATGACATACTTTGATGTGGGTTTTGCTCGCAGTATGCACCATTCGAGGGTTCTGGCAGTTTTCCAGGGCAGGTGTGCTGTGGAGAGACCCCGGATGAAGACCAGGCATTGCTCCAGCTTTTTGAAGGCACGTGAGCTGAAGGTGGAGCTTGTGTCAGAGATCATTCTTGACTGCCTTTTCCTCCACAAAGTCTGCGTCAGGAACCTGTTGAGTGTATTAATGTATTATTAACACAGGGAAAATGGAGCCTCTTATGTTATTGTATGTGGATGATCTAATGGTATTACTCTGAAACTCTAAACAATCAATTCCAGCTTCTATAGAGATCCAAATAACAACTTCACGTTTCTATTTAGTTTGGCATTCAATGGCTTTAAATATCTAATCCATATCTCCTACTCCTGCACTCCTAACACCATCCCATATGTTTTAAAGCTCTACAAAGGATCACTTGACTTAGAAAAACAGATAAGACAAAGTCCAACAGGCAGTGGTAGTCTTACAGAGACTCTCCATAAATATGGTCGGACCTTGAGTTAGAACCTGCTCTCATGATCAACTGTCAGGTACTGTGGGACAACTTTATGGCGAGCATCATAGTACATGTGACAGTGTAAGGAAGGCATTGACTATCACCAGAGGATACTTACTTTATAAAAAGGTTGTTGATAATCATGATGTTCTTTAACGGTCAGGTTTCTAACTCCCTGATGCTCTCCTGACTTTCTGTATCAGTCACTAACACTATAAAACTGTTTCCTGAAGATTACTCTGAGTTCCTTTCGTGATGAATACAACGCAGAGCAACAAGGTGGATCTACTAACAGAAGCTTTTCTGTATTAATAGATGTTATAACTACTGCAGGAAGAAAAAAAGTCTGTCCAATCCTGTATGTTCCTGCTCTGAAGAGGCTCCGCCCCCTCACCTGCTTCACCTGAGACAAACCAGGAAACAGGTGGTTATTCTGCCTCACTGAGAAGAGATGCACATACTGAGAGACCGATGATCAGATTCATCTTCAGACCGCTGCAGCAGGGAATACTGGGAATACTGGGATTACTACCATCAAGCTTTTAAAACTTTGTGAAAGTAAAACTTTTCAAGTGTTCGAGTGACTTCCTGTTTGAGCTGTGTGCCTGCTGCCTCTTCAACTTCACTCAGAGACTAAAATGTTGTCCAGGTTAGAGGAGGATCTGTGCTGTCCGGTCTGCCGTGACATCTTTAAAGCTCCGGTCATCCTGTCCTGCTGCCACAGCTTCTGTAAAGACTGCAGAGCTGTAAATCCGAGTAAATCCTAACTTTGCTTAAAGAACCTGTGTGAGAGTTTCCTTCAGGACAGAGATCAGAGAGCTTCAGAGGCTCTCTGCAGTCTGCACTCTGAGAGACTCAAACTCTTCTGTCTGGACCATCAGCAGCCGGTGTGTGTCGTCTGCAGAGATTCAGAAAAACACACCAACCACAGATTCAGACCCATCGATGAAGCTGCTCGAGAACACAAGAAGAAACTTCAGGAAACTTCAGGAAACTCTGGAGCCCTTAAAGGAGAAGTTAAAGGTTTTTAAACAAGTTAAAGTGAAGTTTGATCAAACAGCACAACACATTCAGGTCCAGGCCCGACACACAGAGAGGCAGATTAAGGAGCAGTTTAAGAAGCTTCACCAGTTTCTAGAGGAGGAAGAGGAGGCCAGGATGTCTGCACTGAGGGAGGAAGAGGAGCAGAAGAGTCAGAGGATGAAGGAGAAGATGGAGGCTCTGAGCAGAGAGATAGCAGCTCTTTCACAGTCAGAGCCACAGAGGAGGAGCTGAGAGCTGCAGACGTCTCATTCCTGCACAACTGCAAATGTTAAATGGTAAATGGACTGTACTTATACAGCGCTTTTCTAGTCTTTGCGACCACTGATGGCAGAGGCTGCTACGAAAAGGGCCCAACTGTCAATCAGATAACACATTCATATGCCACCGGGAGCAATTTGGGGTTCAGTGTCGTGCCCAAGGACACTTCGACATGTAGCCTGAGGGAGCTGGGGATCGAACCTCCGACCTTCCGATTGTAAGACGACCGACTCTACCACTGAGCCACAGCCGCCCCTGCAAGGCTGCAGTGTCCAGCAGCGCCCCCTGCTGGAGGATCCACAGCTGCCCTCAGGAGCACTGATAGATGTGGCCAAACACCTGGGCAACCTGAGCTTCAACATCTGGGACAAGATGAAGGACGTGGTCTCCTACAGTCCTGTGATTCTGGACCCAAACACTGCTGGACTTACACTCATCCTGTCTGAAGATCTGACCTGCGTGAGACGAGGAGAGAGACAGCAGCTTCCTGATAATCCAGAGAGGTTTGATTATCTCTGGTCTGTCCTGGGCTCTGAGGGCTTCAGCTCAGGGACTCACAGCTGGGAGGTCGAGGTGGGAGGGAGTAAAGACTGATCATTGTGTGAGTCAGCAGAGTCAGTCCAGAGGAAGGGAGACGTACAGTCTGGATTTTGGACAATATGTTTCCATAATGGTAAATACAGAGCAGTCTCCACATCACATCCACCCACTGCTCTCTCAGTGAAGAAGCAGCTCCAGAGGATCAGAGTGAATCTGGACTGGAACGGAGGAGAGCTGTCAGGATGTTTCCATACGTTAACACTGGTGATAAACTCCCACTGACGATTGTACCAGTGAAGGTCTCTGTGACTGTGGAACAACAGAAATAGATGATGATGATGACGACGTGTATTTTAATACAAAGCATGGTCTTCTCAGAGTCTCAGGTTCAGGTTCGATACTGAATAGTTAAGAGATCTGACTGATCAACTGAAAGGACAAAGGATGGTGGAAAAACAATGGGCCATAATTATAGTTAAACAAGATTAGCTAAAGCTACAGCTAATGTTAGCATGTCATGTTTACTGCTGATTTTCTTTCAGTTTAGGGATACATTGGGGAGTGAAATAATAACGATCAGAGGAAAATGGCTCCAGTGTTAATATGATGTAGGATATATCTTGGGACGTGACAGACGTGTGTGTGTGTGTGTGTGTGTGTGTGTGTTGGTTATCTGTGGTGTAAAACAGATATCTAGAAAACATCGGCGATAAGAAAGAAGTCATGTCAGTTTGTTGAATCAGCAGCCATGTTTGAACCAGAAACATTTTAAGACCAACTGATCCATCAGTGTTTATGTTCAGAACTCTGGTTTAAGTCCTTTTATTGAATTCATTTAAATTGTGTGTTTATAGAATCACATTAAATAGTTGTTATTTTGGTAGGTCAGGTTTGATGTTTACCTGTGTCCATCGCTGTTTATACTTCTATAAATCTACATGCTTTATTACACTAGTATGATAGTGTATCTTCGTACTTTAATTTTACATTCTTTTAAATCTTCCTTATTGGACAGAAAACTGTTTACTGTTTCTCTTGTTACGTTTTTTAAAAATGGCAAAAAAAGTCATAAAACAATTTGAATTACTGCGAAATATGAAGCTGAACCACAAACGAGCTGCAAAATGTTTAACTACATGTAGTGTACTTCTCACCAACACTGTCCTTTACACGAGCGTGTAGTGAACCTGTTATAAAATGTCGCATATAAACAGACAAGTTTCATCCAAATAAAGTAAATAAATTCTGACAAACATTCCAGAGAAAGGGTCAAAAGCAAACATGACTTCCTGTTGTGTGAATACGAGCTCACTGGTTGGTGGAGACAGACAGCGGGTGGAGCTAATTCTCCTGTTGGTGCCATTAAAGGAAGAAGAAGAAGAGAAGGCATGTTGTGTATTTTACTTTTTAAATTAAGTTATTTTATAGCCACACACACAAACAAGTATGATATAAACCTGTAATATAAATATTTATAGCAATGAAACATGATGTAATGTTCTCTGGTTTCTGTGATAATGGAAGTATTACAAATGATTCAAACCTCGACTGTGAGTGTGTAACAGCTTTTATTTACTTTCATGAAGAGACGGTTCTTTTAATGAGGCTTAATTTAGTATTTTCCTAAATGTAGGTACATTTCTTACATATTAGGGGGTCAAAATAACTACAGGGAACATAAGACAATCATTGGTGCAAAAGTTTGTTTTTCAATAGCCGCCTCCTTAAATAAGTCTGTTTGCAGGCAGCAGCAGAGCAGCAGCTCCTGTGAGCTTAAATCAGTGTTTTTCTGAATGGAGTCTGGTGTGTGTGCAGAGAGTGATGTAACGTCTGTGTGTGGTTAAAACAATCATCTTCCTCTGTAACAAAAAGGTCTATCTCTGTAGGGATCCTTTCTGTCATGTTGTCACACACTTAGAATAACAATCTGAGCCTGTCAGTGGAAACAAGAACTTTTAGTGGACGACCTTTGACCCATCAAGGATTATGTTGCAGCCATTACAGCCTGTTTCACTGCTGCAGGATGAACACATCTCCTGGAGACACTCACACACTGCGTGTTCCTGAGTCATTAAGAGCCTTTAATGTGAGAAAATAGGTTCCAGACTAAAACCAACCAGAATTCCTCTGAACAAAGATAACATAGCTGCTTTAGCACACGTGTTGTATCTGTAGTGTTCTAGAAAAGAACCCAAGGCAGTCGGGTTCTGAGGTGGAGAGTTGGGTTAGTGTTAGAAATGCCTACATTTATTACGGTTAAAAAACCTAAAGTGCTGAGGTCATGCAGGTAATGACAGCAAAGATCGGACACACACTGACAGAACACTTTTATTACAAAGTAATTCAGCAAAGTTCACTCAGAAAACAATTTTTTAATTTTAAAATATTTCATTATCAACAGATGCAGGAGACGTTTGAACATCACAAATGGTCTGAACTGATTAAAGTAAGGAGTTAAAACGGGCTGAACATCCAGTGTTAGCGTTTCTTTATCAGACTAAAGCAGTGGTTAGACCCCAGATCTGAATTTCTTTTTATGGACTTTAATCAACTTTTTAAATATCAAGAGTTTTTCCTCTTCCATCCTGAAATAATGATCAGTTTACACAATCTGAGACGTTGCAGGATGGAAATGACACCTCCAAACGTCTGAGAGGAAACTGCTCACAAATCAGACGTCTAAAAACGACAGGTATTAGGGAGACCTGTCTTTTTCCTAACAAGCCTAAAGCTTGGAAACCACTGCACTACAATAAAACATCTGGATGCTAGCACGTTAGCTTCCAGTTGTGTTGGTCTCAGCCATAGACTGTATACAACAAGTGGACTTAGCCTCTTGGTTTAAAAAGTGAAGCCAATACACAGGTGCCTTAAACCTGCATTCTTTCCAATGGCCAGCAGGGGGCACCTCCATGGGTTGTAAAAAGAAGTCTGATTGTATAGAAGTCTATGTGTAAATGTGGCTACCTGTGATTGACAAGTCACTACCACAGCAGCCGGTCAACCTCTATCAACCAAGATCGAGGAAGAGCAATGGGTAGCCACCCTGCTTTCTAAATATGGTCACTTCTGGTTCCAGAAAACCAAGATGGTGGCGTCAAAATACAGAAATGTGGCGACTACTTACAGTCGGTGGTTACAGACCAGTTTCATGTGTTTCTGTCTAATGTAAGTTTGGTCTTTTAGCACAGTGCTGTTACAACACTATGTACTTGTGTTGTGAAAGAGAGTCACAGTTATCTTAATGTAGCCCAGCTGAGCCATCATGATCCCACTCAACGACCAAAAGGCAAAAAATTACAGATAAAATGTTTGATCAAAAACAACAAAAATCAACCTCGATCAACTCACTAGAAACAAAAACTCCAGAAAAACAAAAAGGACAAAATCTTTCTCACTCAATAATAAATTCTTCTTTTTTTGACATAAACAAATCAACTCAGGAGGAAGTTCAAAATATTTCACCATCAACAGATTAGTGCAATCAGAGTTCTAACAAGACACAAAGTCAACTTCAAACCAAAGAGTGAAACTGCTGCAGAGACAGTCTGCTGCTAAAGACTCAATCTTGTTCCGTCTCTTACAATGTGGAGTCCCTCAGGGAAGCATGCTGGGGCCTCTGTAGTTTCTATCAAACATAGATTTAAAAATAAAGTCAATCTTTTCCAGAGTCACATGTGACGATGTCCTGCAACTTTAAAAGTGCTTATCAACTGAATCCTAAATAAGAGCTGCAGAACTCTTTCGCTCTATAACTTCCAGAAGAGGGTAGGGCATTAAAAGGAAATTACAGACGTATTTTATTTTGAAGGGCAGTTTCAAAGTTTCTCAATGCTGGCAGGAATCCTTTGCTTTATTGCCTTTAAAATGCCCTTAAGATGAATGTGTCTAAAAACCCAAGAACAGCACCCAAAAAGCAACAGTACACTTAAAACTACAGAGTAATTCCCATCCTCCCTTTAGACACTCAGCTTCCCAGAGACACGCCACAGCCCTGGGTCAAGGGTCAGCTCATAGTATTTCATACAGAGAGCAGTGGGAAATGTGCACGCCTAGCTTAGCTTACCAAAGGGTCAAATTTATCAGTGTGGGGTCGTTTGGTCAGGCACTGTACGTGATGATATGGAATATGTAAACATAACAGTTTCTTCTAACTGAAGAATTACTGGATGTATTGAACCTCTTGAGGCCAGGTGTGAGCAGAGACCTGGAGAAGAAGGTGGAAAACAGAAGGCTCAGGAATCTAAAAACAAACTGATCTTTAAACTGTGGAAGTTTGTGTTGCTGGTGATGTCGAGGATCTGAAGGGAATCAGCAGCATCAGATCTCTCACATGCTCAGAAATATCACCCTCTTTCTCCTGCAGGACGCTCACCTGCACGTCTGAAGATAAAGGTGTGATTGACAGGTGCAGGACCAATCAGCTGAGCCTGGGGGTGGGGCTCAAGGTGTGTTTTTGTGCGAGGGTTATTATCATCCTGAAACTCTGGTCTGAAGGCAGCTTAGTGAACGCACCGCCTCTCCTGCACTCTGATTGGTTGCTGGTCACTTTGGGTTTTGTTTCACCAAAGTGGACACGTAAACATGACGATAAGGCTGACATGTGAGAGGAGCCTTCATATTTGAGGGACCATAATGTCCTTTAAGCGCACACTCACAGCTCCACAGATGTTATAGTTTGAACATCACTGAAGTTTTTACAGTGTAGACTCACTGCAGACTGTAAACAAGGGAGGCTGTTTGTGTGCTGGCTGTTTGGGGGAGTTAAAGGCGACATGATGACGTTCTGAGTGGACCCATGATTCTCTTTGGTAGATTTACGGCCCCTTCAGGGTCCTGGAACATGTCGGGGATTCAGGACTCGCTGCTGAAGGCACAGAGGATTCTCCCACGATGAGTTTAAAGTTCAGAAATCAGAGACGTGATCCAGAGTCGGTACATTCAGCATGTGAGTTCAAGCAGCAGCTCTGCAGGCTGAAGGTCAGAAAAGGTCACTTCTTACATTCTTCACACGGTCGTACCGCACTTCTTATGTACACTAGAAAAATAGAGTTAACAAAATAAAAACACTTTCTTTGTAGAAGGTCCCTTCAGGAGGATTTCCATTTATTGCTTTGGAGACGGTGGGTCCTACAGAAGAGAGGGAGGAGGGGGAGGGGGAGGAGGAGGAGCAGGAGGAGGAGGAGGAGAAAGTCAGTGTGACAGGAAGTTTGAGACAGACTCAGAACGAGTCCTTCAGTGCATGAATTGGTTTTTGCTAATTGTGACATCATTTCTTTGAGTAACACTTCACATCACTGAAGTCTGTGCGCCCTGAGCTAGTTAGTCAAGCAAAATAAAACTAAACATTGACATGTTCTTTCATTTCTTTTAGGTTATTTGAACTCTGTAAAGGCACCGAGTGAGCGAGGACGAGGAACAAATGCTGTATTTATTTATAGTCTTATTTTCATATGTATTCATAGCCTTGTTATATCTGTAGGTGCAGGGTGGTGATAAAGGGTGGAGTAAAGAGGGGTTTTTTAGATTTCTCTCTGCAGAGATGGAGCATGCTCAAACACAGCTCTGGATTGAGGCTGTGTGTGTTAAAGTTATTAGTAGAAGTTTGAAGCAGCTGGCGGCACATCAAACAAACAGCAGGAACGTCGCAGCTGGTCGATAACTGAAATAACAGATATTATTTACAGTCTGACCACAAACCTCAGACGTGATAACGAGGTCAGAGACCAGACACGCGTCTAACACTTGGTGGTGACCTGCAGTCTGTCTGCTGGGTTTTACTGGCGGGGGTTTACCTGGGCTCAGGTCCAGGTGGGTGCGCTCAGGAGCGGAAGACGTGGACGGCTCTGACGACGTACTGCCGACAGATGGGGCACTCGCTCATCCTCTTGCCGCACTTGGTGCAGGTGATCATGTGACCACACTCCAGCAGGACGCAGTCGATGGGAGAGTCCATGCAGATCTTACAGACATTCTCCTCCTGACCGGCAGCACCGCCACCTCCACCCGACTCTAGAGACAGAGAGACGTATGGGAGCCCGTCAGGGACATTATTATGCTCATAAAGAACATGTCATCAATCAAGAACAGAAATAAATATAACTAGAAAAACAACAGACACATATATGGAGCCCTTTGAGGGACAATATTATGGTTATAAGGAACATGTTAGTGCTGCAGCTCAGTAGTTAGGTCAAAGTGTGAGGAACCATTTGGTGATAAAACATCAGAAAACACAAAGCTTCTTTTTTTGTCTCATGTCAAAGAGAAAGTTTCACTTGGATAAAACAGCAAACATGAACGAGTGACGAGTTTAATGAAATTTCCCCAAAATACCGTCTTTAATGATTCGCTGGATTTCTCTGGTGTCAATACACAGACTAACACAAGTGTTCTTTCATTTCCTGTTCACAGATCTATGATCAGATGATCAGCAGGGTGTCAGAAAGCTCACCTGAAGCGTTCACAGCGTTGGCAGCTGAAAGACAAACACAGAACACGTTAAAACTGATCCGACACGTTCAAAGGATCTGCCGCCTCACCATCTGCGTCCACACTTACAGCCCGCTCTGAGCGTAACCGACGGTAACTAATGAGTCACCTGATCGATGAACACTGGGAGCTGTGACGTCACGCTGACATCACGCTGACATCACGCTGACATCACGCTGACATCACGCTAAATTTGGACAATTTCCAGTCAGAAAAACACCTGCAGTTAATCTCTGCCTACAATGATTATATTTACCATCAGTATCATGGGTCATGTGTAAGAATCGTCTAAAACGTGCAGTCTCTCATGCCCAGCAGGGGGCGTCGCCAGTCTGATCCTATAGAAGTCTATGAGAACATGCTCCTCCTCCTCTCCTGATGTATCCCCTCAGTAAACATGTTCCTAATGAGTTTATGGTCTCAGTCTCTAGTTTCAAGTCTTCTTCAGCACAGCATGATGTTCATGTAGTCACTGATGCTCCCATTAGAGTCACACAGAGCAGGAAGAGGGGAGGAGTTAATTATTAAGTGGATCTGAAAAATGTCTTGTTCAGGGTTCAGTTGTACTCAAAGACACTCTGAGGTGACAGCTGAAGCTTGTTTTTCTTGCTAGCTTTGGCTGATAACTAAGCGTTTGCTAACCCCACGCTGCAAATTCGGTCACTTCTGGCTCCAGAAAACCAAGACAACTAGCGAGCTACGTCACGGTGGCTACGTCCACTTCATACACACAGTCAGCGTGTCTGTCATGGTGCTCTCCTGGTGATATTGGATATTTAAACAAAAGCCAAGTGGCCATAAGTGCAACGAGAGCTCTGGGTGCATGAACAGAAGTTTCTCTCTATATCTACGACCACATTGTTATCATTTAAAAAGAAGCCAAGTGTCCCTCAGCTTGAACGCTGTATGACTGTTTATTTATTAAACTGATGTGGCTGTTACTTTGTGTCATGCTGTTTTCTGATTGAACGTTGCATCAGTTAACTCTGTTGTGAAGTAAGCAGACATCCTCTCCTCCTGCTGCCCTGTCTGCTCCTGACACTCACCCAGCAGGTTCTGCTGGTCCTGGTACAGCCGGCTCACTCTCTCCATCAGCTCCCACTTCTCGCAGCAGCCTTTGTAGTTGACAAAGTTCCTGGCCAGGATTTCTTTCAGCTGTCGGACGCTGAGGGCCTCGATGTCATCCAGACAGCTCAGGTCGGACAGAGACGCCCTGCGACCCGACACCGGGGCCTCCTCCGGGTCCCAGATCTGAACCAGACGGACAGAAGGTTCTGGATCAGAGTCCAGGATCCGGACTGCAGCACAATTATCTGAAAACTACTTCTGAACGTTTGACACTTGGAAACTTGATCCAACAACATCATGGTGAGCCAAACACTCAGACTTCAGAGGCCTGGTGTCAGCACCCACCATGGACCCTTGTTTTTACCTGGTCTTCATCCTGAAGGTCTGCCTCTGCAGAGGCGCTCTCTGTGGGCGGGGCCGAGGCTTCGGGCTGCGCAACTGGGGGGTCAGGGGTCGGCGTGGGGGGGTCAGGAGTGAAGGTGGAGATGTGAGGGTTTGGGTCAGGGGGGTCAGAGGTCGCAGAGGGGGGGCTGCTGTCAGGGGTCTCGGGGGCAGACTCACTGGATGGTGAAGACTGCTGACCCAGGACCAGCTCCACCAGCTCCTCCTGAGGAACAGGAAACACTACATCAACTTTGGGGGATCAGGGGTCAAAGGTCAGGCATTGTGAGATAATAACTGACCTTCTCTCTGCACAGGTGGGTGGAGACCTCATGCAGGTGCAGGTAGTCCCTGAGCTCCTTCACTTTCAGCTTCATAAGCTCCGCCCGCTCCAGCAGGTTACCGTAAAAACGCTGGCAGGTGTGACAGAGGCGGGGGCGGGGCTCCAGCTGGGCGGAGCACCTGCTGCAGTAGTTCTTCTTACAGTCGACACACACATGCTGACATACAGACAGACAGGTGGAGATAGTGAGACAGGTGGACCTGCTGTGTCACATAACCTGTCAATCAAACCAACTTCATTCAGAAATCTGAAAACTTTTCTGAAACAAATACGGAAGATAACAAAGAGACCAGGTGTCAACAGACAGGTACAGGTGAGACACTGAGGTACAGCTGTCGTTAAAACAACAGGAAGTGAGTTCTCCTAGTCTGGCCGTCTGATCAGTAAGCATCAACGCTCAAGTACCAACAGCTGCAGTTCCTCTGGTGTCCACTAGAGGCTGTCTCCAGCAGTGAGTCAGTCCCCATAGAGCCCCATGTTAAACTTTACAGCAGAAATAAACATGTTTACAGCCTGGTACAAAAAACAGTTTGGGTCTCTATAGCTCATTTCTCTCTTCATGACAACTGTACGGGGAGAATCTTTATACAGCTCACCTGTTTACATTATATTAAGGCTTAAAGTGATGCAGCATTAGGGGCGTGGCCTCTTTGAGTGACAGCTGGGAGCTGCTAGCTGTCTGCTAGGTTTCCCCTCAGCTAACTCAGTCACTGAACGTAACCTCTGGGCCGTGTTTGTGCTGTTGGAGCCTTTTGGAGATTTGTTCATGTAAATATCAGACAGACAATCTGTGTGTGCGCTTTATTGGACGAACTAACTAATATATTAGCACTGATTAGCAGCTATGTGTGTCTTTGCTCACCATGCCTGGCTTGTTAGCTCGTTCACTGTTTGTCACACATTGATGTATTTGTGGCAGCCGGTGCAGAGAGTCAGGAATGGTGTTGGCTTAACCTCACAAAGGAGACCGGTTCATTTAAGTGACGTGGTTCATTTCATTCACGGGAGATTAGTTTCTTCAGTCTGATAAATACACTCCGGTCAGCTACCACCACAAACAGATCTCATTCTAAGGCACGTGTAGCTTTCTTAACACCTCACTTTCCTACTGCTCCGTCCTCTAGTCCAAATGGGACCACTACTGGCTCCAGAAAACCAACATGGCGACGGACGAAATGCAGAACGCCAGGCTTAAAAAAGGCCGTGATTTACACAGTCTCTGGTGGTCAGCAGGAGCCGAGTGCACCAGCGGGGCGTACGCCTGCTCGTAACCTCCCGCCCGACTTAGAGCTGAAAGTTACGACAGACTTTAAATTACGCCCTGTGCACCAGTTAGACTGGAGCCCTGAATGTGTCGCACCCGGGTGTGTCGCACCCGGGTGTATCTTTTAGGCCTCGGATGGAGCAGGCGTAAGATTAGAAAGTCAGGCTTAAATCCAGGGTAACACAAACAGTAAGAGTCACAAACCTTAAAGAAAACCACCGCGGCAGCGCGTCTTGTTGTTTTACAGGATAAATAAAAGGGCATTAAAACAAGAGAGAGAGAGAGAGTCATCTGTGATCGGACAGTAAGTTGATCGTGAGGTTTCGTTTTTGTTCCTGTTTGAATCAAAGAGCTCTCCCCTCAGCTGCAGCATGTGTGAAAGGCGGCGCTGTCCCCGCCCTGCAGGTGCTGATGGAGCTCAGGTGCCAGTAAGGCCTTTCAGAAAAGAGGGAGACATGATGAATGCCAAACGTTTCCTCATGTCACTCTCTCCGTAAAATGTATTTTCTTTACTTGTTTAGTTACCCATATGTTCTGTCAATCATTTGATGACAGAGGTTAGCGATTGGAGACATGTGTTGCTTGGTAACAGTCATCGCTTTTCGAGTGTTCACGTGAACGTGCATCATAAGACCGGGGTCAGTTAGACCTGCTGCATTGGTGTAAAATACAATTAAGAAGTCAGTCCTTACTAAGTGGACGTAAGAGATACGTTTTTTTTACGTCCAGCTGCTGCACTCGGCTCCAGGTGGTCACAGCTAACTCACTGAACATTACACTTCCTGTTTACACTCCAGAAAGCATCAAACAAAGTGGATTATATTATTTATCAGTATTGATCCTCATGAATCCAAGCTGCAGAGTCCGGACCTTGACCCTCAGCACGACCAATGTTGGCTGCAGCTTGTAGGCGGGGTTACCTTCTTGGCAGGTGTGTCGAAGCCCCCCCCACAGGCCTTACAGGTGTGTTCAGGAGGAGGAGGAGATGGCTGACTGCTGAAGGCTGAGTTAGTGTAGGACTGATGACGTCGCTCGCCTTCAGCAGACTCATCGGCAGAGTCGACACACAGCCAGCCGCAGCAGGAAGCAAACATACCTGCAAATAGACACAAGTACACACTGTGAGAAGCACTAAACACACAACGATCACGACGGTTACTGGAGCTCTGAATGAAGAACTTCTATGTTTAAAAAAATATTTTTTTCAATGTAGTTTTGTTACCTTCTCAGACATTAAGAAACTACTTTTTGCAGCTACACATTTCTCTGCACTGACAACTATAGACCAAACTCCATATTAAAATCTGCCATTTCAGGGTTCTCTTCTTGTCGTACCCCACTCATAACTTGAATCACCTGTAAAATGTATTTAGAAATGTTGCTTTCTACTATATAATGAAGTCTGATTACCAGTGATCAGTTGTTGAAAATGCAGAAACTGGCTCCTAAAGGCACACAAGCATTCAGTGGGAACACCTGGGTGAACATGTTTAACCATATTTAGGTTTACATGCAATAAATAAATGCCCTTTGCAGGTTGGCCGAATGGACAGGTGTGTCTTTATGATTCATAAAGAAATACATTACAGAATAGTAGCAGCTATAAACTGTGAGCAGGGCTTCATTACAGTTAGCTGTATGTTAATGGAGGTTTAACCCCGACACTCCAGGTTCAATGTTTCATTAGATGTTACTGATGAAAGTTTTCAACACATTTTAAGTAAATACTTCCACAATTACATTACTAAGTCACTTAAAGAATGTAATAGCTTAAGTTCTTTACACAGGCGCCTGAGGACCAAACTACAGAGTAAAAACTGAAATGAGTTATTGCCCTTTCATCAAATATTTCAGGTAAACTTACCTACGCATGTTTTCATATTAAATCTTGTATTAAATTTGGTCATTTTTTTAATCGAAAGCAGAACTTTATAAATAAATCCTGTATTAAAAAAATGTTTTTTTTAACATGGGAAACACATCAAACTTAAGTCAACTTAAAATAGACTTTAAATAAGTCGTGACTGTTTTGCGTTAAACGTTGGGTTAATGTGAAATTTCAGCCGAATGGAGAGGTGTCTCTTTGTGATTCATAAATACTCTGCAGTTGTGTTCCAGGATGAGCAGCTGTTCGGCGCTGAGCCAGACTGTAAAACTAAACAACATGTCAACGGAGATTTTCCCTACCTCACTAATCAACTGTTCTGAAACCATGAAGCCTTTTTCTGGAGGACTTATACCAACCAGTGTTTTAACCTGAGGGTATTTAATAACATGACTTTGTTTACGTCACTTAAAACATAATCTTAATACTTTTTTCCCACCTCTTTCGTTGGTACATAGACGACTGCAGACCAAACTACATAGTAAAACTGGCTTGTTTGTGTATCTTTCAATCGTCTGACTTAAATGATTTAAATTACTCGCTAACCTGGTCTTGTTCATTGAAGTGACACCTTCTGATAAATTCGGCGCTATGGTTCAACGAGCCAGACTCTTGAATAATAAATCATCAGGCCTACAAAATACGTGGTACAGGTGGACCAGCGCTCTCGGTTACTTTCGAAAAAGCGTATTACACTTGACTAAGTTTGCTACCACAGTGAAGTTTACATTTCTTTAAGATGGGCACCGTTTTGTATTTACTGCGAGCCGAATAATTAAATGTCTACAGATAATGCATACTAGTGGAAAATGTGATGTTTTTGAAGGATTGTGTGTTACCGGCGAGCTATGATCTGTTAAATTCATCAATATGTTCAGGACGTCTGGCTTGCGAAGTCCGGAAAGTACCGTGGGCTGCTAGCATGCTAAACGCTAGGCTAACACTGGGCTAGTTAGGGAAGTGAATCGGTTTAAAGTTTTAACAAACTAAAAGAGTGAAACAAACACAATCCAACAGAGATAACAACAGCAGAGAGACTTAACCCTGCTTAATTTAACCCATATACAGCTAAACTAACAACTTACCAGCAGCATTATCAACATAATGAAGCGTCTTACCTGTTAATGACAGGACTGCTACAGCTAGCAGTTAGCTAACTAACTGACGAGCCGCTGCTAGTTAAGAAACACTAGGTTAACTAGCGGTTTAACCCTCCAGCTGCTTGTTTATTAGCATGACGACCATGTCCTGACGGTGAAACTGAAGAAATAAAACCGGAAGAGTCAAAGTAAAGCCTGAGAAAACAACAGAAATGAACCAGGAAGAGTTCAACAACACACACACGTACACACATTCAAAGACAAACACACACGAGCAGGCGCGCGCGCACGCACTCACACACAATGGATCATGTATGGAAGCAAGAAGGGCCTTGATAATTTGTTTTCATGTTAAAACTGAATATATATATATATATATATATATATATTTAAGTAACATTTAAAAGTGCTACTGAAGACTTTAAGTTTTAATCTAAATTCTCGACCAGCGACTCCTGTGTTCTTCAAAGTTAAATTCATGTTTATGTCAATGGAGTTTGGCAGGGACTTCAATTTTAAGATCATAATTTCCTTTTCAACTTTATCTTTACTTGGAACAAATGTCAAACTGTTCCACTATATTTATTTTTTAATCATTTTTATATGAACGTATAAACAACACTGGTGAGATGTGACTCGTTTGTTTACTCGAGTAGTTTGAGGAACTTGTTCTGTACTTCAGGTTATACATTAAACTACTTTAAACGTCTACTTAACTACATCTCACTTGTGATACTTTTTTGTGCTTTTTTATACCTTCATGGCTCCCCTGGTTTTAAAGCAGTGTGATCCTATAGAAGTCTATGAGAACATGCCCCTCCTCCTCTCCTGATGTATTCCCTCAGTAAACATGTTCCTAATGAGTTTATGGTCTCAGTCTTTAGTTTCAAGTCTTCTTCAGCACAGCATGATGTTCATTTAGTCACTGATGCTCCCATTGAGAGTCACACAGACCAGACAGAGGGGAGGGTTTAGGGCGGGGCTACCTGTGACTGACAGGTTGTTACCACAGCAGCATGAAAAATGTTGCACTTTTGCACTGAAAGAGCTGTTCATGGTCACTGCTGGCTCCAAAATGAGCAGAGATTCATGAGGGGTATGAAACAAAAAGAAACTAATTTGTTTCCTGACCGTAAACTTAAAGAGAAATAATAAAGTTCCTACAGAGAGAGAGCACTGAGGCAGAAGAGAACGAGCTTTATTCTTTATTCTTCTTTCATTTGGAAGAAAAACTAAAAAACAAAACAAACGTGCCCCCCCCACCCTGAAATCAAACACATTCCTGTTGACGTATGATGATGATAGTTTTATTGCCATAAACAGTGTAGGAAAAAATTAACAAAAAAAAAGTTAAAACAGCCGTTTTTTATTCTATAGTACAGTGAAGCAAATAAAACTGTTTCTGAGCGGCACAGACGTTCTCAAAGCGACGCAGACCGAAACCGACTGAAGGTTTAAATCCCTGGTCCTCCACACACCTGAACCTGATCCACACTGAGAGCTCACCTGGACCAGGTTTACACTGTCCCACAGTTTCTGTGGCCGCAGGCTCCAGAGGGGAAAATTAATGAATGCAAAAATGAGAGTTTTAAGCACAAACTGAAATCACTTCATGGTACGATAATACTGTTTTACTCTGCAGGTCATTATCAATTTTACAAAACGTTCTGATGGGACTCGGCTTCAACAATGAAATAACAAAACAGCACAAAAACCTTTAAGTTTCTTCTTTTCTGTTGGCGACGCAACGTGATAGCGCCACCCTCTGGTCAGGAGTATGTGGCTGCTCATTTAAATGAATCAGGGCTGCAATCAAAGACAGATGGAAGAAGGGAAGAGGTGGAGAACAGAAAGAGATGGGAAGACATCAAAATTAAGCAAAACAGGGAAGTTAAACATTCTACCGCCCTGTCTCTCTCTCTTTTTATCCTCCTCTATCAGTCATTTCTTGCATTCTCTCTTCCCCTCTTTCCTCCCCCCTGTGAACGCTGACTCTCTCTACCGAGCTCATCTTTTCTCGCGATGATCAAACATTTGCTGATTTAAAAGGGGACAGTGAGTTTATCAAAGGAGCCTGAGAAAGAGGAATAAAAATGGGAAAAACAAAAGAGAGAAATTGAAATGAGAAAAGACGAGAACAAAGGAGAAGAGTTTTTACTCGTTTTTCTGGATCTGAGATATTTTAAAGGTCAGTTTTTTTTTTCACTTCTTTTTCCTTTCATGATCCTTTTTTCTGTTTGTTTAGTTGCTCATCTAACGCTGAAAAAAGGTGTGTTGGCGCCACCATGTGGGCAGAAGTGTCTGAGTACAGAAAAGGTGAGAAAGTGAATTCTTTCCTGTTTTCAGGTGAAGTTCAGTGTGGATCAACCGACCAATCAGAGAACAGAATGATGATTATCTCATCGTCTCACCTCTCAATCTGATCGGACATGTCTCATATTACTCATAAGCCTGAGACAACCAATCAGAGGACTTAAACTGTGCTGCGTTCAGGGTGTGTAGGACTGTAGTGTATTATTTCTGCAGGCTCTGGTTGCCAAGATTAGAAACAGGGAAACAAACTGAAAACTCTGATCGGACCTGAAACGGGCCACAGATTCTGCAGATCCTTCTCCGTCTTCAGATCTTTAAAGATATTTTATTTTTCATTGTAATTAATTATTTTCCAGCAGAGCCAGTTTTCTGTTAGGAAACCGTTTTCCCCTTATTTCTTCACTGGACCTGAACGCAGCATTACAGTGACAGGTTTTAAGGAAGCGAAATAAGAATAATCCTGCAGGCAGTGAACGCAGCACGTACTTTTCCGATTGGTCAATTACAGAGGAGCCATTTAAACAGGCCGTCCTACCCGCAGTGCATCATGGGAGCAGAATCAGAACATCGTCACTCCAAAGCTTCAGGTGTCAAAAAAAAGAAAAAGATTCCTTAAGTGAGTCTGCTGCACATACCTGTGGGTGGGCGGAGCTTGTCGAGTATGAGAAGTCTGTCCCGCCCACCAGGAAGGATGAGCAGATTAAATCACCGAGAGGAATTTCATGACAAAAATATGAAAAAGACTCTTTTGATCAAAGCTGCAACATCTGATTGATGAGTCACCACGGCAACAAGCGACAGCAAAGAAAGAAAGAAGAAAGTTAAGTTAGCTTCTGACTCGACCAATCAGGATGAGGGGGCGTGGCTGCAGCGGAACGACTACAAAGTACAAAAACATAACAGCTTTACAGGTTTAACGTCTGGGCTTCGTTCTGTTGGCGAGTAAATGGTGGGTGACCTTTGACCCAGCGGCAGAGAAGGGGTGGGGCTACAGGACAAAGCAGGTATGACATCACATTAAGCAGAGGTGGAGGTGAGGGGGCGGGGCTGAGAAATCCGAAGTTTGGACATGCATTCACAAGCTGCTCGTTGTGTTTGTGTTTACAGATTTATTATTCATCAGAGTGTCAGAGTGTGTTTCATGTTTGTTCCGACTAAGAATAAATATTCTGCTCAAACTGAACTCAAACAGGAAGAAGAAGAAGAAGAAGCAGAAGAAGAAGAAGCAGAAGAAGAAGAGGAGGAGGGCGGCGTCCGCTCGATCGCTGTCAGTCAGGAAGGAATGCTAACTGTGCCGTTTAAACTCATCCAGTTGGCGTTTCTTTCTTTCTTTTTTTGTTTCCTTGTTAAAGTTCTCTATCTGTTCACTCTCGTCCCCCTGACCCCTCCCTCCCCCCTACCACCCCACTCCCCCCTCCCTCTGGCCCTCACGGCCCTCAGTCTCTTATGGTTTTTCCTTGGGGATCACCTCCTCTCGCGGCTTGGCTCCACCGAAGATGGCAGAGTTTGGGTTGGCGACCTGGTTGAGCGGCTCGGAGACGGTCCGGGGCTTCAGCTGCAGCCGAGGCCGCTGTGCGCGCTCCTCTGTACGACACAAAACAAACACAGGAAGTGGTCACGCACTGACGGACAGATAATGCTTTACTCATTATAGAATCACCCAACACATCATTGAAGCGTTACACGTCTAAACCATTAACTTTAGAAACGCTCGACGGAGCAACAAGAATGACTCGATGGCTAATTTAAGAAATGACAAAGTTACAAATAATAAAGTAAAACAGTTTCTTATTTCTGTCTGACTGCATCTCGCATGTAACAATAATAAGACAAAGTTAATAATGTACGAGACAAACGTATGTACAGGTTCAACGACAATGTGACTGAGTGTCAGATTACACAGCTAGGAAGATAATGATGGAATTATGCAACAAAGTAACTCGCGAGTAAATATCAACAAAATAAATTCATCCAAACTGCAGAAATTCATTTTAAAACACCTGACAGAGAAACCGCTTCAGCGAAAACACGACTCGGGCAGGACGAAGGAATCGTTTGGAAACCACAGAAACTAATTTAAGGTTGCAGGATAAAAACCCAACAAAGAGACGTTGAACGAATACGACGTATTAGGGCCACATTAAAGAAAAAAAAATCTGAGATTACAAGAATAAAGTCGTTATTTTGTAAGAATAAAGTCGAACACGTACCTCCCGTGAACATGCGAGATCTCCTGCCTAGTAATGTCAGAACTATCAGGACTCTGAAAGGGACTATTTTTTTAAATGACTCGTGATGTTCGTCATGTTAGCGCAGACTGCGCACGACTTTTTTCCTGTCATCTCAGAACAAATTAATCAAAGAACTACAAACTAAGTCAGCCATTTCTTAAACGATCAAACTAAGTAAATCAAGAGTCACAGAACTGTTACAAAACGGCACGACAAAGTGACGGCAAAGTGACGTAAAAAAACGACAAAGAGACGGCAAAGTGACGGCAAAGTGACGACAAAGTGACGTAAAAAAACGACAAAGAGACGGCAAAGAGACGGCAAAGTGACGGCAAAGTGACGTAAAAAAACGACAAAAAAACGACAAAGAGACGGCAAAGTGACGGCAAAGTGACGACAAAGTGACGTAAAAAAACGACAAAGAAACGACAAAGAGACGACAAAGTGACAGCAACTTTTAGAACTTCACCACAAAGGAACTCATTTGACATTTACTTAAAAAAATGAGTAAAGAAGGAAAATAAAGTGATTTCAGAATTATACAGTAACTAAAAATAGATTTATAAACCCAATGAATGAATGATTTTTACTTGAATCACTCGACAAAGTTTTTATTAATTCAAACTCTGACAACAACGTGACTGAGCGTCTTCGTGAAAAACAAACCTTCAGACGGTTCCCTGAAGTCTGTCGGTGCTCCGCGTGGGGGGGGCCCCTCCCTAAAGCGACCCGCTCCTCCTGGACCTCCCCCCCTTCTGTCACCAGGGCGACCGCCACCGGCACCACCGGGACCACCGGCGCCACCGGCACCAGCACCGCCTCGACTCCGCCCCCCCGCGTAGTCATCATAACCTGTAGAGACAGACAGGTAGGCAGACAGGTGAGTCAGCAGACAGACGCCCTCAGGGGTCCTGCAGCGCCTGGAACCTGTAAGGTAACCAATGAGCATGGGATGGTCCAGGTGAAAGGCATGATGGGGGGGGGGGACAGTGCATGGTCCGGCAGCTCTTGGAAGCGGAGCTAAGGGTCAAAGGTCAACAGTGGGGCAGTCTGTAGAACAGAGCTGCAGTGTACTGCGCCAGGCGGGAGTCAACAATAACCGCCACTTCTTTAGCTATAGCGCCCCCTTCTGCTGGAATGCTGCTGCTGTCCGTCATTTCAACTGCTGCTGTGACGTTCCAGCTTTTTTGCTTTTGTTTGCATACTACAGACTACATTTAGGCCTCATCAGGAGGCACTGCTGGGATAGTATGGCTTTTCAAACACTGCACATAATTTGCTGCAGGACTCGGCCATGAGGTCAGATTCTAGGAGGATAACACGGCTGCTGAACGAACACATAGCTTAGCTTAGCGAGGGTTACGGTCCGTTCTGCATCAGATCATCGTAGCTTCAGAAAGTTTAGCGTGTAGCTTCACTCCGTTAGCTCGTCTTAGCTCTGTGTTTCTGAAACCTAAAGAAAATCCTGCCAACGTAAACGTCTGCCGCGTTTTGTCTGCTGCTCAGAAGCTTCAAACATAAAACTGAATTTAAGAGGCAGCCAGACGTGTGTCAACTTTTACACTAATTACCAACTCATTCATACAAAATGGCCGCCCGACTTTTCGATAATTCAATCAAATCAATAATTAGAATGCTAAAGAAATCACATTAGGGAGGAACAGTGTCAGCGTGTTGACGATAGAGCTAGATTTAGATTTTCCTGGTGGTATACTTTTGTTTGATAACTTGCTGCTGTGACATCGACAGGTTCTACCCACGCCTGACACCGGCCCGTAGGGTTTGGTAAGTGAAAAACAGCCGATATCAAATGAGTTAAGCATCCCCCCTCTGATGTCGGAGGCGTGGCCTACTGACCAAAACTCCAACACATCTAATCACAACACAAATTCACGTGCCGTCATGTGCAGATTAAGACCCCGACCTGCGTCTGTAATATCACGGAATTCCACCAATAGGGGGCGCTACAACAAAGAAAACAGAATGACAGTGAAGTGGTCGAGTGGCGCCCCCTGTCTGCTGCTGGAATCACTCTCGGATCGCCTCAGACAGGTTCCCCACAGCGCCACCATGTGGTCATTGTGTGGCAGTGCACTGAAGTTCCAAAGATTACTTTAAGTGTTTATTAATTTTGTTTCATCTTTACAAAGTCCTGTGTTAGCTCAGAGACCCTGTCCTGCCATCTGATTGGCTGCAGCTCAGCAGTGTTCTGATTGGTCGCTGCTGTCCAACCTGAGCTGCTGAACTCTCTGACCGCACCTCCTCCTTGCTGATCGAAGTCGTCACGTCCTTCACGTCCTTCACGTCCTCCTCCTCCTCCTCCTCCTCCTCCTCCACCTCCTCCACCTCCTCTGTGAGCTCCTCGAGAACCTCCTCGTCCTGCAGGGGACAGGGGGAGTTTAACGCTGAGAAGGGGGGGGGAGACAAGAAACAAGAAAAGCAGGAGAGAGGAGAAAACAAGCAAACAAGAGAAGAGGAGAGGAAGAGGAGGAAGGGAGGAGGCAGGGGAGTAGGCGAAGGAGGGTAGAAAACAAGAAGAGGGGGGAGAAGGGGGACAAAGAAGGCGGGAGGACAAAAGGTGACGAGAACAAGGTGGAGGCGGGTAGGAAACAGTAGGAGGAGGAGGAGGAGAGGGAGTAAAGTGGAGAAGAAATAAGAGAAGGAAAGAAAACAGGGAAAGGAAGGAGGAGGAGGAGAGGAGGAAAACAGAAAAGGGGGAAGAGGAGGAAACAGAGTAGGAAGTGGCAACACCTCCTTGTGGAAGGAGCAGGAAGCACAGCACGGAAGAGGCGGAGCTTGTTAGTCGCTCAGCAGCCAATCAGAGAGGAGACGTTAGAGAGAAGACGCTAAACTGAATGAAGGAGTCAGTTTGAGTTTAATATTCTACAAGAAGAAACCCCTGGCTCATCTGCCTGTCTACCTGTCTACCTGTCTACCTGTCTGCATGTCTACCTGTCTGCCTGCACCAATTAAAAGGAAGGAAAAGAAAAGGGGGCGGGGCTGTGGAGGTGAAGATGAGCTGATGACAGGATGAAGAGTGAAAGACGGCTCTACACACAGCAGGTCAGTGATCTACATTATGTATGGCGCTCGTACCTCTACCTTCATCTTTCCTGAAGCCGAAGCCGCCGCCCCCTCCTCGCTCTTGCCTCCGTCCCTCTGCGATGTCCACCCTCAGTGACCTTTGATCTAGCAGCTGCAGGGGTCAAAGGTCATGTTAGACTTACAGCAGACTGTGGTTGCACTGAAACGGTGAAAGAGATCTGACAGACTACATGATGTGAGATGGATCATACGGAGTCACTGAAGTGCCACAAAAGAAATTAAACGTGGAAACGAATAAAAGATAATTATATCTAAAGTTATTATAATAAAGATAGAAAGGTAAAGAAATAAAGAATACACGAATAAATATTAAAATGTGGAAATATAAAAGAGGCATAAATAAACGAGGGAATATTAATATAAATAATATTAAAGATTGTTTATTTTCACCTCATCAAGTCATTTAGAACCGTGTTCCAGTCGATGTATTAAGTATATATTTTTAGAAAATATGAGTGTTTTATATCATTCATATACATGATTTGTTACAGTTATTTTATTTTATAGCTTGCCTTTATTTATTTTCATTCCTTGATTTTTTCTTATTTTTCTCCTGTTGCTTTAGCTTTTGCTTTCAGGGCCAAGCTGTCAATCAACAGGCTTTGGGCGGGTCTTCCTGCTCAGACTGAGTAGTGTACAGAATAAATATACATAAATAAAACAGAATAATAATAATAATAAGAAGAAGAAGAAGAAGATAATACATTTTATTTGTAACGCACTTTAAGTGCTAAAAAAAGAAACATACATTAGCATAAAATAAATGTATATTTTAAAAAGGATAGAAAGAAATGTATGCAGAAAGAAATAAACCAGTAAGTGTGAAAATAAATGAAATTGCTATTTAAATTTCTCATATTTGAACAGGTTTATTCTTTTATGGCGCTCCGATGACGCTATAGATCCTCTCTGTGTGACCGAAGTCTGAAGAGGACAAAAAGTCCTGAAAATCTTTCAACGTGTTCACTGTCCAGAGACGGACACACGATGACCTCTTCAGACTTTTGCCCTTTTTTATGTCGGTGAAGCGCTGACAGAAATCTGGACTGAAGAATGAAACACTCGGATACTCACAGCACCATCGTACGTCAAAGCTTCTTTTAGAGACTCCAAATCATCAAACTCCACATAACAAAAACCTGAAGAACACACAAACACACTCACGGTTATTCCACAGGCCAGCAAAGTTTAAACAAACTGGGTTTAATGGACGTTAATTATTTAATGTGGACCTGTCTCATCTGACTGACACCTGAGACACTCGGTAAGACCAGTACGTACACGGGCACACCTTCATAAAAGGAACAGGACATTAAAGGTGAATTCTGGTATTTTAAAAACCTGCCACTATTCTTCCTCTTCCTTTCGCATTTTTTGGGCTCTAAATGACTCATCTGTATTCTAAGTGTGTGACAACATGACAGAAAGGATCCCTACAGAGATAGACCTTTTTGTTACAGAGGAAGATGATTGTTTTAACCACACACAGACGTTACATCGCTCTCTGCACACACACCAGACTCCATTGAGAAAAACAACAATTTAGGGACAACAAGGGCAGAAAGTTCTGAAGACGAGCCGATAGACTCCAATGATCCACATCTGTACGATGTGTCGTTGCCGCTGCACAGAGACAAACGTGCCTGTCAAACAGCTGCAGACAGATAAGTTCTGTTTTAGGAGTCAACGTGGAAACCTGCAAAACTAAATGGGAACAAGTCCGGCAGCGTTACGTCCGAGCACGGAGGAACGTGTTGGAGAGACGGAGCAGACGGTGTTCTGTCCACCGAACACACACGAGATCTCAGAGTGAACATCACAGTAACCTCCTCGAGTGTCTCCATGTCTGTTGTTTACATCCCACACATACAGTTGCTGCATATGGCCTAAGCTCTCTGGTGTGCCCTCTAGAGGTATCCTCCAGTAACACACGTAGAGACAAGTATGTGAACAGTTACGCTCATGACGCTGCCGGTTGTGTACGCCAACGCACGGCCAAGCAGCAAGTACATCTCCAGCTTTAGAATAACAATCTGAGCCCGTCAGTGGAAACAACAAGAACTTTCAGTGGACCCACTTTGATCCATCAAGGATTATGTTGCAGCCGTGACAGCCTGAGACATTTAAAACTTTTTGTACCTGTTAGTCTTTTAGAACCTACAACAAAAAAAGTACTGATTACTCTTTAAAAACAGCCCTCGTCCTGCTACGGCGTCCTGAGTGGACCAAACCAGTCACAAAGTCTGTCCCCTGTGTGTTTGTAGACTGAACATGACGCAGAAAATAAAACCCTCTGACCTTTGAACTTGTCTGTCTCTTTGTCTCTGACCAATCGGACGCTGCGGATGTTGAGCTCTTTGAAGATGATGTCGATGTCTCCCTGCACAGTGTTGAATGGCAGGTTTCCCACGTATGCCGTGAAGGGGGGCTCTGACGGCAGCTCCTTCTGCCTCCTGGGGCCTCCGGGGCCACACCCGCCTCCACGGGGCCTGGTGGGGGACAGACAGAGAGCATCATGGGATTAGAGTTCAGATCGGTGTCCTGTTACATGGTCTCAAATCATTGACATCTATATAAAGATGGAGGACGCATCTCCATTTCCATGCGCCGGATTTGTCAAGAGAGCTGTCAATCATGAGGTCACACCCCCTTTTTATAGCATCAAATAACTAATAACACTTGGACATAGTTCAGCATGATCAGAACGATGTAAAAGTGTTCTTTACTGAGACTTTAAAGTTTGACTTACTGTACAGACTCAGATTAAAGTCAAACATCAGCTCATAACCATCACAGATTCAACCAGCAGTACATGAACTCTTTACCAGCTGCAACATAACCTGATGAACACATGAATTCACTGCCTAAACGAGCATCACAGGTCTGAGCAGAAAAACCAGACGGTCTGGTCCGAGCCGCCTCCACCTGGGGCTGTGACAGGTCGACCAATCACAGCCAGAGTGAAGAGCAACAGGTGAGCCATGTTTCTGCTGACAGAGAAGGAGTGTTTCTGCCCCCTGCTGGACTGTCAGAGGATCACGTCTGCCTCTGATCCACATTAAAAGCCCTTCAACCATAACTTCATTATCCAACAGATGTACTTCACTAGCAATTAGAGCTGCAACCAACAACCATCCTGTTGATTGACTTCTTCATTAATACCTGGTTTTGTCTGTAAAAGGTGGATGAGCCCATCATTTGTCCACAACCCAGAGTTTTGGTTTTTTAGTATTTAGGAATAAAAAACAGAACATATTAAATTTGCTTCAGAGATCTTTGAGTTTCCTTTCTACAAAACGTCTGATTTACCAATGATCACAACAGTGCGTGATTCATGTAACCGATAGTTTATTGATTCATAACTTGACAACTTTTAGCTTGTTCAGCTGTTTGCAGCAGTGATATTACAACGTACGATACTGCCTGTGTGTGTGACCAACTAACATTTCAAAGAGAGCCCCTCTTTATTCAGGGGACCCTAAAGGTCCTCCAATGTAACACCTTTTAAGGCCACTTAAAATAGAACTTAATGCCAACCTCACAGCAATCCCTGTAAAAGCATAAAGAACACGATAAACAATCTGGACGGACTGACACCATAGAAAACAACATAATTACATTTAATCTCAAAATTAACATAATAAAGGAGGTTTAAAAGTTAACATCAGTGTAGGCAAAGTACTGGTTGCATAAATTGGTACAAAATACTTTGTACACAAACCAGCATCATTTATCTACATGCTGGTCTCTGCCGTTTTTCTACTGGCATAAATACTAAACAAGTGTTTATATTTATTTTAGGGTAACACAGATTGTCAGAAATATTGGACCAAGCATAAAAACAACGTTGTGGTTTTTTTATTCTTTTTTCTACAATAATTTGTCCTGTGGCTGACACAAGCACCTGCTGTTGGTGAGCAGCGAGGTAGAACCGAGTTCATGGATGAAAGCAAACAAACAGCGCAGTGCTCGGGGAGAGTGTAGCGTTAGCGTTACCAAAAAATAAATGTTTCTTCTGCCGTACACAGGCCGCCAGGAGGGGCAGCACTAAAAGCTGATGCTAACATTAGCTTAGCTTTTTTTAGGTAGGGATTGCTTCTGCAGCCTGTTCATAACAATGAAAAGTCAAATCTAGGTCTCAATGTTACGAGAACATCAATTACTATCATCATGGACGGTAATGTTCTGTACACCTGATGGACTTTCATCAGTTCTGTTATCAACCACATCCTGCAGCCCCCCACAGCTGAAATGTAGCCTCAGGTCCAGAGCTGACATCGTTCCCTACATTTATCTGTGTACTTTCTCATTTCTGACTAACTGTATAAAAAGATGGCCGACATGACAGCTCCCTAAAAGTGAAGCCAAACCCTCTCTGTCGCCCCCTGCTGACTGGCTGCAGTATAGCTCATAAAGCCCGCCTCCTCCATGTTAACAGATGGGACATGAGTCAAACTATAAAATCAAAATACACGTCAAATACATTTTTCTCCAACATGGTTTCTGTCATTATAGTTAGTTCTTATCATGCTGATTTATGTACAAGTGTTCAGTTTTCTGACAATATCCGTTTCAGTCAGTTGATGCTATAAAAAGAGGGTGTGGCCTCATGATTGACAGCTCTGTTGACAAATGGGGCTCCTGCAGCGTTCTGTTCCCGAGTAGCAGAGTAGAGGAGGAACGGCGAGAGGAGACGTAACTAACACTAACACTACAGTCACTGAACTTTCCATCAGCATGAATATCTGCTTCAGACCGACACAAGAAGCTGTTCTGCTGCAGACTGAGCCCACCTGAGGGCTCCAACACGCCAAGGACACCTGAGGGCTCCGACACGCCAAGGACACCTGAGGGCTCCGACACGCCAAGGACACAAGGTAAAGGTGTGCTTTGGGGAGAGGAAGGGGCGGGGGGGTCAATCCTGCGGCTCCACCAGCCGATCTCTACTGCACACACTCAGATACAGATGTGATATCAGATCTGTACTCAGGATCGGCCACTTTGGAAATGTAGGTATGAGAAAAGGTGAAAACTGTATCACAACATCTGTCTTTCAGGAACTCTTTACCTTTGTCTTCTTACTGCAGGGTGCATCATGAACTCTTATTGCTCACATGAACACATGATCATGTCGCTCTGACTTTATGTGATCAATAACTATTGTAACTCACCCTAACCTGATGCAATGGGACTTTAAATGTTTTCATTACTCTAAGTATTTTATGACACCCTGAAGTTCTTTCACCATTTTTCAGGCATCGTGTGGACCAAAAACTAATGAATTAACTGGGAAAATAATAAACAAGTTATTAAAATTTTTTTTAAAATCATTAGTTGTACGAGATTTCTGCCTGTTAAAGGAAGTGTTTCTGTCTGATGTGAATTCATGTTGATCTCTGTAAATAATATAACACAGTTCGCTCCACACCTGCTCCGTCTGTAGAGTGTCCTCAAGATAACTTTGGTTGTGATTTTGCTCAATATGAATAAAACTCGAATGATTGATTGATTGGTAATGTATATACAAACATTTAGTAAGTAAAATCAGTATGTTAAGTTCAGTTTTTTACTATACTTCTGACTCTGTTGATAAAAATGTCAGATGGAATTAGTCTGAAGCGTTCACACTTCCATCAGGAGCTTCAGACATCCTGAAGAAAGCCGATAAACAGATTCTTTGAGTGCGTTAGATTCATCAGACACCAGCTAATAATAAACAACAGAGCAGAAAACAGCAGCTAACCCTGCTATCAGCTACACACGTCAAACCGTGTCAGTAACCAATAGTGCAGATCGATATCCAGCCTCATGTTTGGTAGCTGTGTGGATGAATCTGCATCTGCGGAAACATGATGCAGCCATGCGGGCAGCCTGCAGCTGCAGCACCGTCACCACCTCCACCTGCTGCGGCCTCATGTCCCGCTTCATCCCTGCACTCACCGGGACTGTTTCATTATTACAAACACTGAACAGATAAACGTTATTTTTCTACCAAATACCGCTGCGATCCCCGCCACATGGGTCCGTTTGTTTCGATAGCTTCCTGCTAACAGTTAGCCTGTTTGCTCCGGGACCGCGGTGTTTCCCAGCCGCTCTCGCCGCCACCCCCCCCTCCTGCCCACTCTGCTTAGCAAGCGCCCGGCAGGACGAGCTCCGGGGCCTGGTCGCCTTGCACCGAGGCTCAAGACGGAAAGCAGCGAGGAACACGGCGACAGTCCGGCCGGGGTTTATACTCGAGGCACACGGCACAGCTGCCGCGCAGAGCGGAGACTCACCCTCTGCCGCCGCCGAAGCTACCGTAGGCCCGGTCCCGGTCGTCGTAGCTGTCGTAGTCCGCCATTACTGCTGCTGTGTGTCGGAGGAGGAGGTCCTACACGTCACACACTGACCGAGTTTAGCTGTCTACAGACCGCCTGACCGGGAACACTTCACACACTAAAAAAAGTTTTCTTATGCATTTTATTTGAAAGGTTTTATAGATAAAACAGTACATAAATAAAATGTTTATTTATTTATTTATTTATATAGCACATTTCAGCAACAAGACAATTCAAAGTGATGTGTGTTACATGTGTTACATTTTGTTGAGTTTAAATGTTAATATTCCTTTAAGAAAACAAATACAAATGTCTGAATCCAGGGAATTAACTTTGACTCATATTTAACATATCTTAAAAAATAAGAAAATAATGTACAGGGTAAAACTGAGTTGATTTGTGAAAATCTTGAAATCCAAGCACTATAGAATTAGAGAAATAGATCAAAACCGCTAATTTCAATCACTGCTCTTACACTAAAATGACAAAACTCTTCAAGTCATTTGTGTTTGATATCATCACAATAAATAAAATAAGTTATGTTTAAAAAAGGGAAGATCTGGGAAGCTAAGATAAAGAAAGAAATTTCAACAGGCAATGTCAGACAGGCACAGGAAGGCTCTAATGCACTAATAGTAAAAAAGGAAATCTCTGTCAGTCAGTCACCAAACATCTTGTGCATCCCTGGGACATACCATTAGTCTGGTATCTGGTCTGGTATCTGGGACAGCTAAGTACAGAAACCTCACATTTTTCCACTTGATGTTTTCTTCATTGAGTAAAGTTTCATGTGCTCAACAGTAAAAATCAAATACCCATCCTTTTGCCCTTTAGTGGATCAGAAATACAGATACATCAATTTGAACAAATCAAAAGAAATACAGTAAGTATAAATGTTTTTATTTGTTGCAGAAGGTCTAAAGAATAATTATCATACACTCTCAACTGTTTAAGATAATATGTCAGAGAAACAGAGCAGTGCCTCAGCCAGTCCACCCTTGAGGTTCCTGCAGTAACAGCCTGTGAAGTATTTCCCATTTCTGCATCATAAACGGCTGTTCTTCTGAAACTATCAGATGGAGAAGGAGAACAAAGACAAACATCTAACTCCTGTAAGGAATTTATTTACAGAATACTCAGCCTTTTCCAGATAATATTGACTACATTAATATATCAACAATATGTTTGTTACATTTCCTTTATTATATGTACAACCACGAATCTATCAAAAAATATATAAATCTGGACAATAATATATTCCACTCTCTCTCTCGAATGTAATACGCCACATCGACAGCACAGATGATCAAATTGTAGTCGACAAAAATATTAGAAACAATGTTCAATAAATAGTGATTCAATCTGGCGTGAAAGTTAAACATATCTGGTTTCCTGCCTCTGAAAGGGCTCATGTCGTCCCCTCATTTTGAGCGCTTGTACTGATATTTATATCTTGTGTATTTTTTTTAGCTTTTGCAGAGGTTTCTAAAGGTTTTAGAGTTTTCTAACGGGATTGTGGTCTACTGGAGCTCCTGCAAGTCATGTCCAAGTTTAATAAGTCAGGAACTCAGGCCTTGGCCTCGGTGGGTTCATGGAAAGCTCATGTAGGTCTTGCAGGTATCATCGTGGCATTTCTATCACATTAAGTGCACCTGTAGAGCACCTGTTAGCCTTGTAGAGATCCAGTGGGGTCTTGGAGGTCTTGTAGCGCTCCAGCAGAGCTCACTTACGATGACTCTCAACTACACTAGATATTCTACAGGTGTAGAAGAATTCTTTCCGATGCAGTGCAGGTCATTTACATTCCCGTCTTGCAGCTCTTGTAGAGATCTCACACCTTGTAGATCTTGTGGGGCCACAACAGGAGCTCTTGTTGGATGCTTTTGGAGCAATCCTGAGAACATTTTGTGGAATGGGAAGAGGTTCATCACATGTCTTGCAGATCTTACTGGTCTAATAAAAGATTGGAAACAAGTTTGTGGTCTTGTAGACCTCTTTTAAAGTTCTTGAAAAACAAAAGAGATGTACATGGATGTTTTATACTAATCATATAGATAGCATGTAGTAGCAGAGGTCTTGTAGCTCTAGTTGAGATCTCCCAGATATATTGTAGGTCTTATGGATCTCTTGCAGGGATCTTTTACAGGCCTGGCTTGGTGCTGTATGTCTTTCCAGGTCCTGCAAACATCTTCTAGAATGTCAAAAGGTTCAAAGGCCTTTTGGATCTCATAGAGTTCTTAAAGTGGACGTGTTAGGATTCAACAAAACTATATCTTAAAAAAGAAGAGGAGTCATAGCTCCTTTAGACTTCCTGTAGTTTGTTCGAGGTTTGACCTTGTAGATCTTGCACAAATGTAGCAGAGCTCTTGTAGCTCTAAAAGAAACCTCACAGACATCTTGTGGATCTCTCGCAGTGATCTTGTAGGACTTTGAGAGGTTTAACAGAGCCCTTGTAGCTCTTGTAAAGGTTTACAAGTTTTATAGAAAATGTACAGGCAGACATCTGCTAGTAAGCCCGGCAATGGTTTACTGGATCTAGATCTTAGTGGTCTTTCAAAGTTCTTGTTGGCCTGTGTTTTGCCCTGTTCTGGCAGATCTAGTAGGGGTCTTGTAGATCCTTCAAACATTGTTGAAGAAGGAGCTCAGTCCAGCAGAAGTTGAGGTATTTGGAGGACAGTAGTGCTATATTTCAGCTGCTTCCAGGCATGTCGGGTTCTTCAGGGATTCCCCTCAGGTGTGGTGGAGGGGAGTCGCTCTGCGGCGGTGAGGATCTGGGAGCACGCTGTCTCAGGTCCTTAGACAGGACGTCCTTCTCATCAGGAATCACTGTTTTCCCCAAAGACTGGAAGCACAAAACACAACACAGGATCAAACCAAACTATAACTGAGACTATCTCTGCTAGTACACAGTGAGATGAACAAGAACAAACTAGAATAAAAACAGGACGACAAACTTTTTGTGACCATTTAAATTGAATGTGAAAAAAGTTTTGTGTTACCTGGTTTTCAGCCAGCGCCTCTTTAGCCATGTAGTGCTCCCTCTTCATCTTCATCTCCACCTCCTCAGGGATGTCGGGGACCATCAGGTCGATCAGACGGCTGACGAAGAAGACCACATGCTGAGGAAGAGAGAGAGAAAGATAATGGATCAGATCACAGCAGGAACAAGCTGGACCCCATTCTGCTCCCTCTGTCATCATCAACGGATCACCACTAAGAAGGATTCACAGAGAAGGTTTCATTTCTGTGTGTTTTTTTTTGTAAAAGTATAACGTCATCAAATTATTCTGATGTGGGAGAGACACTGACCTCAAACACGATGACAAAAGTGAGTCGGATGGCGAGGAGGTGGTAGTACTCAGGGAGGTATTCACCGTCTCCATCCCTGAGACCCCGATACCTGCAAACCACAGCAATGTTACAGCCAGGTGTGTTGGATTTAATGACTGTAGTTTCAGTGTTGTTGCCAACCTGCAGGATATGTGTTGGTGTTGCTGGCTGTAGTTGCGTGGTGATGTTGCCAGAGTAAAGTTGATGTAGCCGCTCAGAGTGCTGTCCCTGGTGTAACGATAGTACAGACGAGGCACGAAGGACGAGGTGAACGCTATGAGGAATGCCTACAGACACAGGTTGTGTGATTACACTTCTGATTTAAGTCACAAAATGTCAAATCCACAACAAAGATACAACAAAGTCTTACATTGCTGAGGACAGCTATGTGTGAGATGAACTGAAGGATGGAAAACCAGATGCCGATGTCCTGAGCGCGCTCCACCACAGGGCGGCGATATTCAGCCACAAACTTCTGAGCGTCCAAACGAACCTCCACCCAGTTATTTATAAGAGCAAAGAGCGGAGCGAGAGGACACGCCGCCACGAAGATGGTGATGAAGCCAAACTGAAGCACTGAGGAGAACCAAGAGAAACAACACTTCACTTCCCAGGATGCTTCAAGCCAGTGCTCTTTTCAGTATCCCATAACTCCACCACGGCCAATCACAACATAGAAAACATATCATCTCTGAGTTTACCACCGCTGGCAGGGCTTACCCATCTCCAGGTATTCACTGAAGAGGCCCTCACACACCAGCAGCTGGTAGTCTGCCTCCCAGGGAGAAACCAGCTCCTCTTCCTCCCCCTTCATCTCCCTCTGACTCTCCTCTCCTTCCTCCTTCTTCACCTCTCTCAGCCGAGGACTTATCTTCCTCTTCTGCCACCACGCTTTCAACTTCCTGCAAAATAACCAGGAGTCAAATCCTTCACCATGTGTTAATAAACAGTCCAACATCTGAGACCATTGCGCACATTTTTGTTTTGTTTCCTACGACTTACTATCACGTTATTACCTCAAGTTCTTCTTGTTTAGTGCATTTTATTCTCACTGATCTTACTGATCTCGTTCTCATGAGTTCTCTCGCTCGCACAAGATGCATCATGGTCTCGTTTTTTCTGTTAGTCAGGTCAAAAGTACTTCTCATGCACAAGTGATCTTACTCAGTTCTCACAAAATATCTTACATGTTAATATCATAATTGAAAAGTAATTTTCTGTGTTAGTGTTTGTTTTTACGGGCAGATGAACTCCTGGATGTTGTTGATCAGCTGTTTTCCCACCATGATGACCAGCAGCTCCTGAGCCAGTTCAATGAGACATCCTCCTGCTCCACACTTACACACAAACACAGCAGAAGACCTGTTTAATGCTCCCCTCCTGCCCTGCTTTGAAAGTCACATCGTTTTATAGTTAAAAGTAACAGGTCAGTGTAAAAGCCAGCTGGCAGTGATGAAGAGCTATGACATGCTGATGTCATTATCAGAATCATTTCCCTGATGTATTGATCTGTATTATGAGTGCATGTTTCCAGGTACACGATGTTTGGAGATCATTTTTCGTTCTCTGTTCTTTCCTGGTGAAAACATTCTTCACAGTCTTTCATCATCACCACCAGCTTCATCAGTACCACCACGTGACAGACTCACATCTTCATTACGAACTCCGAACAGAGTGTTGTAGTTTCCAGGATAACCGACAAACCTGCACAAACAGACGGTCAAACAGTAAAAAAGAAACAGTGAAGAAACAAAGGTCATAATAATAATAAGAGTGGGAAAGAGAAAAGGCCTCTGGCGATGAACCTGTGAGTCTTCCTCTGATTGGTTGGAGCAGTTCTCACCTGCCTTTGAAGAAGGCGATGTAAACTGGAGACGAGTAGAAGTTGACAAACTGGAAGATGAAAACTTTGAGGATGAACATGTCTTCATATTTAGTCTGAGTCCGATGCATCTCTGCCAGAAACACAAAGGGAGAAAACACACCTGACTGAACACACCCTGAATGCACCACATCCGATAATACCACCTGTACCAAGGACATTAACCCTCCTCTTTGAGGAGCAAAACATACTGCATGCTTTCTAGTCTTATACATTGGTGTCTTGAGTGTTTCTTTAAAACCTGAATAAGACATCAGATGAAACAAACTGAAATGTGACTAAATAACTTTTGTGAAGCGTCTGAGGCTAAAATCCAGGATGAAGAGGGTGAGGAGGAAGGTGTGACTCACCCCAGCGGGTGAGGATATGGGCCAGTGAAGTGTAAACTTTGGACAACATGAGGATGACCAACAGGTTCAACACAGATCCTGAAATACTGGCTAACCTCCCAGCCTGAACACACACACGCACACACACACACACACACACATGCACACGCACAATGTGAAGTCAGTAGGTTGTGGAGTCCCTCAGGGAAGTGTCCTGGAGCCTGTTTTCTTCCCTCATAGATTTAATCGTTGTTGTGTCGTACTCACAGAGATGCTGGCGAATCTGTTGCCGGACTTGTAGATGATGATTCTGAGGATGCTGCGATACAGAATGATGGCGATGAGGAACATCAGCACCACAATAACCTGCACGCAGGAAGTTCAACTTATTACTTTCAAAAGAAGTTTCACATCATGTGACATCATTTCAGTCACACACTATAATATTTCAGAAAGACAGGATGTCTTGCAGGGTCATTCTTTCCAAGACGACAACTTCATTCCTGTGGAGATTATTTCCCATCATGCTCCTGAAGCAGCTTTTGGCCACAGCTGCCCTTGTGTGTGCAGTGGTTGCTGTTAACTTCAGTGAATAATGTCAGCTGGGTTAGCTTTGCGAGCTAACAGGCTAATAGCAAAGTTCCTTTCTCCATATTTCAAGCACCCCCATTGGTTGTTGACAATGTACAAAGTATTTGTATCGGCCAAGACTCAAAACTCCCGCCAAAATGAAACATGCTTGATTTTATCAGATGTAAAGGTGTGAAATAGGTCGCCTTAAGTGACCACCTCATACCAAACCATGAAGACGACGGCAACTCTGAATTTCTGTGACACTGACACTGCCTGAGAAGTTGTTTGATGTTAGGCTGATAATCCTGAATCCTCCTCAACACCTACTTCAATTTGATGTTTTATACGACTGACTTTTTGAACGATATTCAAAAGAAAAGGCCGTAATGTTAAGATTAGACGGTGGCTCAGTCTGGAGGGACTCGGCTTGGGAACCGGAGAGTGGCCGGCTCAAGTCCCGGCATGGCCCAAACGTGGAATTGGGGCTGGAGACGTGCCAGCTCCTTTCCTGGTCACAGTGTCCTTGAACATGCACCAAATCCCCCACCGCTCGGGGCGCATGTCCATGTGCAGCCCCCCACTCTGACATCTCTCCAGGAGTCCTGTTTGTGCATGTGTGTATTTCAGGCCTTTGTGTGTGTGTGTAGTACGTTGTACTAACAGAGTGAAAACATTGAATTTCCCTTCAGGTGTTAGTAAAGTATCTCTCACCTCCCTCTGTCTTTTGCTCTTGTAATGCAACAAAACTTGGCAGATTATATCCTTACTAAAATCTTAAAGAATAGATCCTTGATATCAGACGGCCTCTCATTTCTAGCCAGGGAATGTCAATTTTTCTGAACTGTAATACTGAAATATATGTATCAGCTGTAATGTTTACAAAAATGATGGGTCAAAGGTCAGGAGACTCACCATAACGAGGATGACCATGCAGCCGGTCAGGGTTCTGTTGAATCGCTTGTTCTCAGGAAAGTAAGGTTCCTCTGCTCCCGTCACCGGGTTCCTCATGGTCATCGGCGCCATTGCTGTGAACTCTGGACGAGGTCGCTCCTGTGGAGGACATGAACTCATCAGTTATGTTTTTGCATGATATATGAATCATTAGTACAACACAACCTCACTTAGCCTAAATATTCATAACGTGGTACCTCGATGTCCTGGAATTCCGCACAGTCCCAGCGGTGAGACAGAGCTGAACAGGTTCTCTTCCAGTACTCCAGGAAGGTGACGGCCCACAGCGACATGAAGACACTAAGAAACACTGTTCCTCCATTGTCAAACAGGAGACCCGCCTGCAGAGAGAGACAGGCGAATAACGAAACACAGCACTCACACTCGTTCAAGTGAGGTCAGTGCTTAGAGCAACAGACCTCTGCCAAGTCAGAGGGCTTCAAACAGGAAGTGGAGGGTCACCCATCGAACAAGTTGACCCAGTCTTACAGTGACCAGACGAAAAAGCTGCATGAGGTCTAAACTGTGTTCAGACAAAAGCAAAGCAAACTTTCACCTCAGCCACGTTCAGCCACAGAGTCACTGGTATTCATGTGCTTTGGTTTGAAACAACCAACGAATATTCGCTCTGCCAGAGAAGTCACAAAACCAGTTCAGTGATGATCTCAGTTCTGAACATGACTGGACTGGCTGTGAGAGGAAGGGGACAAAATGTTCAGAGGAAAGTCCAGACCCCACCCCCATCCCACGGACCAATCACTGAGTGACGTGTGTGTGATGTCAGGGCTCTACCTTATAGGTGACACAGATGCTGGAGTAGTTCCAGTAGGTGCAGATGTTACAGAGAGGACACATGACGAAGTTGTTTCTACTGTCACACACCTCCATCCTACACACACACAGACACACACACACACACACACAGAGTTCACTTGTGTAAACGATCTGTATGGAACATCACTATTATACCATGTGCAGATAAAGCTGAGTGTCGTCAGCGTATCAGCAGAGAGAAACGAAGGAAGCTAACGTTTACAAACACCCCTTCAAAGTAAGAGCCCAACAGAGTTTTTACTTACGCTGGAACATCCGTGGCCATGAGCCAAAACCCGACAAAGAAGATCACCGTTCCAACGAGGGACGCCGGCACCAGCCAGCCAGTGTAGAAACCTGCAGTCAGACACACTTTCTGTTGTAACAAGAGAGTTGTCAGCAGTTAGTTAGTTAGTTAGTTAGTAGTTTGCTAGTTACCTAGCCAGGCAAAGTACAGTGCTATCTTCTCTCCGAAGTAGGCCCTGATGTGATCCAGAGGCTGGTAGCGTCTCCAGCAGGACCACTTGGCCCAGTATGTGAACAGGATCTGTCTCAGACCTAAAGACTGGGGGGGCACAGGGGGGGTCGGCAGCTGGAAATCACCCTGCAGACACAGGACAAAGTAGAACAAGTGAAATAAACTTGTGTAACATTTTACATCTAAACTTTGTGTGCTTTGTTGAGTCTAAATAATGATGGAAACATGGATCAAAGGTGCCTCAGTGGAATCTCAGGTTCTGGGTTTAGTTCACCTCATGCAGCGGGTAGGCAGCCGTGAAGACCTGTTCACTCAGGAGTCGGTCAATTCCCACTTCCCCCTTTTTCACCGTGCCATACGGAGTCCTGGCCAGGATCTCGTACAGCTGCAGGGACAGGAGAAACCGTCACTGCACCCATCTTTTTCAGAGCCTGATGTCACTTCCTGTCTAACAGTTGGACCACTAGCCTCTGTGACCCAATCTAATCTTTAATTGAAGGCTTCTTTTCATTAGTGTGTGTCAGAGTGCGTGTGTGTGGGTGTGTGGGTGTGTGTGAGAAGATTGATAGTTTGGTCTCTGTGTATTTGTAGCTGTGTGTATTTGAGGATGTGTGTGTGCTTTGATGGTGTTTGTTGAGGAGGCGTTGCCACTTGAAGCATCCGTCTGATGACTGAAACATCCTGGAATCTGAGAGGTCAGCGGGTCTGCACGTATGAACCAATCAGAGGAGTCTGTGAGTGCCACGCCTCAATCCAGACTATAAACCCTGTTCAGTCTAAACCTAGTGTGATTTCTGCAGCTCACAGTGAGTCCACATTACTGCCACCAAGTCCACAGACACTTGCACATGGTAAATATCTGCTCGTCATTATTGTTATTTATCTTTTTATTGGAAGGTGTGTTTTGGATTTCTGAGAGAGCGCCGTCTTGCTCGTAGTGGCAGCGCACACATGTCCCAGGATGCACTGGGTGAGGAAACCTCTGAGCCAGGAGAGTTTATTTGAACACAGAACCTCTGTTTGTTCTCTGGGTGTGTGGGCTAACACAGCTGACATGAACACAAGAGATGCTGCCATGATCTGTTTGTGTCATTTTGTAACTTTATTGTTCTAAATGGTTACTTTGGATCCAACACAATATTTGTTTAACACACAACAACATAAACACACTAACTAATCAATTCAACAGCAGAGCAGCAGCTCCTGTGTCCTGTGAGGTTAAATCACTTCCATCAAGGATTATGTTGCAGCCATGACAGCCTGTTTCACGGCTGCAGGATGAACACATCTACTGGAGACACTCACACACTGTTTGTACCTGTTTGTCATTTAGAGCCCAAAATATGTAAAAATAAGTGTGAGGTTAAAAAACACCGGTCTAACGGTTGCATCTGTACTCACCACCTGGTGTCTCTGAGTCGTCTTGAAGAAGTTCTCCTTGTCGTCGCTGCCCAGAAACCTGCAGACAAAACAGAGTCTGGTGTCTGTACACTTTGACTGCTTTCAGCACGTCACACAACATCCACATGTTGTTTCCCTGCTCTTATTTATTATTATCTAACTGAGACAATTCCTTTATGTGCTCAAATTTTACACTTTAAATGGCTTCAAATTAAGTACGGTGGCCGGCAAGGGCAAACGTGCTGCAACAGCCAAAATGATTTCGATTAGAAGAAACGAGCTGCAAGTTCAGAAACGATGTAAATTCAAAAACACAAGCAAAAGTCCAAAACAAATGCAACGACGGAAACGCGCTGCAAATGAAAAAACCTGCTGCAAAAAGCCAAAACAAATACATTAACATCAAACGTGCTGCAAATACAGAAACGATGCAAAGTCAGAAACACACAAACCCAGAAAACACATGCAAAAGAAAAACGCTGCAAATACAGTCCTCACAACAGAAGTGCTCCAGGCCTGTAGGGGGCGCTCGGTTATTAACGGGAGAGAGGGGGAGACGAGACAGTGAATTTATTACTTCTCAGACTTTCTAATGTTAGACGCTGCTGGAGCGGAGCGTCTCTGTTGGTCATGTACTACTGACAACTTTAAAACATGAGCAAAGAATTCACAACGTTTGTTGAGACACGGCTCCTGATCAACTGATAGCTTTGCTAAAGTAACCGCTGCTAATTGTAGCTTCTGTTAGCCGTGCAGCTAGCGGTTCTACCTTCAAAAGGTAGTCGGGTGTTTGGGGTTATCTCGTCCGCAGCGGAAGCTACGGCATACGGCAATATTTCCTCGCATTTCATTCATGAAGTTAATTTATCTGACCTAACTGTGGATCCTGTATACAACTGAAATCATGTGTATCATTGTTAGTGTGTAAGAGGTACTACATGTTGTTGTTACATTATCAGCGTTCCTCTCTTGCCTTATTTGCAGCAGCAGTGTTGGTTTTCACCGTAATAACTTTTTACATATTTATCTTCCCTTTAAACAATTTGACGCCGAGCCGGACAGAGTAATCATAAAGAACTGCTAGCTGTACGGCTAACTGAAGCTACAATTAGCAGCGGTTACTTTAGCAAAGCTATCAGTTGATCAGGAGCCGTGTCTCAACAAAAGTTGTGAATTCTTTGCTCATGTTTTAAAGTTGTCAGTCGTACATGATCAACAGAGACGCTCCGCTCCAGCAGCGTCTAACTTTAGAAAGTGTTAGAAGTAATCATAGACTGTATAAAAAGATATATATATCTGTCTCATCTCCCTCTCTCTCCCATTAATAATAAACCTGTCACAGTGAGCGCCCCCTACAGGCCTGGAGCACTTCTGTTGTGAGGGCTGTATTTGCAGCATTTTTCTTTTGCATGTGTTTTCTGGGTTTGTGTGTTTCTGACTTTGCATCGTTTCTGTATTTGCAGCACGTTTGATGTTAAAGTATTTGTTTTGGCTTTTTGCAGCAGGTTTTTTTTTTTGCAGCGCGTTTCCGTCGTTGCATTTGTTTTGGACTTTTGCTTGTGTTTCTTCATTTACATTGTTTCTCAATTTGCAGCTCGTTTCTTCTAGTCAAAATCGTTTGGGCTGTTGCAGCGCGTTTGCCCTTGCCGGCCACCGTATTTCAGCCACCACCCTTTGAACTAAAAGGTAAAAGACATCTTCAAATCACAGTTGATTCACTTTTTACTCCAGCTGAAACTTCAGCTTCACTCAGTTTTCACGCATTAAGTTCTTTCATTATTCTGCCAACTTTACATATTTACAACATTTAATCTTCATTTGTTTGAAGATTTGAATCCGTCTTCCTTTGTTTAAAGAAGAGTTTTGTAGTAAAACATATTTATATTTCTTAAAGTAAGGTATAATAATAAACAGATTAAACTAAAGTATACTTGAAACTCATCAAAGCTGTTGATCTGTAATCTTAACAATAAACTTTTTAGTGATGAAATTAAACAGTCAATATCTAATGTTGTCACCTCTGCAGCTTGTTGGTCCTGAACTGACAGGTGTAGTAGTCAGGTGGGGGGTTGGGGACGTCCTGAGACAGAGGACTGTGGAGGGACAGCCGGGACAGAAACTGCTCAGACCAGTTAACTATCGGAACGGTGACAACCTGCAGGAGGACAGCACATAGTGAGGACACGGTGAGGACACAGTGAGGACGCGGTGAGGACACAGTGAGGACACAGTGAGGACACAGTGAGGATGCAGTGAGGACGCAGTGAGGACGCAGTGAGGACACACTGCAGAGTGTTGGATTCCACTGACGTGCTGACATTGTATTTAAAAAGGTCAAACCAAACTCCATTCAAAAAACGAGCTGAAACAGAACACCTGTAGAGGTGAAATTAACCACACTATGTGCACCTCTGTGTGACGGTGTTTGGTTTTCTGATGTATCTGGGAGGGCAAATACCACAGGTTGTGTTTAACAAATGCAAATAAACACAAAGGTCCCGCAGTTAAACTTGTGAGTAACAGGAAGCAAATAATTTGCTCCACTTTTGGTCTGAACAGCTGTAGACACTTTGTATTGTCGCAGGGTGGCTATGTATTCCTTGTGACAACACCGTGCATAACATTCAATCTACCTCCACCTTCAATTGGAAGCATCCGTTAACATAGATCATGATGGATTTATTTGAACACTTTGTTTCAACCATGAACAGACTTTGATGAGAATCTAGAGAAATAGTAACAGATAAAAGGACGAGACGTCTAAGGTGGGCGAGGAGGTGAAGGAGGTGGTTTACCTGCAGAGGGGCTCTCAGACTGATCTCCTCAGCATAGTAACACAGGACGCTCCATGGAGCGCTGAGGAGGACAAAACAGATCCTTGTCTTCGTCTGAAGGACCTCCTTCTGTGAAGACGAACAGAAACTGGTTTAAATCTTCTAAATTGGTCACTTTTCATCCTTAACTGCTCATGTTAGCTGTTAGGGAGTTCCACAAGGTTCAACTCTGGATCCCCTCCTCTTCTCTCTTTATATACTTTCAACCAATCCCCAGTGGTGGGAAGTAACTCAACTACTTTACTTAAAAAAACTATTCAGGATTCTTTTAAACCTACGTCCAATTTTATTTTATTTATTTACTTTTGTACATATTTTGGGGCCTAAATGACTAATAGCCACAAAAAGTTTTGGAAGTAAATTGCTTCAGCATGTCTGCAACATAATCCTTGATGGGTCAAAGGTCGTCCACTAAAAGTTCTTGTTGTTTCCACTGACAGGCTCAGATTGTTATTCTAAGTGTGTGACAACATGACAGAAAGGATCCCTACAGAGATAGACCTTTTTGTTACAGAGGAAGATGATTGTTTTAACCACACACAGACGTTACATCGCTCTCTGCACACACACCGGACCTTTCTGCCTGACAGAACACAGGAGCTGCTGCTCTAACGCTGCCTGAATTGGTCGGTGTTTTGGTGTTTGGGGCCGTTTTGCTGGATGATGAGTATTTCCTGTCTTGATACTTGAATTCTTCTGATATAAGACTTATTATAGATATAGATCTATAAATATTATTATATATATTTATAGATATTAAGACACATTATGTTTAGTGGTATTTATATGTTTACTCAGGTAAATGATGTGAATACTTTCTTGAGCAGTGATGTCTTGTGACAGATGATTTTAACAACAGAAGAAAGAACTGATCAGTTTCAGTCGTCACTGATCAAACACACTGGTGTTTGTTTCAGAGGTTCAGCTGTGTTTGTTTAACTCACCTGTTCCAGCAGCAGTCCAGACTGTTTCAGCTTGTTCAGAAACTTCTCCCTCCACTTCCTTTGGTCTTGACTAACACCTGTACCCTCCTCATCCTGTAAGCTTCTAGGCTCCTCCCACACCAACACGAAATCTGACCAACAGGACATCAGATTTAAACCAGCACTGACGTGGTCTCATCACTGCTGATACGAACTAAGAAACAATCTCCAAGCCTAAGTGGAAGTCCCAAAAGCTGCAGTTCCTCTAGTGTCCACTTGAGGCTGGCTCCAAAAGTGAGTCGATCCCCATAGAGCCCCACGTTAAAATGTCCAACCTGAATTCAAAGGGAGAATAACTGCAGCCTCTCTCTGTGAGAGTCATTTAAATATCTACAGTGACACAGATCTGTGGAACACAGATCTACATGAAGCTTACGGCTAACATTTATCTTCCAGCAGGCTGAATATAGCGCCACCAGCAGGCCAAACGTCCCACTTACATTGCCAAACATTCCCCCAAGAGGAGATGTGTACACACAACCGCCACCACCAGGAAAAAACATTAGTGTTCTAATGTAAATGACTCGAGCCGCAAAGGACCATTGTTAACTATTCTGATTAATGTGCCTGATTATTTTCTCCTTTAACCGATTGGTTAAACAAAAACTGCGACAAAGTCAGAGATTACGTCTTTAAATATCCGACAGTCAAACAGATTCACAAGTTAAAAGGCTGTTTTGGCATCTTTACTCAATAATGACTTTAACCATTAATGGATTTCAGTGGCCATTTCATTTCAGGGTGATCAACTCATTCTAAATGATAACATGTGAGACTTTCAGTTCAAACTAACAGCAGAGACCGACGACACTGAGCTGCTGTCTTACTGAAGACTCACAGGAATAAGTTTGTTCACAGAAAGCCTGCTCGTCTTCTCAGCTAATATTGACTCAGCAAAGCGTTTGGTTTACTCACCGACTCGACTCGATCCGTCGGTGAACACATTCCTGTCCCGGGGCTGAACAGGTGCATCCTGGAAAATAATAGCAGTCATTATCATCGAGCACAGGTAAAAATAATCCAACCTTCACAAAATCAAGAGACATTCAGGTTCTACCTCAGACTGGACTGGATTGAGATGTTCACCAGCTGGTCTCTAACCTGTTCTTCGGTACTTACTGACAGTTTCATCAAAATAAGTACCTGATGATGTATTCAGAACAGCACCAAAGTTAAATATGGAACGCTGTACGTGTCATAACCTGCGTCATGGTCACCATCTTGGCTACATAGCAGAAGGGTCGGACGTTTTGTCGGGGCAGATATCTGCAGCATAGTCCGAGATAAGTCACCTTCATTTGTATTCATGTTAATAAAACTGAAAAGAAAAGTTTTCTCATCAAAGTTTCTGAATTGAGACAAAGCAGGTGTCTGTCAGCTCTCAGCGGCTCAGACGGAGCGAGTGGCCTTTTTCGGCTTTTCAACGGACTGCAGGAACTATTTCCCTGTTTTGAGGGCCCCAGCCATTTTCCTGGTTTGGCACTGCACAAATTGGGAACGGTAGTCGATCTTGGAACACTTTTTGGAGGACTTTTTAAGCTTCTACTACAGAGTAGGTTCTCTCCCAGCACAAGAGGAACCTTTAGTGAGGAAATGTACATTGTGGGTCGAACATATAAGCAAAGGCAGCTGTGGAAACCACCATCGTTAACCACCGTTGTAACAGCTCATGACGGACCAAAACAGAGCAACAGTGAAGTGTGAATTCACACCTCTCCTCTCTCACTACATTGTGGCTCTGCCGGAGCTCCCGGGCTCTCCAGCTCCACGATATTGGAACAAACACACAGCTCCTCCATCTTGTTGCTGTTTGTGGTGTTGCTACACCAACCGCCAGACACCTGAAGTAACTACAGCGTTTGATGTTGGTGTAAACAGAAAAAAAGCCCATGAAGATCATTTTTAAGGAGGTCAGCAGGACTGTTTGGTCTGAAAACACCTCACGGAGTGAAGCAGAAGAGTGAAATATTAGCTGGATGGATAAACAAAGAGCTGAAACTCACTTTAAATCTGAGAGGAGCTTCTTGTTCAGCTGCTAATTCACCAGCAGAGAGCTAACTTTAGCTGTCTTTTCAGCCGGCTCTCACATGTGAAGTCCGGAGCAGAAACAACACTCTTAATGATCTTTGATTGATGCTTGATGAATGACGTGGTTTTCTTTCCCTTCATCTCCACTGTTTGTTGGCCGCTGGCCGCTGAATGTGAGTTAACGCCTTGTTCGGGTAATGAGCGCAGATCTGACTCTTCCTGCTGTTTCATGTCTCCACTGTTCTTAATGAGACTGAAAACAGTGTAGAGAGGAGGAGGAGGAGAACAAACATCTATTGTTCTCTCATGTTCTCTACTGCTCCGTCACTCAGTCAGTGTTAAACAGGAGTGGAGCCGCTCCGTCTCATTACATATCACACTTCCTGTTTCCTGCTGGAGCCACACAAAAACTAACACACGTTGAGTTTCACTAAAAAGCAGCTGAAAGTCTGGACTCGCATTCAGGAGTTGTTGGAGTTGCAGGAGTCAGAGTTGTAGTTTTAGTAGGCTAGCAGTTTCCACCTCTTAACAGTCTTTGTGCTAAGCTATGCAAACGTTTAGCTTCCACTGAGAATGTGCCTTTTGTATTTTTCTTGTTGTTTTTTATTCTGTAATTTAAACATAATATGTGTAAAGCCGTTTTGAGTGTTCTATGTCTGAGCATATTTATGTGACTACTTTTAGCCCTGTGAGGTACATCGTTAGACCAAGGATCCATCTTTAACTCACGCCAGTTTGGCAAAGCTTTAAGACTACATTTAAAAGTTCTGAGATACGGATGGTTTAGTTCGTCATATTGACTTCATGTTGATTTCAGGAAGGAAGTGGAAGGAAATATCAGCGAATAGAGAAGAGTAAATTTGAAAGATCCAAATAATGAATAATAGTAAAACTTTGGGGGGATTGACTCGTCACTTTACTTAATGTAAACAACTGACTATGGCTACTCTCAGTTCATGTAAGATGAGCTTCAATATTTCGTTGTGATCACAAGAAGTTGCTTCAGGGTGGAATAACTTTTACGAAGGACTATATTTCTTGTGGTTTTCTTTTACAATTTCAATTCTGTATCTGCGGTCATGAGTTGAGTTTCTTGACCACCAATAAGAGAATGTTTTAAATGGTAAGACGCTCCTTTGAGTCTTGATACGTTTGAATGACAAGAAAAGAGGCACCAGGACGCTTCCCTGAGGAACTCCACGTTGTTGATCTCATGTTTCTATAAACCTCCTTTTTTTCTGTCAGACTTTTTATCTTTCCATCGGCCAATCACACACAGCTGTTACCATGGTGGTGGTGATGCTGCCGTAGTTTTCCTCTGGCTTGTTCTCCATGGCGATGAGCGTGGCGCTGTCCTCCCTCTGCTCCCCTCTCTTCCTCATCTTTCCCCACCTCTCTCCTCCTCCTCCTCCTTCCACAGATCCAGTAAACACAGATACATGTTCATTGTTTAAAACATGGGCCCAATTTTTTTAATAGACTTTCTGGGTGTAGTAGATCCAAAAATATTGATTCAGCCAGCAGCCATGAAACAGACTGTAAGAGCTGTGAGGTCATCTTTAAGGACAAATGCACCTGATCAGTATTGTCATTCATACCTGAAATCCCTCTTAAAATGATGTCATCCATCAGTCAAGAACATTTAAAAACTGAGAGTGACGACGTGTCAACATGTCAAATTGTACTTTGAATCCCTTTAATGTTTAATTTCTCCCATCACAGTTTATATTCGTTCATCATACATCCACAAACTGCAAACAGCAGAAAAACAGCAACAATAAAAGCATCGGTCTCCTTCTTGTGGTGGAATTTAAGAACCATCATGTTTCTTTGTCTGCATGTCGACAGATTTTAATGAGATTATTTTTTCATTTAAATTACAGGACAGGAAATGTATTCAACTGTCGTCTGTGTCAGAACATTTTGTCCTCAGTGGTAAAATAACGGCTCACATTCACATTAACTTAAAAGTACCACGCTGTGAAAATACATGGAATCTAAACATTATTAAAGTAATGTCAGTTCATTTCATGAGCTAAAAAACAGCCCTGCCTTCAGCTGAATCACAATGCATTTTTTAATAGTTAATAATAACTTAAACAGCTGAATTAAAATCAGTCTGAAATGACAGATTTCTGCCTTCAAAGGGGAACAATGAGTATAATGATCATTAACATATATATGAGGGTTCATACTCATAAAAACATCCTGTTTAAATTGACACAGTTTCCAGAAGACGCAAGTTATTGATCAACCGACAGACTAGAATTTCCTTTGGGGTAAATAACACCTTATCTTATCTTAATTAAGCAGTTACATGTTAACAGCCTGTCTAGCGCTGAGTCTCTGGAGCAGTCAGACTTACCTGTGCGTACAGTCGGTCCTGGGTTCAGGTGAGCCTCAGGAGCAGAGCAGCTGTCTGTGTGTGTGTATATCTGTGAGTGTGTGTTCAGCTTCCAGCTGTAGGCTGAGACTGATTGTAAGCCCCGCCCCTCTCATTAACCCCGCCCCTCTTGACTCACGGACCTGCAAACTCTGGGTTCATCAGCTGCACAGGACTCGGAGCTTTACTTCAGTAAAAGAGTAAAAATACTGTGTAGAAATATGCTGTTGAAGTAGAGCTAAGTATGAGCAATCAAACACACGTAAAGTTAACAGTTAAAGTCCTCCTCATACGGATTAATATTTATTTGATTGAATTATAATGAATCTGTTCATGGCTGTAATGTTGCAGCTGGTAAAGGTGGAGCTGATTTTAAGACTTCTAATACTGCTGGTAGTTTAATCTATAATAATACATCATTAATTAGAAGTGTAATATATTTCATCTTTACATTGAGAATCTTTAAAGAAACATGTTGTGTGTGTGAAATGATTGTGGTGGCTTTGCAGAGAGCGATGTAACGTCTGTGTCTACTTTCACATAAAAGGTCTTTTTTTACAGGGTGAAAAAAACAACTCTTTTGCTGAAGTAAAATAAATATACGACAAAATACTGATTCTTCATTAGAAGTTAAAGTCCTGCTTTTATCATTTGAGTCAAAATATGAAAAGTTAAAATACTTCTTAGGTGACAAAATTAATTCTTCCGACATGATCCTGAGAGGGACAAAAAAGTGAGTTTGCAATTAAAGAATAATAGAACAGATTAAAATGTTTTTATACGTAGAATTACTTTGAAAACACGCCAAGATTAAAAATACCAAAAAGCAGTTTTTACAGTGAAAGCTTGCAGCACGTTAATTATATTTTTTACCATTTACTCGGATCTTTTATTGGAAATAAACTTGTACGAGTTTATGTTTGAAGTGCAGTCGTTTATATGTTTTATGGGATGTTGTGTTGTGTAGAATCAGAGCAGCACACCGGGTGTTTATCTTTATTGTTTATTATATTTCCTTCATGTTCTCTGACAGCTAAATAAAATCCAATAAATCCTCCATCAGATCTCTGACAGCAGCTGTTTGTAACGCGGCTCTCTGATTGGACGAGCTGAGCGGCGACGCCCCCCTCAGGACACAGACAGTTTACAACAAGCTGAGTTTAATCTACATCAGATCTACTGTCGCCTACTGTACACACAGAGTATTACACACAGCTGTGACCCCTCACACACACACACACACACACAATAACACACACACACACACACACACACACACAGGCGTGTTTAAACTTCTATACTTGTGAGAACCCTCATTGACATTTTACAACCTGAACCCCAAACAAAGTGAAGACCTGCCTTTATGTTCCCACAAGGCAGACAAGTCCTCACTACACTGGTTGGAAACTGAAACAGGTCCTCACAAAGATAGATGTACAGAACACACACACACACACACACACACACACACACACACACACACAGGAACAGAAACGTCTTTGGCAGGAAGCAGCTTCTTCTTCTGCTGAACAAATAACGACACACACAGGAGCTGCACAGGAGTGGACAGTGATGTCATCAAGAAGCGAAGCGCGTGCACACACACACACACACACACACACACACAGATTGACAGCATAAAGTGTGTAGTGTTGAAATGTGAATATTCTGTTTGTGTTTCGTTCCAGGTGAGCTGACAGCTCCACCTGCTGTCAGAGTCAGGTACCTGCACTGAACAGCAACACTAAGGGATGATGGGTAATGAAGTTGAGGTAACGTGTTTTTTAACTAATGTTTGTATTTAAACTGAGGATGTTCACTCTAGCTTGTATTATCTGTCACTGCTAACTGAATATATTATGATTCTGATTTATAATATTGTTTCGTTCTCGTTCAGGGTCTGTTTTTTTTTTTTATTAGATCGGAAAAGTAACATTTCTTGACTTTCCCTCAATTTTCTCACGATTAACTTATTTACTTCTGACCCACTATGACACAGGTCCAAAAAACCTTTGTCTCCCACGTTCCTCCTGGTCCCTGAACACCCCACAGCGGTCCTGTCATCGAGTGGTCTCTTTCATGTTGTCGAGATTTTAAAGGCCGGTGAGAATAATCCGACTCTTCTCTGTAGGATTCAGACTTGATTTGACGTCACATCAGACGCCACGGATCAGCTGATCTACGTTTTAAGGCGTCCATTTTGAATTTAAGGCAAAAGTCCAGTTTTATAATATTATATAATTTTTAAGGCGCTTGATTTTTCTGAAGCCACTTGTTATCGATGAAGTTTGATTAGCACTGAACACAGTTTGTGTGGATGTTAGACGGTCAGTGGCTCCTCAGGTTTTACACGACGAGTGGTTTAAAGAAGTCTGAACGTTTACTCTGTTAGGCTGAAGCCATTTAATCCTCAAACTGTCAGAAACGTTTCAACTTCAGGTGTTTCTAACGGGCGGGGCTGAGGGTCTTCTCACGTGTGACAAAAGACATTCTTTTAATTGACCTTAAAACTGAGTGAAAAGTTAATGGCTGTTTTTAATGCAGTATTACATGACACACACACACACAGCGCCCCCAGTCCATTAACACCTTCATCTGAAAATGTCCTAATAAGGTAAAAGATAACCAGACTAAGGTGTAGACGAATAAACTTTAGTATGTTCAAATATTTTAATGGGTTTAAATGAATATGTGGTGCTAACACACAGCTGGGTTTAATGAAGGTTTGTTTGTGTTTTCAGGGTGAAATTAAGGATTCATTCATTTTAAATCAGAATTGATCATATTTGTAATTTCTGAGGTGTTCGTTGTTTCTCGTCGATGCAGACACTGACGTCACCATTTAAACGAATTTTGTGTACGTTTCAGTTGTTATGGAAACATCAGCGTGGAAGTTAGTGTTGAGTGTTTGCATGTAGACGACTTTTCAGTTTGACAACTCGACCGCCTTTTTATTCTTTCTGAGACGTTAGAATGTAATAAACATTTTAATAAAAATGGTATTATATTTGATGTTTTTTAAAGGTTAATCAATAGATCTGATTATTTTTGTACATGGTTAAAGAACCTCTTAAGACATTCATTATTTTATATCTAAAATAGATAAAAAGGACCAAAAGTTTAAGTAAAGATTTCATGTATTTGGTCAAATTCAAGGTGATTTTATTCCTTTAAAAAACAACCTTATTCAAAATGTTGCCAGAGAGCTGTCCTGTACTAAACACAGCCTTCATCTGAACGATCGTAACGCTAACGGCCATGACTGATGATGTAAGAGTTCAACTTTGAAAGAGGTCATCACAGTGATGTCATCAGAGAGAGAGAGAGAGAGAGAGAGAGGGCGGGCTCGTTCATTCAACAGGCAACAAACACACACATCCACACACGCCCTCCAATCAAAGCCCATTAATAATTATAATAATAATAATAATTATAATAATCCATCACGGTGATAAAGCAGAAATCTGCAACAGTGTCCCACGTGGCTTCATCACCACCTTCTTCATCATCAATCCTTCTTGTCTGTGTGAAGTCCACTGAGTCCGTTTAGTTTCCAGACAGGAAGTCAGTCTGATCGTCTCTAATGAGCAGATTTATATTAACTGTACGAAACTGAAGGTTACACCTGCAACTCCCTTAATACACCTGATCACCTCCCACTAACCTCCTAAGAACATCCGTCTGTACTCCAGATAACTACCAGACCCAGCTTCTCTAATGAAGACACTGAGCGGCCGGTTAATTAAGAAACTCTCCTGTCAAATAACAGTCTGTCAACGAACTTACACTTTTTGCTGACTAACAGACGAGTTTCCTGACTAACGTTAACGGACCGCCCTAACTAACCCTGTCCTCTTCAGTCCGTCTACCAGACCTCGCAGCGCCTCCCGGAGTTCATGGGCGTCCCTGCAGGACAGTTGAAGTGGCGGCTGAAGTCTGGAGAGTTGGCTAGCGTGCCGATGACTCTGTATCTGGGTGGGCTGTGGGGGTCGGTCACCAGGCCCTCATGAGCGCTCTCTGGTGTTCGCACTGAACACCACACCTGTAAAAAATAACACAGGGAGAAAACTCACACCTGCTGTTTGATTAAAGTGGCAACCTCTGCGTCTGAACATGAAATTGATCCAGGATTGCAAACAGCTGCAGTTCCTCTGGTGTCCACTTGAGGCTGTCTCCAGCAGTGAGTCAGTCCCCATAGAGCCCCATGTTAAACTTTACAGCAGAAATAAACATGTTTACAGCCTGGTACAAAAAACAGTTTGGGTCTCTATAGCTCATTTCTGTCTCCATGACAACTGTACGGGGAGAATCTTTATACAGCTCACCTGCTTACATTATATTAAGGCTTACAGTGATGCTACATTAGCGTTGTTCATTAGAAAACAGATTCTTTAAGTACCCCAGTTTGTTTCATTCACCTACCAGCAAATATATGTGTCTGCTTCATTCCACAAGCTCTCTTATCTTTTAACAAATAAACAACTCAGGTCAGCTCCAGTACGACTACAACCTGTTCAACAAGACATCTTATTCAGCTGTTGTAAAGTAGCTAATTAGCCAACCAGTGAATTAGTCTTGGGCAAACAAGGATGGCAACCTAAAATGGCAAACTCAAGGCTTCAAAACTAACCAATCAGCAGAAGTGGACGTGTCATTTTCAGCTGACACTTAAGCTGTGGCAGACATTTTTAGCATTTAGCAAACTAAACAAAGGTACTGATAGAAACAGAAGGGACCCCAGTATTGAAACTTGTGGGACACCAGTTATTATTGTTTGTCAGCAGTTTCTCACCTGTGCAAATCCCACAAAGAAGAGCTGATCATTGGTCAGGTTGACTGCAGGAAGTCTCTTCTCCTCCCCGCTCCTCTGGACCCAGGATCGATAGGCCTGAAGATTAAAGACGTGTTCAGTTTGAGAGCCACAGAGTTAGAAGTTACACCAGCCTATCATGGAACAGACGAGTTACTTTTATTTTGTACTGTTCATACAAGCATGGGATGATGTGACATTTAGAACAATTATGGTTCGTTTGTAACATCATCATACTAACATGGTAGGCAGCTTTCAGTCCGCCATTATCAGCGATGTTTTCTCCGAGCGTCTGCTTTCCATTGACGTGTTCTCCGTTGACCGTGTAGCGGCTGTACTGATCCACCATACACTCGGTTCTCTGACGGAACGCCTCCACTGACGAGTTCTGCCACCATGGCCTCAAGTTACCTTCTTTATCGTACTCACGACCTGATGGGGGAGGGGGGGACAACAGTCACAGGAGTTCTTTCAAATATCAAACATGACAAATGCAAACTTTGTCACAGCCCTCAGCGTCACGTACAGACACACAAGTACCCTTCAACCTTACTATGACACGCACCGGGCTCACCGGGAGGAACGTCTGTTAGCAATGTTCTGGAAACACCGAGAACTTCTGCTCAGAGCGGAGGCACAGGATGGGCCATAAAAATAGGAACTACGACCAAGAGGCAGGGGATGGAAACCGTTATTGTTCAAACCTACCACATGATGTTTCCCTTAAATACCTTGAGTATGTTGAACACTGTAAAACACTCAGAGGAGTCGGCTGTTCATTTTCTTAAGTCAATACTTTTTGTTTGACATCCCAACTAATCTCACCATGAATATTGGATGCACATTGCTAACCAAGCTAACACTGATAACTTTCGCTTTAGTAGCCTTGGTCTCCTCTCCAGCTTCTAACGCTCATCCAAATATGGTCACTTCTTACTCCAAAACACCAACATGGGGCAGAGGCATCCAAAGGGCACAAACCAGTGCGTGACACATCTTGAATACAGTCTGCGTAAGAACACTTTAAACCGCCTAACAAAGACTAAGAACACACGTCACACAAACTTCACATCTATTTTCTGATTTAAATACCATGTGAACAAAATGATTTGATGCAATTCAACTTGGACTGAAAATCTCGGAGAACATCGCCCCTCCAAGGACGCACGGACTGGGTATCATTTACATCCCGAGTCAGACTGCAGCGAACACATCACCACCTTCATGCAGGAAGTAAACAGGACCAGAGATCCAGACTCACCCTGATCATCGAAGGCGTGAGTGAGCTCGTGTCCCATCACCACCCCGATCCCACCAAAGTTCAACGCCCTGAAAACACAAACACATGAACACACACACGTGAGTTTCTGCAAAGACCTGACGAGTGCAGACACCACAGACCGCCACACATTAGTCCTGCCAGCGCCCCCTAGAGGCTGCAGAGGCTATCACAACACACAACATGCTGACGATTTAACTATTCAAGAACCTCCATCACAATCTGTGTTTGTGTGAGAGGCAAATATGAGAGGCAATAATCTACATCTGAGGAGCACTATTGCTATTCCACAGGTGTAAGGAGACCCCCCCCCCCCACACACACACACACACACACACAGAGGTAGATTAAGAGGTACACAGACTTGGGGTGGTCATGGGCGTAGAAAGGAGCTTGCAGGATCCCAGCAGGGAAGACAATGCCATTCTTAGTGGGCATGTAGTAAGCATTAACTGTGGGAGGAGTCATACTCCACCTGGAGGAGAGGAGAAGACAAGGAGACAAGGAGAGGAGACAAGGAGAGGCACATGTTAACACAGGGAAGCAGTTAACGTGAGAACAGATTCAAGTTAAATATGAGAAGCACTGTTTTATAAAGTGACATGTTTCACTTTACAGGTAATGATACAAACATTTATAGATTAATATTGATCATAGTGACCAGCTGCAGCAGCTGGCTGACTGTGACGAGCTCTCAGTGGCTCAGGAGACCAAAAACATGTGAAGCTGCCTATACACTGAAAATACTTTCTTTTATAGCCTCACTTCACGGCTTTGGCTGTAGACATCTTGTTTTTTTTGAGAGCAGAAGTGACCACATTTGGACATGAGGGTGGCTCCCTCTCTATCCTGGTTGAAAGGTTGGTAGCAACTTGTCAATCACAGGAAGCCCTGCACGACGCCCTCTCCTGCTTTATGGTCTGTGTGACTCTAAATGGGAGCATCAATCAACACTTGAAACTAGAGACTGAGACCATAAACTTATTAGAAACATGTTGACTGAGGGAATAAATCAAGTGAGCAGGAGGACTTCTATAGGATCACACTTCGGTCGTAGTTTTACTTTGAAAACCAAGAGACGACTTCCTACAGTCTTTGGGTCTTCATTCTTACTGGTCTTTGTTGGGAGTCTTCCTCAGCTGGTCGGCCATCACTCGGGCTGAGAAGTTGTAGAAGTTCAACATGTTCTGGAAGAAGCTGTCGTCTGACACCTCATACTGAAACACAGAGACAGCTGTTAGAAAATACAATCATCATGTTGTCGAACAGCAGGGGGCAGCAGAGCCCCACCTGATCATATCACACTGACATCACACACAGCAACAACAAACCAAAACATACTCTCCCCTCATCATCAGCCTCTCCGTCTCCTCAGTCTCCTTGTTCTACCTGTCTGAAGGAGAGGGAGTTTGATTGACAGCTGTCACTCACCCCGTCATAAACGTCGTCCAGCTCTTTGGAGTCCAGGATAAATTCTGGGAAGCCAATCATATCGTAGATTGCATCTGCCTAACGAAGGACAAGCAGAAAATCAGTTAAGAACCTGGGCCCTATTTTTTTACATTTCTGGAGCCTAAATGACAAACAGGCACAAACGTAGATTGCTTCGGCCAGCAGCAGAGAAACGAGCTGTAATGGCTGCAACATATCCCGACAGAGAAAGCAGAGAGCGATGTAACGTCTGTTTGTGGTTAAAACAATCATCTTCCTCTGTAAGAAAAAGGTCTATCTCTGTAGGGATCCTTTCTGTCATGTTGTCACACACTTAGAATAACAATCTGAGCCTGTCAGTGGAAACGACAAGAACTGTTAGTGGACGCACACTGATCGTGCACATCATTGCAGCCATTACAGCCGGCTGAAGGAATCAGTTGGAGCAATTATAATTAATTATTCCAACAACATGTTAATATAGGGCCAGGTTTGTACCTGACTTGCCCTTTAGCACCACCTGTCTGTCTACCTTGTCTTTAGCAGCCTGCCTTGTGTGGTCGTCCATCCAGCTGAGTCGGTCCAGAGAATCTTTAAATGCTGAGCGGATCTCATTAATCATCTCCTCGGCCTAAGAGAGACAGACAGGTGATGAAACACCTGAAGTGTACCTGAGCCAGGAGTTTCAGTCCCTGGTGTGGACCCAGTTTATGATTGTTAAATCATCAGGAGTAAACTGTGCTGTGACTCACGATCTCTTTGCTGTGTTTGTCAAAGGTCGCCTTAACGAAGAGCGCTCCCAGAGCGAAGCCCAGAGTGTCGTCAGTGTTCCCAATGCAGGTCTGCCAGCGCGGGGTGCAGGACTGCAACAAACAACAACCAGTTACAACCAACTTTACACACTGGGTACCAGTTAGAGCCCAACAGAACCAAAAAACGGGTAGCAGCAAGAACTGGGTACCTGCATTTACGAGCAGGTATTGCCAACCAAAACCAGACAACAGAAACCAGTTTTCCCAGTTTACCAGCACAAGCATAGCTTCCTTGGACCCAAAATCAGGAAGAGCACTTTAGAACACATTAACCCTTTACAGCCCAGTGGATACACCCATTAACCTATTGGAACCCATTCAATCCAATACGAAGAGGAAATAAATTCACACAGTTAAACCAGTTAAACCAGTAAAGGCTCTGCTGGGTCCACCATCATCAGGACTCTGAGGACTACTAACCACAGTCACTGTTGTCACAAAGTCACATTTGAATGATCATACCTGCTGTAAAAAAAAAGATGTTTTCAGTACCAGGAGGTACAGTAGTACTACTTACAGGGGTTGCAGTAGTAGTGACAGTAGTAGTAACAGTAGTAGTGACAGTAATAGTAACAGTAGTAATGACGTAGTAGTGACAGTAGTAGTGACACTAGTAGTGACACTAGAAGTGACAGTAGTAGTGTCAGTAGTAGTAACGGTAGTAGTAACAGTAGTAGTAAAAGTAGTAGTGACAGTAGTAGTAACGGTAGTATTGACAGTAGTAGTAACAGTAGTAGTAACGGTAGTAGTAACAGTAGTAGTAAAAGTAGTAGTGACAGAAGTAGTAACGGTAGTAGTGACGGTAGTAGTAACAGTAGTAGTAACAGTAGTAGTGACACTAGTAGTGACAGTAGTAGTGTCAGTAGTAGTAACGGTAGAAGTAACGGTAGTAGTGACACTAGTAGTGACAGTAGTAGTAACAGTAGTAGTGACAGTAGTAGTAACAGTAGTAGTAACAGTAGTAGTAACGGTAGTAGTAACAGTAGTAGTGACACTAGTAGTGACAGTAGTAGTAACAGTAGTAGTAACGGTAGTAGTAACAGTAGTAGTAAAAGTAGTAGTGACAGTAGTAGTAACGGTAGTATTGACGGTAGTAGTAACAGTAGTAATAACAGTAGTAGTGAAACTAGTAGTGACAGTAGTAGTGTCAGTAGTAGTAATGGTAGTAGTAACAGTAGTAGTGACAGCAGTAGTGACAGTAGTAGTAACAGTAGTAGTGACAATAGTAGTGACAGTAGTAGTTTCAGTAGTAGTAACGGTAGTAGTAACAGTAGTAGTGACAGTAGTAGTGACAGTAGTAGTGACAGCAGAAGTAACAGTAGTAGTGAAAGTAGTAGTGACGGTAGTAGTGACGGTAGTAGTAACAGTAGTAGTGACGGTAGTAGTAACAGTAGTAGTGACAGTAGTAGTGTCGGTAGTAGTAACAGTAGTAGTAACAGTAGAAGTAACAGTAGTAGTGACACTAGTAGTGACGGTAGTAGTGACAGTAGTAGTGACAGTAGTAGTAACGGTAGTATTGACAGTAGTAGTAACAGTAGTAATGACGTAGTAGTGACAGTAGTAGTGACACTAGTAGTGACACTAGAAGTGACAGTAGTAGTGTCAGTAGTAGTAACGGTAGTAGTAACAGTAGTAGTAAAAGTAGTAGTGACAGTAGTAGTAACGGTAGTATTGACAGTAGTAGTAACAGTAGTAGTAAAAGTAGTAGTGACAGTAGTAGTAACGGTAGTATTGACAGTAGTAGTAACAGAAGTAGTAACGGTAGTAGTAACAGTAGTAGTAACAGTAGTAGTGACACTAGTAGTGACAGTAGTAGTGTCAGTAGTAGTAACGGTAGAAGTAACGGTAGTAGTGACACTAGTAGTGACAGTAGTAGTAACAGTAGTAGTAACAGTAGTATTGACAGTAGTAGTAACAGAAGTAGTAACGGTAGTAGTAACAGTAGTAGTAACAGTAGTAGTGACACTAGTAGTGACAGTAGTAGTGTCAGTAGTAGTAACGGTAGAAGTAACGGTAGTAGTGACACTAGTAGTGACAGTAGTAGTGACGGTAGTAGTAACAGTAGTAGAAACAGTAGTAGTGACAGTAGTAGTAACAGTAGTAATGACGTAGTAGTGACAGTAGTAGTGACACTAGTAGTGACACTAGAAGTGACAGTAGTAGTGTCAGTAGTAGTAACGGTAGTAGTAACAGTAGTAGTAAAAGTAGTAGTGACAGTAGTAGTAACGGTAGTATTGACAGTAGTAGTAACAGTAGTAGTAACGGTAGTAGTAACAGTAGTAGTAAAAGTAGTAGTGACAGAAGTAGTAACGGTAGTAGTGACGGTAGTAGTAACAGTAGTAGTAACAGTAGTAGTGACACTAGTAGTGACAGTAGTAGTGTCAGTAGTAGTAACGGTAGAAGTAACGGTAGTAGTGACACTAGTAGTGACAGTAGTAGTAACAGTAGTAGTGACAGTAGTAGTAACAGTAGTAGTAACAGTAGTAGTGACACTAGTAGTGACAGTAGTAGTAACAGTAGTAGTAACAGTAGTAGTGACACTAGTAGTGACGGTAGTAGTAACAGTAGTAGTAACGGTAGTAGTAACAGTAGTAGTAAAAGTAGTAGTGACAGTAGTAGTAACGGTAGTATTGACAGTAGTAGTAACAGAAGTAGTAACGGTAGTAGTGACGGTAGTAGTAACAGTAGTAATAACAGTAGTAGTGAAACTAGTAGTGACAGTAGTAGTGTCAGTAGTAGTAATGGTAGTAGTAACAGTAGCAGTGACAGCAGTAGTGACAGTAGTAGTAACAGTAGTAGTGACAATAGTAGTGACAGTGGTAGTTTCAGTAGTAGTAACGCTAGTAGTAACAGTAGTAGTGACAGTAGTAGTGACAGCAGAAGTAACAGTAGTAGTGAAAGTAGTAGTGACGGTAGTAGTGACGGTAGTAGTAACAGTAGTAGTGACGGTAGTAGTAACAGTAGTAGTGACAGTAGTAGTGTCGGTAGTAGTAACAGTAGTAGTAACAGTAGAAGTAACAGTAGTAGTGACACTAGTAGTGACGGTAGTAGTGACAGTAGTAGTAACGGTAGTATTGACAGTAGTAGTAACAGTAGTAATGACGTAGTAGTGACAGTAGTAGTGACACTAGTAGTGACACTAGAAGTGACAGTAGTAGTGTCAGTAGTAGTAACGGTAGTAGTAACAGTAGTAGTAACAGTAGTAGTGACAGTAGTAGTAACGGTAGTATTGACAGTAGTAGTAACAGTAGTAGTAAAAGTAGTAGTGACAGTAGTAGTAACGGTAGTATTGACAGTAGTAGTAACAGAAGTAGTAACGGTAGTAGTGACAGTAGTAGTAACAGTAGTAGTAACAGTAGTAGTGACACTAGTAGTGACAGTAGTAGTGTCAGTAGTAGTAACGGTAGAAGTAACGGTAGTAGTGACACTAGTAGTGACAGTAGTAGTAACAGTAGTAGTAACAGTAGTATTGACAGTAGTAGTAACAGAAGTAGTAACGGTAGTAGTAACAGTAGTAGTAACAGTAGTAGTGACACTAGTAGTGACAGTAGTAGTGTCAGTAGTAGTAACGGTAGAAGTAACGGTAGTAGTGACACTAGTAGTGACAGTAGTAGTAACAGTAGTAGTAACAGTAGTAGTGACACTAGTAGTGACAGTAGTAGTGTCAGTAGTAGTAACAGTAGTAGTAATGGTAGTAGTAACAGTAGTAGTGACAGCAGTAGTGACAGTAGTAGTAACAGTAGTAGTGACAATAGTAGTGACAGTAGTAGTTTCAGTAGTAGTAACGGTAGTAGTAACAGTGGTAGTTACAGTAGTAGTGACGGTAGTAGTGACAGTAGTAGTGACAGCAGAAGTAACAGTAGTAGTGAAAGTAGTAGTGACGGTAGTAGTGACGGTAGTAGTAACAGTAGTAGTGACGGTAGTAGTAACAGTAGTAGTGACAGTAGTAGTGTCGGTAGTAGTAACAGTAGTAGTAACAGTAGAAGTAACAGTAGTAGTGACACTAGTAGTGACGGTAGTAGTGACAGTAGTAGTGACAGTAGTAGTAACGGTAGTATTGACAGTAGTAGTAACAGTAGTAATGACGTAGTAGTGACACTAGTAGTGACACTAGAAGTGACAGTAGTAGTGTCAGTAGTAGTAACGGTAGTAGTAACAGTAGTAGTAAAAGTAGTAGTGACAGTAGTAGTAACGGTAGTATTGACAGTAGTAGTAACAGTAGTAGTAAAAGTAGTAGTGACAGTAGTAGTAACGGTAGTATTGACAGTAGTAGTAACAGAAGTAGTAACGGTAGTAGTAACAGTAGTAGTAACAGTAGTAGTGACACTAGTAGTGACAGTAGTAGTGTCAGTAGTAGTAACGGTAGAAGTAACGGTAGTAGTGACACTAGTAGTGACAGTAGTAGTAACAGTAGTAGTAACAGTAGTATTGACAGTAGTAGTAACAGAAGTAGTAACGGTAGTAGTAACAGTAGTAGTAACAGTAGTAGTGACACTAGTAGTGACAGTAGTAGTGTCAGTAGTAGTAACGGTAGAAGTAACGGTAGTAGTGACACTAGTAGTGACAGTAGTAGTAACAGTAGTAGTGACACTAGTAGTGACAGTAGTAGTGTCAGTAGTAGTAACAGTAGTAGTAATGGTAGTAGTAACAGTAGTAGTGACAGCAGTAGTGACAGTAGTAGTAACAGTAGTAGTGACAATAGTAGTGACAGTAGTAGTTTCAGTAGTAGTAACGGTAGTAGTAACAGTGGTAGTTACAGTAGTAGTGACGGTAGTAGTGACAGTAGTAGTGACAGCAGAAGTAACAGTAGTAGTGAAAGTAGTAGTGACGGTAGTAGTGACGGTAGTAGTGACAGTAGTAGTAACAGTAGTAGTAACGGTAGTAGTAACAGTAGTAGTGACATTAGTAGTGACAATAGTAGTGACGGTAGTAGTGACAGTAGTAGTGACGGTAGTAGTAACAGTAGTAGTGACAGAGGTAGTGACAGTAGTACTGACGGTAGTAGTGACAGTAGTAGTGACAGTAATAGTAACGGTAGTAGTAACAGTAGTAGTAACGGTAGTAGTAACAGTAGTAGTGACAGTAGTAGTGACGTTAGTAGTGACAATAGTAGTGACGGTAGTAGTGACAGTAGTAGTGACGGTAGTAGTAACAGTAGTAGTAACAGTACTAGTGAAAGTAGTAGTAACAGTAGTAGTGACAGTAGTAGTGACAGTAATAGTAACGGTAGTAGTGACAGTAGTAGTGACAGTAGTAGTAACAGTAGTAGTAACGGTAGTAGTAACGGTAGTAGTGACAGTAGTAGTGAAAGTAGTAGTAACAGTAGTAGTAACAGTAGTAGTAACAGTAGTAGTGACAGTAGTAGTAACGGTAGTAGTGACAGTAGTAGTGACAGTAGTAGTGACGGTAATAGTGACAATAGTAGTGACGGTAGTAGTGACAGTAGTAGTAAGGGTAGCAGTAACAGTAGTAGTGACAGTAGTAGTAAGGGTAGCAGTAACAGTAGTAGTGACAGTAGTAGTGATGGTAGTAGTGACAATAGTAGTGACGGTAGTAGTGACAGCAGTAGTGACGGTAGTAGTGACGGTAGTAGTGACGGTAGTAGTAACAGTAGTAGTGACAGTAGTAGTAACGGTAGTAGTAACGGTAGTAGTGACGGTAGTAGTGACAATAGTAGTGACAGTAGTAGTGACAGTAGTAGTGACGGTAGTAGTGACAATAGTAGTGACGGTAGTAGTGACAATAGTAGTGACGGTAGTAGTGACGGTAGTAGTGACAGTAGTAGTGACAGTAGTAGTGACGGTAGTAGTAACAGTAGTAGTAACGGTAGTAGTGACGGTAGTAGTGACAGTAGTAGTGACGGTAGTAGTAACAGTAGTAGTGACAGTAGTAGTAACGGTAGTAGTGACGGTAGTAGTAACAGTAGTAGTGACAGTAGTAGTGACAGTAGTAGTAACGGTAGTAGTAACGGTAGTAGTGACGGTAGTAGTAACGGTAGTAGTGACGGTAGTAGTAACAGTAGTAGTGACAGTAGTAGTGACAGTAGTAGTAACGGTAGTAGTAACGGTAGTAGTGACGGTAGTAGTGACAATAGTAGTGACAGTAGTAGTGACAGTAGTAGTGACGGTAGTATTGACAATAGTAGTGACGGTAGTAGTGACGGTAGTAGTAACAGTAGTAGTGACAGTAGTAGTGACAGTAGTAGTGACGGTAGTAGTAACAGTAGTAGTAACGGTAGTAGTGACGGTAGTGGTGACAGTAGTAGTAACGGTAGTAGTAACGGTAGTAGTGACGGTAGTAGTAACAGTAGTAGTGACAGTAGTAGTGACAGTAGTAGTAACGGTAGTAGTGACGGTAGTAGTGACAATAGTAGTGACAGTAGTAGTGACAGTAGTAGTGACGGTAGTAGTGACGGTAGTATTGACAATAGTAGTGACGGTAGTAGTGACGGTAGTAGTAACAGTAGTAGTGACAGTAGTAGTGACAGTAGTAGTGACGGTAGTAGTAACAGTAGTAGTAACGGTAGTAGTGACGGTAGTAGTAACGGTAGTAGTAACGGTAGTAGTGACGGTAGTAGTAACAGTAGTAGTGACAGTAGTAGTAACAGTAGTAGTGACAGTAATAGTAACGGTATTAGTGACGGTAGTAGTGACAGTAGTAGTGACAGTAATAGTAACGGTAGTAGTGACGGTAGTAGTGACGGTAGTAGTAACGGTAGTAGTGACAGTAGTAGTAACGGTAGTAGTAACGGTAGTAGTAACAGTAGTAGTGACGGTAGTAGTGACAGTAGTAGTGACAATAGTAGTGACAGTAGTAGTGACGGTAGTAGTAACAGTAGTAGTGACAGTAGTAGTAACGGTAGTAGTGACGGTAGTAGTGACGGTAGTAGTAACGGTAGTAGTGACAGTAATAGTAACGGTATTAGTGACAGTAGTAGTGACAGTAGTAGTGACAGTAATAGTAACGGTAGTAGTGACGGTAGTAGTAACGGTAGTAGTAACAGTAGTAGTGACAGTAGTAGTGAAAGTAGTAGTAACAGTAGTAGAAACAGTAGTAGTAATGGTAGTAGTGACGGTAGTAGTAACAGTAGTAGTGACAGTAGTAGTGACAGCAGTAGTGAAAGTAGTAGTGACGGTAGTAGTGACAGTAGTAGTAACAGTAGTAGTAACAGTAGTAGTGACGGTAGTAGTAACGGTAGTAGTGACGGTAGTAGTAACGGTAGTAGTGACAGTAGTAGTGACAGTAGTAGTAACGGTAGTAGTAACGGTAGTAGTGACAGTAGTAGTAACAGTAGTAGTAACAGTAGTAGTGACGGTAGTAGTAACGGTAGTAGTAACGGTAGTAGTGACGGTAGTAGTAACGGTAGTAGTGACAGTAGTAGTGACAGTAGTAGTAACGGTAGTAGTAACGGTAGTAGTGACAGTAGTAGTAACGGTAGTAGTAACGGTAGTAGTGACAGTAGTAGTGACGGTAGTAGTGACGGTAGTAGTAACGGTAGTAGTGACAGTAGTAGTAACGGTAGTAGTAACGGTAGTAGTGACAGTAGTAGTAACAGTAGTAGTATTAGCAGCAGCATTTGAAGTATTTTTACCTTCTTGGTCCCGTATAGACTCTCCAGCAGTTTGTCCTGAGCGTTCTCGAAGCGTTGATCCAAACTGGCCACAGTCTTCTGGACCAACGTCCACATCATGTAGTTATTCAACAGACTGAGGACAGAAAGACAGACAGACAGACAGGTTAGAGAGATGGCACGCTGTGATACAGGACTGTATTCAGACACAGTCTTGGATTTCTGACCTGCGGTCGGTCTTGTTGATGAGGTCTGACACCTGCTGCAGGTACTCTCTGGCGTACAGGACGACAGGCTCAGTGTCGTTCAGCTCCAGAGGGGACAGAGAGGACGACAGGTAGTCCAACCACTCCACGGCCGGAGCCAGCGCCTGAAACACCAATGAAGAAGAGAGACATTATATACAGGAAGTTCTGTTTCAAGCGTTCATACAGCATCAATAGATCTGAACCTGGTTCTTTCACATGAAGGTGGTCAATAACCTGAATATCTGCATGATGAATTGATGTTTTTTCATATCTCCTGTGAACAGTTTGTCCAGATGGTGGCGCTAGAGGATAAGTCAGCATGTAACTGTTTCATTGGAAACCATCGTCAGAGGATATGAGCTGTTGTAGGTTTGCTTTCAGAGCGATACAATAAAGTAAAAAAAAAAAACTACAGTTGTTGGTGGCAGGGCAGCCTTTTTTCACCAATAGAGTTCCACCTTATCCCAGCCCTCCTGTGCTGTGACTGGCTGGTTATTGTTGCTCCAACTTCTACCTTTGGAGCTTCGTGCAGGGATGCTTTTTCACCCATGAATGAAGGAGATCTTAGACTTGATTGTTTTAGCCCAAACCAAACCTTTGTTTTGCTGTTCAGGGCGTCCTGTCAGCAGTTTTTCGGATGTTCCTTATATAACAATGGTCTCTGAGGAGTCTGCTTTTTCCATGAGGGAATTTAAAGCAGCATTGCAGTGAGTGGACGCTGGGCTTAATTGGAAGCAAAGCTGAGGGCGACACAGTACCCACGTCCTGATAATAAATCTGTGTTGAAAAGACTATGTGATCTCTTTGTGCTAGTCAATGACAGTATGGTGGGACGAGACAGAGCTTTACTGAGAAAAAATAACATGGCAGGGAAAACCAAGTAGCCTGAGAGACTAAACCCAGGGCAAAAAGCTGCAGTGCTCACTGCTGCTCGCCAAGCTTGATGCTTTAAGGGCACGGTGAAAACTGTGAAAGCACTCAGGGTGTCTGAGGATCAGAGATAAAGATGTATCTGTGAGCCAGATCTGTCTCTCAGTGTGTTTCAGTACTCCTCAGTGTGGGAGCAGACTGCACCACCCGGGGGGGAGGTGCTGAGATGAAAAACTAATCCCAGCTGAGTCTGCTTCAGCTTCAAACAGTCACAGAGTCAAAAACTAACAAGTGGAGGCTCTGCAGAGAGAACACAGGCTGACATGACTCTAAAGTGAGCTGTCCACATGTAACGCTTTCATTTCTCTTTGATCAAACAACAGAAACCTGATGCAGCAAATATGATGACCAATAATTTACAGCACTTCGTTTGATTGAAAGACTTAAAGAAAAGAGGTTAATCTGTCAGCAGAGGGTGCTGCAGGAACAGTCAACACAAGCTTTACTCCATATATTGATTCACAAAACAATCCAACAAAAAAGGCCGTAACGGAACTCAGCAGACTTCTTCTGGTGCTACTTTTCTACTTGATCTTTAGAACCATTAAGAAGTGCTCCGGTTGATCTGAGAACAGCACGACTGTGTCTCCATCAGAGTCAAACATGGACAAAGACATGAAGAGAGAACACATTCAGTGGACCTGGAGCAGATGTAAACGGCACATCGGACAGTGTTAGATCATCTGAGCTGATCACAGCAGAACTACAAGAACAAAGATATACGAGAGAAAGAGTCTGCACAGATGCTGAGCTCCTCTAACAGGAACAGAACATCCCCAACTACCTCAAGCAGCATGACGGCCGTTGCATTATCATTAATATTAATATTGGAAGAGCAGAGCTGCACGGTGAGAGGCAGAGACAACGGTTTTTACATCCACTTAGGTGACAGAATGCAGTGACGGATGTGAGAGGAGGTCATGTGACGCACAGAGATTTCAGACGGGATGTTGTTATAGCCCGCAGCAGCAGAAGTTACACCTGTCAGGAGCATGTTCACCTGCAGAAGCTCTGAGGCAGCTGCTCGGACATGACAACAAAAAACAACAACTGACATGCCACAGTCATCGTGATGAAAAGGTGAACAGACTATTTTTGCATTAAATGCTGTAACGTTAGCTAACCCAGCTAACTCAACATGTCAACTCTGCACACAGAAGTGAAACTGCTTCTGTTCCTGCTGCACTGTGTTTTTCTTCATGTTCACCAGGAGCCTGATGATGACGTGTGCAGCTCTGGGGAAGAAGCTGTTCTGCAGTCTGTTAGTCCGTGTTTTTATGGTCCTGTATCACAAGGGGACGAACAGACTGAGGCCCAGGTGGGTCTTGATGATGCTGCTAGCTTTGTGGAGGCAGCGAGCATACATGTCCAGGTCTGGAAGCAGAGTTCCCACAATTCTTTGAACTGTTTTCACGTATACTCTTGTAAATAGTGATCCTGAAAGATTCCGCATTCGTATAAAAAAATGGCCGACATGACAGCTCCCTAAAAGTGAAGCCAAACCCTCTCTGTCGCCCCCTGCTGACTGGCTGCAGTATAGCTCATAAAGCCCGCCTCCTCCATGTTAACAGATGGGACATGAGTCAAACTATAAAATCAAAACACACGTCAAATACATTTTTCTCAAACATGGTTTCTGTCATTATAGTTAGTTCTTAGCATGCTGATTTATGTCCCGGTGTTCATTTTTCTGACAAGTTTACTTTTAATGAGTTATTTGATGCTGTAAAAAGGGGGCGTGGCCTCATGATTGACAGCTCTGTTGACAAATGGGGCTCCTGCAGCGTTCTGTTCCCGAGTAGCAGAGTAGAGGAGGAACGGCGAGAGGAGACGTAACTAACACTAACACTACAGTCATTGAACTTTCCATCAGCGTGAATATCTGCTTCAGACCGACACAAGAAGCTGTTCTGCTGCAGACTGAGCCCACCTGAGGGCTCCAACACGCCAAGGACACCTGAGGGGTCCGACACGCCAAGGACACCTGAGGGCTCCAACACGCCAAGGACACCTGAGGGCTCCAACATGCCAAGGACACCTGAGGGCGCCTACAGCCCACTCCAGGGGGGTTAGGATTCATTTTTGTAAGAGAGGAGGTGGAGACGCGGCGGCCATCTTTACAGTTAATGGTAAAGTTTCTGTGAAATGTCTTTACATGTGGGAAGGGGTCAGAGGTTGGTCTTTTTAACTCCTCTGATGTACAGTCGGCATAACCTGAATAATTCTGGGTAAGGATAGCCGGAGGATCCTCATACTGTCGTATAAATGAACTGTTCTTTGAAGACAAAGAAAAAGGTCGAGATGAACCTGCGGTGACGTTCATCTGAAGTCTCCTTCATGTTCATATCAGCCGTGTTTATATAATAACCTGTTATCTAACCTCCCTCTGCCACGGAGATGCAGGCACATAGCAACAGCTCTTGGCAACAGTTGCCATGGTGACCCCTGAAGCATCTGCAACCCTGAAGGACATAGAGCTGCAGCAGAGACCGCACTGTACAACAGAGCGTCAGACCAACACGGTATGTCTGCTCAGATAGTGATGGTGCATCTTTAGAGAAGACAAACACAGGAAACAGATTAAATGTCTACTTTCAGTAATGTTTCTTTTCAGTTTCTCCTGAAACACAAACTAAACCCTGACAGGAAGTTACAAACAATCAGTAATTAAAGAGTGCAGCTGAAGATGATGGGATTGTCATTAGTTCTGATATCTGGTAACAAACCAAAGTGTTTCAACGCACCGAAATGTTGACCTGATGATTGACGAAAGAAATGTGATCCTATAGAAGTCTATGAGAAAATGCTCCTCCTCCTCTCCTGATGTATTCCCTCAGTAAACATGTTCCTAATGAGTTTATGGTCTCAGTCTCTAGTTTCTTCTTCAACACAGCATGATGTTCATTTAGCCACTGATGCTCCCATTGAGAGTCACACAGACCAGGAAGAGGGGAGGGGTTAGGGCGGGGCTACCTGTGATTGACAAGCTGCTACCACAGGAACTTGAAAAATGCTTATTAGCATTCAGTTGTACTAAAAGACTCAGTAAGTACATTTTTTTAAAGCCTGTTTTTAGACAGAATTAGCATCCTTTATAATATCACAGGTACTCTGATTTACAGATGTATCTTTCTAACTAAGATACTACTCGTTCCTCCCCAGCTCCCACCTGTTGTCTAAATATGGTCATTTCTGTGTCCAAAACCCAAAATCAAGGGTTCAAAGCAGTTAACACAAACAAATAGATGACGTCAAAGTTTACAGTTCATGGTTTATGTTCCAAAACTGTCCATCCATCCATCCTCTTCCACTTATCCAGGTCGGGTCGCGGTGGCAGCAGCCCAGCCCAGTCAGCCCAGACGTCCCTCTCCCTAGCAAAAATCTCCAGCTCCTCCTGGCGTTCCCAGGCCAGGTGGGATATACAGTGGATATAAAAAGTCTACACACCCCTGTTCAAATGCCAGGTTTTCGTGATGTAAAAAAATGACAGCAAGACAAATAATTTCACAACTTTTTCCACCTTTAATGTGACCTATAACCTGTACAACGCAATTGAAAAACAAACTGAAACCTTTAAAGGGGAAAAATATAAAATAAAAAACTTAAAAGAACCTGGTTGCATAAATATACACACCCTTAAACTAATACTTTGTTGCAGCACCTTTGGCTTTTATTACAGCACTCAGTCTTCTTGGGTAGGAGCCTATCAGCGTGGCACATCTTGATGTGGCAATATTTGCCCACTCTTCTTTGCAAAACCGCTCCAAATCTGACAGATTGCGAGGGCATCTCCTGTGCACAGCCCTCTTCAGATCACCCCACAGATGTTCGATGGGATTCAGGTCTGGACTCTGGCTGGGCCATTCCAAAGCCTCAATCTTATTCCGGTGAAGCCATTCTTTGGTTGATTTAGATGTGTGCTTTGGGTCATTGTCGTGCTGAAAGATGAAGTTCCTCTTCATCTACAGCTTTCTAACAGAAGGCCGAAGGTTTTGTGCCAACACTGACTGGTATTTGGAACTGTTCATAATTCCCTCCACCCTGACTAAGGCCCCAGTTCCAGCTGAAGAAAAACAGCCCCAAAGCATGATGCTGCCACCACCATACTTCACTGTAGGTATGGTGTTCTTTTGGTGATGAGCAGCGTCGTTTTTGCGCCAAATATACCTTTTGGAATTATGTCCAAAAAGTTCAACCTTGGTTTCATCAGACCATAACACATTTTCCCACATGCGTTTGGGAGATTTCAGATGTCTTTTTGCAAAATTAAGCCGGGCTTTGATGTTTTTCTTTGTAAGATAAGGCTTCCGTCTTGCCACCCTACCCCATAGCCCAGACATATGAAGAAGACGGGAGATTGTTGTCACATGTACTACACAGCCAGTACTTGCCAGAAATTCCTGCAGCTCCTTCAGTGTTGCTGTCGGCCTCTTGGCAGCCTCCCTGACCAGTTTTCTTCTCGTTTTATCATCAATTTTGGAAGGACGTCCTGTTCTTGGTAATGTCACTGTTGTGCCATATTTTCTCCACTTGATGATGACGGTCTTCACTGTGTTCCATGGTATATTTCATTCCTTGGAAATTCTTTTGTAGCCTTCACCTGACTGATATCTTTGAATAATGAGATCCCTCTGATGCTTTGGAAGCTCTCTGCGGACCATGGCTTGTGCTGGAAGATGTGGCAACAAAAATGTCAGGAAAAGCCTACTAGAACAGCTGAACTTCATTTGGGGTTGATCAGAGGCACTTTATTTGGTGACAGGTGTGTGCTGACTCCAATTTAACATGAGTTTGAATGTAATTGGTTAGATCTGAACTCAGCCACATCCCCAGTTATAAAAGGGTGTGCACACTTATGCAACCACATTATCTCAGTTGTTTATTTTTACTTTACCTCCCTGAAAGATTTCTGTTTGTTTTTCAATTGCGTTGTACAGGTTATAAGTCACATTAAAGGTGGAAAATGTTGTGAAATTATTTATCTTGATGTAATTTTTTTACATGACAAAAACCTGGCATTTGAACAGGGGTGTGTAGACTTTTTATATCCACTGTATAATCCCTCCAGCCAGCTCTGGGTCTGTCCCGGGGTCTCCTCCCAGTTGGACGTGCCCAGAAAACCTCCAAATGGAGGCGCTCAGGAGGCATCCTGATCAGATGAACCACCTCACCTGGCTCCTTTCCATGTGAAGGAGAAGCGGCTCTACTCTGAGCTCCCTCTGGATGTCTGAGCTCCTGACCCTCTCTCTAAGGCTGAGCCCAGACAGCCTGCAGAGGAAAGGCATTCGGTCGCTTGTACCCACGATCTCATTGTTTTGGTCACTACCCAGAGCTCATGACCACAGGTGAGGGTTGGACCACAGTTTGACAGGTAAATGGAAAGCTTCTCCTTCAGGCTCAGCTCCCTCTTCACCACGATTTGGGTACAGCGCCCGCATTACTGCTGATGCCGCACCCTCACTGTAACCAAGACTCGAGGTACCTGAACTCCTTCACTTGGGGCAGTACCTCTTTTCCCACCTGGAGGAAGTAGTCCACTGTTTTCCAGCAGAGAACCATGGCCTCAGACAGGTGCTGACTCCAAAACTAACCTGATTTAAGTGAATCAGAGAGCTGTGTTTTATCTTTCAGTGGGTGTGATCTTGGTGTCAGTGCCCAGAGACACTGATAGGTTTGTTCCAGTATCGTCAGCACATGTTCAAACACACATTCCTGTTGAATTACTTTGTAATGAGAACTTCTTATTTCTACTGCCGTCCTTGTGATCATCTTGACAGGTGAGTTTAGCCCAACTGTTGTCGTCAGTGGCTCACCTGCAGCTCGGAGATGATGACCTTGCAGTAGATCTTCTCCTCGTCTCGCCGTTGGTCCTGTGGCACGGTGATGTTGGCGAGCGCCGTCTCAAACTCCAGAATCTGCTGCATCTGTAGCTGAGTGGTGCTCCTCTCGCCCCCCAGCAGCATCCCCAGCTCCACCATGTAGTCCAGGTACGCCACCAACACCTGGATTTCAGACAGATGATAAATAAGTGTCTTTGATGTTGAGCCTCAAATACTCTGAATAAACTCTGCTTGTCTTCAAGAACCCTCACCTTCTCATTGGCTGTCTTGTTGAGGTAATAGTCCCTGGACGGCAGGAAGAGCCCTGATTGGTCCACCTGTGCAGATGAGGTCAACAGGTGAGCGAATCAATACAACGGACAATCAGATCTGCACAGAGAAACTTCTACACTGATCCAAACCTTGAAGACAGCCGTTCAGGTATGTTCGCTGATAAAAAGTCTTCGTTATCAATAACAACAAAGATCCTCGAGTTTAAAAACTAGAACCAACATCTGAAACAATTCACGGATTATCAGAACAGTTGGCAATCCCTTTCCTTTGCTTTGTCTCATCGTTTAATGATGCAGCTCGACAATATTCCTGTTGATATTCTCAAGGTCTCAAGTTCATGTGTGGTTCTGTCAGGTTCTGTCTGGTTCTGTTTACCTGGATGACGTTGCTGTTGGAGTTCTTGGGATCAGCACTGACTGAGACACTGAAGAAAGGCTGAGCTCTGTACGGACCAGAAACCACCTTCAGAACCTCCATAAAGTTCTCCTTGTCCCAGGGCCCCGTCATGTTCCAGCCCCCGATCTACAGAGAGAGACCGGGTGAAGGTGTTCAAACAGGACGAAAAATAGATTACCAGTAAACATTATTAAGACTGAATAAGAACAGAATAAATAAATATCATGAAATTCTCCGCCTGTTTGCTGATGATACTGTCGTATTTATTTCACACAGGACAATATCATCATTTCACCAGCTTCATTTTGCTGGCACAGCTCATGAGCGCTGAATGTAAGGTCCATATAGTTATTTAACGTTATTATTGTACTCTCTTGTTTTTTAATATGTAGGCTTGTAGGTTTTTAAAAGGCAGGTTTATGTGATTGTTCTTTTGTACTGGCTTTCTCTCTAACGTGCTAAAAAACACGTTCACATGGATGAAGCCTGACAGAGCAGAGGCATCTGGCTGTCAGCGAGCGCTCGGCTGGAAAACTGACATTAACTCAGATAAACTCGCCAGAGGAAGTTGCACCATGTGCTGCTGTTGTAACCTGAGTGATGCTGTTACCATGGTGATGAGGCCCATGAATGTTTACCTTGGCAATGAGGTCTATGAGGGGCTGAGCTCCCAGCTCCTCGATCCTCTGTGTGTTCAGACAGGACAGGTAGTAGGACTGAGTCTTCCTCTCAGCCTCGCTGCTGCCGTTAAACGTCCCGTTCTCTGTAGAAGAAGGAGTCAGAGGAACAAATGATAAACATCTTTTATGTGATAAATGTGTCCTGATTCCACCTTTCTCACTCTCTCACTCTCCCTCTGTCTCTCTGTCTCTCTGTCTCTCTGTCCCTCTGTCTCTCTGCCCACCTGTCTTACCCAGCAGGTGTTTGAGCAGCGCCTGGTTCTGCTCCCAGATGCTGTTGAAGGTGGACCAGCGCGATCGTCCGTCAGGCAGCGGGTTTTTCCTCATCCAGCCTCCGCAGGCGAACTGGTAGAAGTCCTGGCACGGGTCGGCGCTGCGGTCCATCGCCTCCACCATCTGACTCGCTACCGTGACACACGCCTCAGACAGACACAGGCCACGCCCACTGTCTGCACAGCATCATGGGATAGAAGAAACAGGAGGGTGAACCGGGGGAGTTAGAAAACGGAGGAGGAGTCTGATGATGCAGGAGGCGTTGTCATATGTTCAAACATACTGTTATATCAGTATAAACCTAAAAATGAGTGGAGGAAGAGGAGAGAGAGGAAGGAACAGAGGATACGAGGTAAACAAAGAAAAGGTGGAGAAGCAAAGGATCTCAAACAAAAGGAATAGAAATGAGGACGCACAGAAGGGAATAAGGACACAGTGAATGAACAAGGGGCATGGAGAAGCAATGGAGGAAGGAAACGAAGAGGTAAAGAAAGGAAGGTTAAGTCAGGAAAGGAAAGGGATGAGGAGGGGGTGTCAAGAAGGAGAAAAGGAAATGAGCAGTCAGAAAGCATTGGCAAGAAGGGAAAGGAAAGGAAAGAAGAAGAGAGTTACAAAGGAAGAAAAGAAGAAGTATGGTGGGAAAAAAGGGTGGTAGTCGAAAAGGAAGGGAAAGGACAGGAAATGAAAAGAATTGGGGGAAGAGAGCGAAAGGGGAGGCGGGGAGAAAAGAAGAAATTGATATGGAAAAGAAAGGAGGGCGGAGTAAAGTGAGGATGGGAAAGAAAAGGAGAAACACAGGGTAAAAAAGAGGTGGAGAAGGAATAGAGGAGGTAAGAGAGTAAAAGATGAGGTACAGAAGGATGAACGGGGGTAATAAAGTCAAGGAAAGTAAGGGCGAGTAAAGGGGGAAGAAGGTAGTAGAGACAGACAGGTAAAGTCACAGAAGGGTTGGTCGGTAAATACAAGTAGAGCAGGAGGCATGTGTTCCTGTGTCGTTACCTGAGCTGAGCCCGAGTCCCAGGACCAGAAGGCAGGCCAGCAGAGCCAGCAGGGCAGCCAGCAGCAGGACCGAAAGAAGAACCTCCAGCTGGGTCCTCCTGCCAAAAATGTCCACACCTCCCTTCCTGAAACCCACCTGGGAGACACATAGAGACTGAAATCAAACATGTCCTGCCCAGGGCGATTAAGCTCAACCTTTGTGGGAGGGAGGATAAGGAGCTCTGGCATCCGAGCTCGGAGGAGGGAAGCTGCTATGTTGCATCTAATCTAAGAAGGTGGCCTAATGGGCAAAGAAAGGACCATGTCCAAGTTGTAGAAGATCCTTGGTTAGGCACAGAGCCTGCTTTAGGGATCACATATCTCATTTGGCATTTTGAACACCTTGGAGCCACCAGGAGGAGCTGGAAAATGCCAAGGAAGGGAACATATGGACTATGGGCTTTGCTTGCTGCCACTGCGACATGAACTTTATTCCCATTTGTCATCCCTTCCCCTCTCTGATCCCGAGTTTGTCCCCAGGCCTGGGTGCTCCCAGTTTGTCCAGAATACCTCCACAGGGTTCAGACTGAGTATCTGAGCTCCTTGTCTGTAAAAAAGTGGAGACGGACCAACTGCCAAGAAAATCTGTCTGGATCCACCATCTCATTCTACCAAGAGTCCAGACCACAGTTGAGGACTGGAACAGAGATCCAGTGGGGAATCTTTGTGTCCCACCCATGTGTCCCTCGGGGGCCCCTCCAGGACCTCAACTAAAGACTCCAAAGAAGACTCTGGATGCTCAGACGTTGATTGCATAGTGCTCATTAAGGTGAACATCCTTGTCCTCTGGGACCTTCAGCTTCACATCAGTCAGCGATGTTAATGTATTAAGTCATTATGTATGCTGGAGTCAATGCGAGTTCAGTGATCTGAAGGCAAACTTCACAGGCCTTTAACGTTAACCCTTTGGCTCATAGGAGCCTGATTACTTTCACTTTATAAATGGCCTTTGAAATCAGGTAACTGAGATAGCATGGACCATGACCCCCGGAATCGAAACGAGCAATTGTTCCATCCATCATCAATGCATCTGATCAGTTGAGGTTTCTCATGTCGACTTCCCTCCTGGTGGCGCCCTTCCTTTAGGATTCGTGGCTGCTGGCCAGTGGGTCCCAAGCCAACAAATTCAGGTGAGGTTCAAACTGGTTGCACCTGGGCTGATTGCAGCGACCAACCACTGCTGCCCCCAGTTTCCAATGAGGCCTAACATGGGCTAGCTAAAATGGGTGAATGAAGGGCCCTTGAGGGGCTGTCGACGGGGCTCGTGTGTAGATTGAGCCCACCTGAGACCTATCCAGGGTTGATGTTTGCTGTCTAAATGGTATTTCCGTTTCTAGCCCATGTTATTGATTTTTTGGTTCCCCATGTGAGCCCACTTGGACGTGTTGGCTGGGACATGGGACTGACTCCTCTCTGCTTGTTGGCACCGTTTGGGTCTGGCTCTAAGACACGAACTGATCGTCTTCAAACTTGAAAACATTCTTGGCAAAAACAAAACAAATGCCCCGAGCTGTCCCTTAGTTCTGTCAGGAAACCCACAAAATAACCAAACTTATATTCCATTATTTCTAACTGTGGTTTCCAAGCTGACTAGCTGTGCATAAGAATGTAAACGCTTCTGCTCAGAGCATGGAGAGGGTGCTGTAAGGTAGGATCTCTGAGATCACCTCGTGTTTCAGCATCTGCTTTACGCCAAGAACTTTTAGTAACATCCTGTTTCCTTTGGTAGCTGACGTGAAGACTGTGAGTAGAGGCGGCACGCTCATTAAATCGAAAGGAGCCAGTTGGTCTGTGTAGCAAGTGTGTCAACACAAAGAGCTGCAGCAAAACAACAGAGTCAACGCTCCACTGCTAACACCTGTTTGCTACTTGGACACTGTGATCGTCTGCTGCCGGTTTTCAGCCTTTGTCAATGACACCCTAAAACTTGTGTACACACTACCTGTAGATCAGGTAAGCAGGTGGACCAATACTTTTAGAAGCTATAAAACTTTACTCTGTAGATAGCGAAGACTTTTCCCAGATACAGGCTTTTACATTTTTTATTTGCCAGCTGCTCTCTTTTGAAAAACATTATATCTAACTTGTTTTCAGCAATGTAACAAGTACTTTTTAAACTTTTTATTCACCTCATGTTTTCTATCACATGTATCTGATTTTGATTTGTATTTTTATCAAACAGGTTTTAGTTTTGCTGCTCCTCTCCTGCAAGGAGCCGCTGTTTGTTGTGCTGGAGTGTCTGGCAGTGATCCAGACCCCCCGCTGCTCCTCTCTCTGTGGCTGCTGGACCCACACCGTGGTGGCCTCCTTTTGTGTTTTCAGTCCGAGCCCCCCAGGGTCTGGCTCCACGAGGAGGCTCTGTGTCTGTCCTGGGATCTAATTCTCTGTGAGTCCAGGACTTCACCTGGGACCAGTTAGCTGAGGGAGATTTGAGGAAATTTCCTGACGACAAGAGGAGCCATATTTGTAAAATAAATTTCTCCTGTGCTGAGTCGCTGCCCTCTTTGAGTCTCTCTGACAAACACAATGTCACCGTTCAATGTGAGTCTTTCTCTTCCTCCGTCTTTTCACGGTTTCTTTTTGTCACCATGTTTCTGTGTTTGTTGCATTCACTGACCTCCAATCTGTCCGGAGACGATGCTGCCTCAGCTGGAGCGTCAGACACTTCCTCCTCCTCCAACGTAGCTCGCTTATAGCTGGACATCTGTATAGAGGTAGACAGGCAGGCAGGCAGACAGACAGACAGACAGACAGACAGGCAGACAAAGAGTCAGTAATGTGCACACTAATGCAGAAAAATGGAAAACTGTCTGGACAACTTTTCAAATAATCCACAACCATCACACACACACACACACACACACACACACATACCACACACACACACACACACACACGGTTGCAGCCCCCACCTGCCTGCCCCTGATGAACCATAAACACTAGTTAAACCTGGTTACCTCCTCGTTCTGATGTGAAGTAAACATATTGATCATGTTTAACGAGACGACTTCACTTGCTGCTGTTTCTATTGATCGCGTGCTTTTCTCTATTTATTATTCACTCAGTGTTTGAAGGCGAACTGCCCCTCTGAGACTTTAAAGCTTCACTCTGACACCTGATAGCAGCTCTCTGCTGCCGACACGTTCACCTGCAGCGGTGGGCAGAAAGGATTCAGGTGTGATACCAAAATCTACCAACAGGTCAATATGTTTGTTATATTCTCCACTGATCATTTGGTCTGATGTTTCGTCACAAACACCCACAGTGTCGTCCTCACAGAGCTTCAGTCCAAACCGCGAAATTATTTCAAACATTCAAAATATTCAAATGAAGAAAACATCCGAGACGCTGGAACCAGAATCCCTTCATGTTATCAGAAGAGTAGTCTTTGTCTGCTTTTACAAACACTTTAGTTACTCTAAAGAATAAAAAGATTCCTTTTATATAAAGCAGCTGTAACAGTGTGTGAGTGTTGATGAGCAGCAGGGAGCAGCTCAGCATGAGGACATATTCAACAGTGATCAAATAAATCTCCACTTCCTCTGTTTACAGTCATTGTGGCTGGAACATAAACCGTACAGCCCTCCGCCCTCCTGCTCATACACTCACACACTGATCCCGAATCAGCCACAAACACTTTCTATAAACTCAAACAGCTGCAGCGCTCACAATAACAACACCTCCTCAGAAACCACATCAACAACATGGAAACAGTGTTAGCATGGTAGCATCACAGCTACTACAGCAACTCTGTGTCTTCCAAATGAAAGCAGAATTCTGGTCATTTTAAACTTGGGCCCCATTTTTACATCGTTTAGTTTTTAAAGGACTAAAAGGTACAGACACTGTCTGAATGTCTCCAGTAGATGTGTTCATCCCGCAGCAGTGAAACAGGCTGTGATGGCTGCAACATAATCCTTGATGGGTCAAAGGTCGTCCACTAAAAGTTCTTGTTGTTTCCACTGACAGGCTCAGATTGTTATTCTAAGTGTGTGACAACATGACAGAAAGGATCCCTACAGAGATAGACCTTTTTGTTACAGAGGAAGATGATTGTTTTAACCACACACAGATGTTACATCGCTCTCTGCAAACACACCAGACTCCATTCAGAAAAACACTGATTTAAGCTCACAGAACAGGAGCTGCTGATCTACCACGCACTTAATCGGTGAGTGTGTTTGTGTTATTGGGTGTTTTAAATGGTGAGTTTGGATCCAACACAATAATTCTAACACAAAACAACACAAACAAACAGATAGATCAAGGCTGTGTTACAGCAGCAGCTCCTGTGAGGTAAAATTACTGTTTTTGTCAATGGAGTTTGGTAGCTTTGGAAACATCATTTCTATGAGCGTTCCTGGTTTCATAAATAGCCTCTTACTTTAACTAAAAGCTTTAAAAAGACCTGAATCACCAATTTCAAAAGGTCAGCAATATTGGAGCTTTAATTTTGCATTGTTTAAACCAGGGGTGCCCAACCCTGCTCCTGGAGAGCTACCTTCCTGCATGTTTTAGGTTTCTCCGTGCTCCACACCTGATTCGATTGTTTTGCTCATTATCAATCCCCTGAGAAGCTTCAGTTGATAACGAGCAGATCATTCAAATCAGCTGTGTTCAAGTACAGAGAAACCTAAAACATGCAGGAAGGCAGCTCTCCAGGAGCAGGATTGGGCACCCCTGGTTTAAACTGATATGTTTTTGGTAGTTTCAACAAAGTTCAGTGTTTCTCCACGTGAATGTTTTCCCCAGCAGCATTCAGAAGTTTCCAGAGCGCTCCTGGATTCTGACCTGATTATCGAGTCTGACGTTAATTTAATTTAGAGTAAAGTTAGTTTTGTATGTTTTCATTTTATAGAGGAACTTCTTTAAGATAAATCATTTAGAAACATTTTTACTGAATTTATCTTTCCACAGATAACTTATGAAGTCATCCTGGTCCGGGTCTGCAGGTGGGACCTGCTTCCTGTCCGTCTCTGCAGAGTCTCACTGTCCTGCAGGAAACTAAAGGTCTCCAACTGTTTCCTTCCTGTGGACCCTCTCTGAAACCCGTCTGTCCGCCCGCTCTGTTCTCTTTAATTGATGACGCACGCAGAGGGGGAGAGAGGGGGAGTGGGCGAGCAGGGTTGCTTAGAGACGGGAGTGTGTGTTATATCTCTCTGTAGAGGGTGATGTCACTGTGTGTGTGTGTGTGTGTGTGTGTGTGTGTGTGTGTGTGTGTACGTGAGTGTGTGTGTGCGTGCGTGTGTCTGTGTGTAATTAGATAATGTGTGTGAATCATCTCCATTCAGCTCTAATGGAGTTCACTGCAGCTTATATAACATCTGTCTGTCTGTCTGTCTGTCTGTCTGTTCTGTGCAATCTCCTCTTTTGTCCCCTCACAGCCTCCGTATTTCAGACACTCAGCTCAGACGCTGCAGAAGACGAAACATAACAAAGTGAATCATCTCTGTTTCTCCTTCCAGTTAGCCTAGCTTAGCACAAACACTGGAAGCAGAGGGAAACTGTTAGCCTCAAAATTTGACATTAGTTTTAAGTTCAGTTTAGTCCCTTACTCAGAATTGTGGTTGGTTTCAAATCAGTTAAGGTTTAGTCATAATCAAAGTGTGTAAACACCTAAAATGACGGTACGAGTAAAAAAAGAGTCTCGATCATTAGAAACGATCAGAGAATCACGATGACTGCGACGTCACAGCTGCTCTGCGTGATTTTGTTCTGTTTACGTTCATGTGAATCCTTTTCACATTTACAACCAGTCAGAGCGAAGAGGAGGCCGACAGACAGCCATCATCAGTCTGTGTTTGCTGCGTCACTGAGCACGTGCAGAAAAACATCAACCTGCCGCAGCTGCTGAGAGTTTACAACCTGAAGTAAACAACAAACACTGAGCGACAACAGAGCGCAACAACAACAACAACAACAACAACAACATTTCAGTCTTTGTTACAGTCGGGATAACAAATAAAGTTAGTTTGAACTGAAAAACTGGTGGTTGAGTTTATAATCAATATAATTATCAGTCCAGGTGAGTCCAATAACACCTGATCGGCATCGTTCACCTGCACTGAACAGGAAGTGATGAAAGGTCAGTGAATGTCTGACCCCTGATCTTAAAGCTGACTGTAAACATGATGATTATTAACTATCAGAAGTTACAGGAACAATAGACTGACATGATCTTGAAGTGATCATTTATAGTTCACAGGTACAGTTCACCTGTTGATCTGAGCGGGCTTTCTGTGTCCATCAGGTGGTGGATTAAAAACACACCTGTGAACAGCTGCAGCCGTGCTAGCAGCTCTGTGAGGGTGTATTTAGACACAGCAGCTAAATGCTAACATCGTCATCATGACGATGTTTACAAGCTATGATGTTTACCATGTTTAGCATTTTAGCTACGTGGGTTAGCATGCTAGCATCAGGGGTTTAGCAGTAGAAACAAAGTACTGCCAGGGATGATGGGAAGTCATTAGATCTGCAGCTATGTGGACGTAAATGTTGGCCTGATGATGGCGCTATGTGAAAAGAGCGATTATAACCAATCACAGTCCATCCTGAGGGGAACATGGACGTCTGACTTCATCACAAACAGGACGAATATAAACAATAAACAAACATGGCCGCCAAACTCAACCTGAATATAGTCCTGTTGATGCTGCCTGCACCTCCTTCAGCTGCCCGATGACCTCAGCACCTGCAGGTCATCCCCATGGCAACAGTTCCATCACCGGGGTAACAACATTGTCGTCGTCAGTTGCAGCCGTGACCTCTGACCCCTGACACCTCTGACCTCCTCAACACAATACAGGACAAAGACAAGACAGCTCCTCCTTCATCCTCCCCCCCACCCACTGTGTCCTCAACCCCTGCCCTCAAACACACACACACACACACACGCACGCACGCATGTACTCACACACATGCACACACGCACACACACACACCCACGCACACACACACACACACACACACACACACACCCACGCACACACACACACACACACACACACACACACCCTTCAGAGCTCCACATTCAGTCACTAAACCAGCAGAGAACCAGTCCGATGAGGGAAGGGATGTCGATGACGATGATGATGATGGATCATGGAGATGATAGCGATGATAACAAGGATGATTATTATAATGTTAAATATGATGAAGATGAAGACGACAGTGCTGATGATGATGATGATGATGATGATGATGCTGATGATGATGAAAAAGAAAAGGATGATAGCTATGATAATGATGAAGGTGAGGGTTAAAAGAAAATGAAGATGTGATGAAAATGATGAAATGATGTTGAAGATGGTGATGAAGATGGTGATGAAGATGATGATGAAGATGGTGATGAAGATGAAGATGAAGATGGTGATGAAGATGGTGATGAAGATGATAATCATAACAATACTAATAATAAAAAAGTAAATGATGAAGACAAAGATGATGAAGGTGAAAAAGATGATGATGCTGGTGGTGAGGGAAAGATGTGAAAGAGGAAGATGTTGACGGTGATGATGATGACGATGATGAAGATGAAGGAGATGAAGGTCAGATATAAACAGCAGCAGGGCGGTGATGGCGGTCAGGGAGGTTGGGGGGGGCTTGGTTTGTTTTGTTGCTCAGATGGAAACTGGGCGTCTTAAGACAGGAAGTCACAGAGCTGCAGACAGGAAACAGAAACCCTGCCCAACCCAACACACACACACACACACACACACACACACACACACACACACACACACACACACACACACACACACTCTCTCTGCCAGCGTCTCTGTAATTTTGGAAAACTTCTCAGGTCAGAGCAAAGATCTGCGGCTGAGTCGCTTCAGTGATTCATTAATTAATTTATATTGATTAATTTAGCGATCGACAGAATCAGTTCGTCAAAGCAACGAGGGCAGGCGGCTTAAGACAAACTTGATGCAGTCAATCGAATATGGCCGCTCTAAAACAATATGAATAAATAAAGGTGAGTGTACCTGCAGTTAAAGTGAAGCTGTTAGCCTTTGAGCTAATCGTTAACAGACTCATCATTGATCACTCCAGAGTTTACACCACCATTCAATATACGTCCTGAGTGTGTTACATCGCTCCCCTCAAAGCCACCAGACTCCATTAACAAAACCACTTATTTTAGCTTGAAGAACACAGGAGCTTGCTTTGTGTGTTATTGTGTGTTGAACAATTGTTGTGTTGCATCCTCACTTACGCTCTCACACATGACACATCGAGGCAGCAGCAGAGCAGCAGCTCCTGTGTCCTGTGAGCTTAAATCAGTGTTTTCATGCATGGAGTCTGGTGTGTATGCAGAGAGCGATGTAACGTCTGTGTGTGGTTAAAATCATTCATCAATCATCTTCCTCTGTAACAAAAAGGTCTATCTCTGTAGGGATCCTTTCTGTCATGTTGTCACACACTTAGAAGAACAATCTGAGCCTGTCAGTGGAAACAACAAGAACTTTAGTCAACTTTAGTCTAATCTGCTGCACTTCCAAAACTGTTTGAACCTTTTAGTTCCAAAAAAGGTCAAAATGGGGCCCTGGTTAAAAATAATGGAATGACCCTTTAAAAGTGTTCCTGTAACGTCTCCCTGTAAGAATCTATTGTACACGTTATCCACAGCTTCTTTACTGATGCACCTCTGAGCTGAACGAGTGAGCGCACTGCAGGTCAGCTGATCATAACAACATGTGAAAGTTGTCTACAGGCAAGAAAACAAGTCGACAAAGTTTCCAATCATTACAGACCATGAATGGATCTTTATTTGTCTTTAAGTGGAGCAGTGTGTTTCCTCCCAGAAAGATTATGAGGAAGTTTAAGACGTGTAAAACAAAGCACTCACAGGACGGTCTGGTTTGGTGAGTTCAGGGAGCTCAGCAGGCTGACCCACATTCCTGCAGGCTGCCTGAGGAGCCGAGCTCAGGGCACAGGGAGCCCTTGAGTGTTTTTACACATTTCAACTCATTGATTAGATTCAGTAAAACCACAAACATTAAACCTCCTGCGGTTAGCATTAGCTGTTAGCATCATGGTGAACACACACGGCAGGTTGGACAGGAAGAAGAAAAACCATGCAGACAGTCTGAAGCTGAGAAAGCTGCCGGCTCTGGTTCAGCTACGATAATGACATGAAGGTACGCACTTCCTGTCAAACAGTCTTTTTAACATGGGGCTCTGTGGGGATCAGCTCACTTAAGGAGCCGGCCTCCAGTGGACACTCGAGGGACTGCAGCCTCTGGCACATGGCCCACTGCTCTTACGCACCGTAACATGATGAGGAGGAAGATGGATGTTATCATCATCAAGTATTCACTAACTGGACTCTTTCCCTGATTTCTGACTGAGCTTTGTTGTCAGGGTTCATTTCTTATTATTTCAGGGTCGATTGCTTCTGTACATTATCTTTTACCTTACATAATATCCATACAATAGATTTTATTTATTATCTTTAAAGTATTTACTCATTTCACTGCTTGCATTGTTTTTTTGTTGCAGTGTATAAAATAATACATTCTGCTTAATGTGGAGCCGTCGTCTCCTCGGTGATGCTTTTATGTGACTGTGTAAAGTTCCGACACGAGCGCAGAATGATTCATTGATCGTCTGATAAACAGGACTGATCACAGCTGATGACGTTCACCACATGTGGTGTATGAGTGCTGTTCTTTACATCCACAGCTCATCAATGAGAGAGAATCACCGCAGCTGCTTAAACTGGTCCTCCTCCTCCTCCTCTTGCTTCCTCTCCTTCTTCTCCTCCTTCTCACTGACAGCAGACTGAAGGATCACCCTCCTCGCTCATGTTTTCTGTCGACTGTGTCAAATGAAGCTGGAGTTTTCAGAAACAGGAGCAGGAGAACACACACACTTTCACTTATTTGAGACATTTCATGACACACAAAGTCTCAGTTTGACTCGTCTGCGTTCATTCTGGAGAATTTCTCTCTCTTCCTTAAAATCACCTCTCAGAGCGCGTTCATGTCGAAGCTCTCGGCTGACTGACTGCTGACATGATGTCGGTCATAGTTTGATTCTGACTTTTATTTAAGTTTTCAGGTTTAACTTCCATCCGTTCCTGCTGACGTGCTCGACTCCTGGTCCGATCATGTGAAGCAGTTAGTTATCCTTATTCATGACTGGATGTTCACACGGAGAGTTCCAGGATGAAATCAGTTTCATGTTTTATTGTTTTAGTCTGATAACAGGAAGTCTCTTCTTCTTCTGTGGTTTAAAAAAAACTAAATAAATAATTGATAACGTTTTTTCTTTGACATTTTTTGTGGGAAAAAGTGCAGAAACAAACCTGAAGAATCCACCGGATCGATACTCTGATCATTAACGTCGATCAGCTCAGTGACCAATCAGCCTGTTGATCAGTGACGTCAGCAGGAGGCGAAAACAGATTTCAGGCCACACACACACACACACACACACACACCTGTCACCGCAGATCATCATAACAACAGTCAATCAATCGCAGTGATTGACAGGTGATCAGCATCAGCCGGAAGCTGCAGACAGACCGACCCGGGACACACAGGAGCGCGTGGGCTGCGTGTCACGCGTCCGGGAGCGTGCATGATGCAGGTTTGTTCTGCGTGTTCGTGTGTGCGTGTGTGTGCGTGTGTGTACTCACGGTGTTCCGGAGGTCCTGCAGCGCTACACTCATCCTGGAGCTCCGTCCCCGAAAACAGAGCGCTACCGACGGCCACTCCGCCGGCCCATCCTCCCGGCTGTCCGTCCGTCTGTCCTCCGCTCTGCCTGTCTGCCTGCCTGCCTGTCTGTCTGTCTGTCTTTCGTTCTGTTTGTCTCTCTCTCTCTCTCTCTCCGTGTGTGTCTGTCTCTCCGTCCTTCTTCTCCTTCTTCTTCTTCTCCTCCTTTTGTCGTGCAGCAGCAGCAGCAGCAGGGTCGGCAGCTTTTCTGCTCTCTCTCTCTCCCTCTCTCTCTCTCCCTCTCTCTCCTCAGACCCCGCCCAACATCCAACCAGCCTCTTCCTCTCACAAACAAACACACCCCGAGACACAGAGGGACTGACGTCATCCACAGGGCTACGTCACCTCCTCCATCTATCTATCTATCTATCTATCTATCTATCTATCTATCAAATAAAATATATCAAACCCTAAATTAATATTAAATCAATTATATCGACATAAGAGAAAAGGAATGTATAAAATCTAAATATGAAACTCTCTGATGAGACTTATTTTTAATAATAATAATAATAATAATAATAATAATAATGTCTTCTGTATGAATGAATTTTGTAATTAATTAATTTCGTTTATTAATGTGCCAAAATAGATATAACAGATATAATTCACTGATTTTTTTAATCTTACATTTTAACATTTTTCAATTATTTTTTTCTAATTTTTCACATTTTTTAATTTGAGATTTTATTTTGGTTGTTGTATAATTAATAAATTAATCTTATTCTTGTGAACATGGTATCTTCACATTTGGCACAACTGTCCACTAAGACTCAAGAAGATCTGATGAGATTTTGTTGGTCAAAGGTCAAAAGGTCAAGGTCACTGTGATTGATTTAGACCCAAAGCTACCTGCATGAATGCACCCGTTTCACTTCCTCTCACTGGATGACACCAGGACAGAGTCCTCCTGGTTCTCTGCTGATCCACAGCGAGCTCTTTGATCGGCTAATATTGATCTGATGATGATTGCATCATGTGCAGCTGTCATGTCCCAGCTCCTCATCAGCACTCTCTCCTCCTCTGGAAACAGTCTCTGAGTGAGGGCAGCAACACTGGACTCAAACATGTCGCCATAGCATTCACTTCCATTTCACCAAAACAAACACTTCAAACCGTTCAATGACTCCGACCTCTGGAGACACACATGTCACTTCCATGTGATAGTTGGCGGAGGCAGGCGGCCACGAGGCGCCGATTCTACTTTAATGATGGTGTTTTTAACGAGCTGATCTTTTTCTCTCCCTTTCTTTAATAATTTACACATATTTTGATTAAGGGGCGTAAAGAGGCCGACGTGGACGTAGAAACTCGACTCACGTCACATGACGCTGAACACACAGGTCTATACATGAGCTTCTGTTGGAAAGACTTCCTGCAAAGCATCATGGGATTGTGTCCTGTCACCTGGGACATGGAGACTGGTCCTGCCGGGTGAAGTGCCAGGTGACTCCCCAAACAAAGAATCTGTTCCCATAAACTGAAATAGAAACTGGTCAAACTGGTCAAACTGGAGTCAGTCAGCAGAGGAAGAGGAACCAGAGAGATGTCTGTCAAAGTAAAGACTGATTTTATTCATGTGTTAGTCACTCATTCGTTCATCATTCACCCTTTCAGTTCAACTCTTTAACTGAGGCAGAAACACGAGCTGATTGGTCCATCCTGCTGTCAATCAACACACCAACAGCCCGCCTCCTGGTGCTTTTTGTTTTTGCTCTTCCTTTTTAACATTTTGTTTTATTTTGAAAAGCACTACATTCATCAATTCAACCTAATTTTGTTGGTGTGAGACCTAAAATCTGTAGCTCCTCCCACCTCTGTAGCCCCTCCCCCTCCACTCACCTGGTCTTTAAAGCTGAGCTGTGCGTGCAAAGAGGTTTCAGATTACTTTCCAGTTTTTTCCAGTTTTCAAGTATTGCTGTTGTTTTAAACACAAACACTTTTTGTCGTACCTGGAGTCGGAGTTTGATCCCTCGTCTGTGATCAGTGTCAGACACAAGATCTAAAGAATCTGCAGAAAATATCCAACAGACTTTACAGGAAGTCATAAAGAGAAAATTGAACCTTTCAAATTAAAGTTTAAAACACAGGACTGTAAGAAAGTGTAACATCTATGATTTCACTTATTACAGCAGATTCAACCTGTGGAGAGCACGGCCACCGCTCATGTCTCCTTGTGGTCACATGGTCCGGTTCCCTTCTTTGTCATGACAGACCCGCCGCTCTCTCTCTCTCTCTCTCTCTCTCTCTCTCTCCCCTGTTTCCTGTCCGCCTCTTCTCTCACTCTTCAGTAAAGAAAACAAATGTTTGAACAGTAACACCTGAGTTTAGAGCTGCTCCAACATGTCTGCTTCACGCTCTTCATGCCTCGGCTGCATGAGGCAGAGACGACTCGTTTCCATCCAACAACATAAAAACACTTTCTTCACTTCCTGTTTCTTCTTCTCACATAAACTCAGTTCATCTAAAATATTAAAAAATGCAGTAAAATCTGTTTAATCATAATTAAACAGGTGTAAACCCCAGCTTTAGTTGCTGTGGCTGAAGTGTTAGCTCACTGCGCCCTCTGCTGGCCACTTACACATAGCACACACTAACAGCAATAATAATGACTCTAAACCTCTTTATTCAAATAAACAACAAATACATGAATGTCGATTAATTACTTCATATTAATATTAAATACATTGTTTTTAATATTCAAAGATTTCACAGATTTTTATAAAAAGTATAAATTCCTGCAGAACATTTCACACGTTTATTTTATGTCAAGTTTTTTATTTTGGACCTTTTTCAGTTTCCTGAAGAAGAAAACAAAACATGGAGGAGATCGTTTCATTTTATTCATCAAGTTTACCGATCCAGCAGAGGGCAGAGTGGCACCGGGACCAGGACGGGACCGGGACCAGGACGGGACCAGGACCAGGGCAGGACTCCTCCTCCTCCTCATCCTCCGACCCAAAAGCAGACACTGCGGTTTATTGCAGGTTGAGGCCGAGCAGTGGATACTGAAGGCTGGAAGATTGCAGGCACCGATGAGGCTCTGAAGGCAGACGGAACAAACTGAAGAACTAAACTAATAGTTTAGAGCAGCCGACTATAACTTCCTCTGAGGTTGACAGAAAGAGTAGAGGTGAAGCCGGGGTTCTTACGCTGAGGCCGATGAGGAGATGAGTTGTGGAAGCCACGCCCTCCAGAAACACAGACAGACAGACAGACAGACAGACGGACAGACAGACAGACAGACAGACAGACAGAGCTGTGACACTAATAAGGAAAACAGAAATCTGTGTGATCGTCTCTGACAGGACTCATCAATCTCCCTCCTCCTCCTCTTTATCACCTCCTCCTCCTCCTCCTCATCGTCATCATCTGTCGTTGCACCACCTCCTCCCCTTCTCCTTTTTGTACAGCTTCCCTCTCCTCTTCATCCTTCTCCTCGTCTTTATCTCCTCCTACTCTGCCTCCTTTCTTTGATCTTCACCTTCCTCCTGCTCCCCACCTTCCTCTTTATCCCCTTCTCTTCTCTTTCTTCTCCTCTTCCTCTTTATCACCTCCTCCTCCTCCTCTTCTTGATCTCCACCACCTCCTCCTCCTCTCCTCTTTATGATGAGGATAAAAACGAATCATGTGCTCCAAGAAACTCGTCTTTTTATCTTTTTCTGTTGTTCCATCTATTCCTTTTTTATTCTCTTCTTCTTCTTCTTCTTCCATTTCTCTCTGTTTCTGCTCTCCTTCCACCCTTCCTTCCCTTCCCTTTCTCTTCTATCTTTCCTTCTCTCCTTTTCGTATATACATCTTCTTTTTGATCCTTTCATCCCTTTTTTGTCATACATTCTTTCATTTCTTTCCTTCACTCTTTCTTCTTCCAGCTTTCCTCTTTTTTTTGTTTCTTTCATTTTTGTTTTTTTCTTCTTCCATTTGTACTTTTTCCCTCTTTTGTCTTTGTTCTTGTCATCCTCTTACCTCCATCCATTTCTGTCATTTCATTTGTTGTCTTCCTATTCTCCTCTTTCTTCTTCTCACACTCGTACTCCTCCTCCTTCCTCTCTTCTTTTTTTCTCTGAGTGAAAGAGTGAACGAGGAGGCAGCGGACGAAGTAAAGAAGGAAAGAAGGGATGAAAGGAGGAGGTGAAGTGAACCTGCTCGTTCGGGCTCTTTCAAACAGCAGCTGTCGCTCTGAATGAAGGAACGTTTTCTTTCACTCGTCTCGAGTTGGACGGGCTGAGAGACGACAGGAGGCGTCTTCATCACCTGTTCACACCTGCAGCTCTCTGATCACTCGTTTATGTGACATCACAGCGTTCGGAGCTGAACCATGAACACGTCCGTTCACAGACGCTCAATTTCTGCTTCTTGACTTCCCACTTTATAACACAATAAATAATGAGTTTTATAACAGCTGAAATCTCTGTTTTCTTCTTCTTATTGTTGTTGTTGTTGTTGTTGATGTTGTTGTTGTTGTTGTTGTTGTTGATCTACATCCTGGAACACAGCAGATCAACATGTCAACATCACACAGAACAGCTTTGAGTGTGATGTCAGAGCAAAATGGCTGCCGTGTGCTCCTGTCACGACTCACAGCAGGTTTGTTTGACCACATGTCTCCTCCCCCTCCTCTCTGTGTCACCTGCCTGCAGACTGACCCCAGGGCACCATGATTTTACCCATCATGCACCAGGCTCAACAAAGGCATCACACACCTCCAAACCTGCACACTGTTGATAACGTTACAGCGGCGACGCAGGCTTTGTTTCTGCGCTTTATCAGCCGCTCTGTGACTGCTGGAGACTGATGGCAGATTGACCTCTGACCTCTTCACTGCTGCTGATGTCATAGTGTTCTGTGTGTGTGTGTGTGTGTGTGTGTGTGTGTGAGAGAGAGAGGGAGGGCTGTATAATGTAGCTGATTAGTCGTCTTTTTGTTTTCAGTGAATCGTTTTCTTAAGGTTGAACACGACATCAGCAGCCGTGCAGTGTGTCTGTGTGTGTCTGTGTGTGTCTGTGTGTGTGTGTGTGTGTGTGTGTGTGTTCCAGTGAAGCTCTCAGCTGTAATTAAAGCTCATTAAAGTTTATTGAAGCCTTTTGAAACGCTGGCGTCTGATTGGCTGACAGGTTAAGTGGCGGCTGAGGCGCCTTGTGTGGCGGCGGCAGCAGCTGCTTCCTGTTCATTAAAGGAACGCTCGCTTCTTAACGAGGCGGAGAGGTGTGTGACATCATCACTGCTTCCTGTCAGAGACTGAAGACACCTGCAGACTCACCTTCATCTCACACACACACACACACACAAAAACCCTCTTAGTGCTGGGGTCAAAGGTCAGACAAAGTCAGGACGGCTGAAGTGACGGCATCGACACAAATATTTGACTCATTTATGTGATTAATGAACATCTGCAGTCTGACTTTATAAACGTAGATCTGTTCTGATCGCTCGTCACAGACTCTATATTTGAATAACGCTGTCAGTTTGTGTGTGCGTGTCTCAGCTAGCTGTGCTCACATCTCTCTCACATGATCAGTGTTCTTCTTAAAAACACACAAACAGCATCTGTGTGACGCTCTCTGTCTCTGGACAAATCACTGTGTGTATAGATAGACCACACGCCTCCATCTGCTCCCATTGTACGAAAGTGAAGCCAAAACAGCCCTGTGATAGGCGCTGCCATCTTGCGATGGTGACGTCATTTGGAGCCAGAGTCTGCGCAGTAGAGATCGGCGGGTGGAGCCGCTGTAGCCACTTCCACTAACCAAAACATACACTTACGTCTCCTCTCGCCGTTCCTCCTCTACTCTGCTACTCGGGAACAGTTCGGCTGCAGGAGCCCCATTTGTCCACAGAGCTGTCAATCATGAAGCCACACCCCCTTTTTGTAGCATCAAATGAACACTTGGACATAAATCAGCATGCTAAGAACTAACTTTAATGACAGTAACCATGTTTGACGTGTATTTTGATTTCATAGTTTGACTAAACAAAGGTAGGAACAGAAAACCTTCCAAACTGAACACAAAGTAAACAGCATGTTTGAAAAGAAGTAGGAAGAACTCTTCGCTTAGATTATTACCTGAAGTTAGAGACAGAGATCCAAACATGGTGTCTTTACCTGCACTGATGTTACTGGGGTTTTTTTTTATCGGAGGTTCAGAATCCTTTCAACCTTCACCTGATCCAGTTGTCCACATCCTTCTTTCCTTCTGTTCTGTGCATCATTACTCCGTCGCATCTCAGCACGCAGACATGAGACACATTTCTTCAGATTCAGTGGGACTTCCTTTTCTTTATTTCTGCTGTCCTTTCAAAATAAAAGTCCATAAATCTGCTGAGAAGTCACAAAAAAACAAACGCTTCACAACCTGCCTGAGACACTTTGTGTTTTTAAGTTTTCTTCCGTCTCAAAGTCTTTCAGAGATATTTGTCAGTACATCCATGTTACACGGCTAACAGGAGCTGCTAACGGCTAATTCAGCACATTGTTCATGTAGCCAGTTAGCTCATGTTAGCCCACAGCTAACTCACAGGCTCCTGGTCATTATACTTCCTGTTTAGAAGTACACTGTCAGTGTCACTATTGTGTCTCAGTTAAACATGCTGAGGTGAAACACAAAATGATGCTAATGTGTCCAAACAGAGCAGGTCAGGTCAAAGGTCAACCTGTGAATCACCCAAACAGGAAACACATGAATGAATGTATCAGTTATTTTGGGGTGGACAGAGCCAGTGTCCCCGTGTGTGTGTGTGTGTGTGTGTGCGTGTGTGTGTGTGTGAGCTGTCAGTCATCAGCTCTCATTAAGGTTTACTTCCTGAAAGCTTTTCTTAACAAAGAGCTAATGAATGAAAGGAGCTGCTAATCTGACTGCAGCAGCTGCTACACACACACACACACACACACACACACACACACACACACACACAGAACCCGTTTAACACCTTCATTTCCTAAATGAGTCTTTAAGCCTTCGTGTTAACTTTGCTGCATTCAGGCACAAAAACGTGTTTCAACAAACGGTCACAGTTTATCTTTATAAGTTCTCTTCACGTTAGTGACAAGAAGCTCTTAAAGCTCCTGCCAGCATCTTTCAGGCTGTGTGTGTTATAGCGCCCCCTGTGGACAGAGCCGTACGTCTCTCTCTTCGCTGTAAGTCGAGTTTCCTGATGAGAACTCTCCTGCTTTCTTTGAACAGTCGGACGTATCGCTCACTGTGCGACTCTGTGTTTCTGCAGCGTGCTGCTAAGCTGCTCGTCTGACACACATTAAACATTATGTATAGAAATACTCAGTCTTCTTCCTGATGCTCTGTTTGAGCTCATAAAGAGACATCAGGAGGATTTCAGTCTGTGAAATGTCGGTGCAGTACGACTGCAGGTTCAGCTCTTACATGACGTGACGTCGCACACTTCAACAAGAGCTCTGCTTCCATGTGAGTGTAGAAATATGAAAATCAAAGGAAGGCAAAGACAGACGTTCAGGTTTCAGAATAAAAAGCAGCTTTACAAACGTGTGTCTAAAGACCTGATCTCCTCACACCGTTTGAATCTAACGATTAAAGTGTCACAGACACAGAAGCTCCAACAGGTGTGACAGGTGTCACGCTGTCACTGAGCTGCAGCACATAACGGGCGTAAAGAGACTCTGTGTGCAGAGATACATGTGATTGATTGATTGATTGAGATGTGTGAACAGAGCCGATAAATATATTTCCTTTATTTAGAACAATTTAAGAAATAAAATTAAAACAATTTTAAACAAAAAAAGGTTCAATTTAAAAACAAAGAAAAAATAGCAATTTAACACATTAAAGGGGCTGTGTGTACGATTCTACATATATCCATCAATCAGATATCATTTTTGTGTGAAGGGACAGCAGAGGAACTGATAAACTGAGACCTTCGCCAGCTTCCTCCATCGGCCGAACAACCTGTGGGCTTATTTTTATGTAAAGCACTCGGGACGGTTTTTCAGGGAAACAAGAGGATGTGACGTATCTGTGCGTTCGCGAGTACCTCTGCAGAGAGCTCATTCTGCACAACACAAAGTACACACAAGAATAAAAACAAAAATAAGTTTTATCTAGTGAAGCCCGTCTGACCAAACAGGAAGTGATCGACGTCAGGACATGCAAATCATGGAGACCTTCGACTGCTTTTGGGGATCAAAACAGACCCACAACTTATTGTTGTCATAGAAACAAAACCCACGTGCAGCGCTCTCTCACCGCGTGCAGCGTTTTTTCTCTCACAGCACAAGAGCTTCATCCCAGCTCTCTGCAGCCGCCCTGCCCCGCCTGGCTAATGTTCGCTGATGCTTGTGTTGATTTGCTGGTTCACCGGCGTAATTCTGCCATTTGGTTACGAAGCATGATGCCAGAGTCATGCAGTGTCTTTATGTTAGAGCTAGTTGGCTAACCTTAGCATGCTCGCTAACGTTATGACAACCAAAATACTATCTGTTTATGTCAGTTATCTCGCTTGACAAATAACTTCTCCAGCTAACATGAGACTAACTGAGGTATGATGACAAACAGTGTTGATTTTGGACAACATGATTCCGGCCATGAACACGTCTCGTCAGTGAAAAGTAAACAGAGCCGGTGAGTTCTGAGACTGAGCACGCTCAGTTTTGTGTGTCTTCGGCAAAAACCCCAGATGCTCGTTGATGTGTGCTCGGAATGAGGCTTTTCTGAAAGTTGCATGTAGCTCCTTTAATAATACCGAAATGATAACGATCTCAATTTCTGTCTGAAAAGCAACAGGATGAAGCAGATGCTTATCTCGTCCTCTCCCAACATTAACGAACGCCCGACATTTTACCTTTGGTCAGGTCTAAGTAAAGGTGTGAGCGACCTGCTGCAGATCAGTAGACGCATTCAGTGGATGAAAAAGGAGTTCAACTCCAGACTGGGTTTAATAATAATCATCGTGTGAGGTCGTTTTCCTGAGAAGAAATCACTTCTTTGACTTTCTTTACGTTTTCAACACTAAACTTATTTTGTGAATGGAAGGACCTGTGCCTGTCATAAATCATCTCTGTTGAATTCTTATTAAAGATTTATTTTGTGAACGTTTTCATGGTTCTTTTTTTTCTTTGCTGTGTTTGTCTGTTGTCTCTCAGCTGCTGAGAAAATGTTTCTGAAGTCAACATGAAGAAAGTTTTCACTGTTTTCATGTTATTTCATGACATATTCACGTCCTCTCTCTGAGCGTCAGTACGTCTCCTCCGTGTTTCTCAACATGCATCATCTCTTATTTCACAGCTGCCCCCCCGCTCTAATAAACCCTTTTATTTCTCCTCCTCCTCCTCCTCCTCCTCCTCCTCCTCCTCCTCCTCTTCCTGCTCCTCCTCCTCCTCCTCCTCCTCCATCAGCAGACAGCAGCCACGTTTGTCTCAAACAGATTTTTATTCAAACCAACAATTAAAAATAGTTTCATCAAGTTTACATTTGGAGAGAATGAGCTGAGGAAAGAGTCTGTGCAGCGTCTGAGGTCTCAGCAGGACGTGAACGTCTTCCAGAAGAAGTTCTTGCAGCCGGCCTTCCTCTCTCGGGGGGCGAGCAGGGGCCCGCTGCCGGCCGCTCGCTCCAGGTCCACACGGACGTCTTCCGGTTCTCCTTCATTCAAGGGGAAGTTCTCCTCCTCCAGAGCCTCGTTCTCCACCTGCAGGAGGTCGGACAGGAGCAGCTCCGCCAGCGAGGCCCGAGACACGTCCTGAACACACACACACACACACACACACACACACAAACAAAGAAAATATTTACATCAAGCATTTACAGATTAATTTGTATTTTGCTGAAGCCTCCAAACTAAACGAGAGACACAAACTGTATGTTCTCTCGTCTGTTTAACTTTTAAATGCACAAACCTGAAGTTTACATTTGATTCCGTCCTGATCTAAAAAGCATGACTGTGTTCATTTAGACGCTTAAACAGGAACTCTGGTATTTATAAACCTGAGTTTAACATAATGGCTGCAACGTAATCCTTGATGGGTCAAAGGTCGTCCACTAAAAGTTCTTGTTGTTTCCACTGACAGGCTCAGATTGTTATTCTAAGTGTGTGACAACATGACAGAAATCGCTCTCTGCAAACACACCAGACTCCATTCATAAAAACACAGATTTTAGCTCACAGGACACAGGAGCTGCTGCTCTGCTGCTGCCTCCATCAGTTTGTGTGTTTGTGTTATTGTGTGACCTTCAGCGTTTTGAATGGTGAGTTTGGACCCAACACAACATTTGTGAAACACAAAAACAAATGAATCAAGGCAGCAGCAGACGAACAACTGCTGTGTTCTGTGAGCTTAAATTGCTGTTTCTGTTAATGAAGTTTGGTGGGTTTACTTGTACAAGAAGACAAGCAAGAGGAGGTGCAAAGCTCCTCAGTCATGTCAGACTGACCTGCGATATATCGTACCGCAGCTGATTGTTACTAAACACGGAAAGGCCGAGAGTTTCGGACTAATCTGAGCCAAAACAAAAACTCCACATAAACTGTAAAACCCTGACCTGTGATGTCATCAGTGACATCACGGTTTAGTCTCTGAGCGACTGTTTGGTTCCCGTTCTGACTGAGAGGGTCTGTAAAACATCATCCCGTCATCGAGTCATTTCTGTTTGTGACGTTTTATCATAAATGATCCTTTTACAAAAACGAGTGTCCGAAGAGCTAAAGCTGATGTTGATTGATTAATTGACTGATTGATTGATCAATTGATTTTTGTTTTCATAAAAAAGTAAAATCAGTTTTCTAATAATTGAAACATTTCTTACGACCAGCTGAGAATCTGAAGATGACGAGTTTCCAGACGTTTTAAAGAGCAAAAGATTCTCAGACGATGATTAATAATAACAGTGAAAATAATCTTTGTTCGGGTTCATGTGACGTTTTCTCCCCTCAGCTCTGTTTCATGTCGACAGACATCACGAGGACGTTCTCCCTGTAACGGAAAGATCGTCTTCATCGTCAGGAAGCTCCTCTCAAACTGTCTCTGATCATCAGAGCTTCAGCCTCTTCACGCAGGAAATAAAACTCTTTTCATTTCGGTTCTTTTAGCTTTTATTTTCTCAAATTATATCTTTTAATTTTTTATTGTATTTTGTACAGTTTAAAGAGCTCTTGTTCTAAAGGCACGATGTGTGTGTGCTTTTACTGACACACGATATGTTGTCATTTCTTTGAGGAGAATATTAACTTGATTATTGTTTTATTTATTAAAACCTGCTGAGGAGACGATGAGTGTTTTCAGCCCTGAGTTCTGCCTGCAGGTCTCCTTCTATGACAGGATGAGGCATGCAGCCTGACAGGCGTAACCCAGGGGAAATTAGGAGGTATTAAATATAATGATCACTCGGACTTTATATTTCATGATAATAATAATAATAATAATAATAATAATAATAATAATAAATCTGCATTCCAAATAAAGACGGTCACTTTTGGAGCTGATGCAGATTTTATTTTTTATTTGAATCCTTTTTCATGTCATATTTCATGTCCGACGATAAGAACGATTTCAGACTTTTCAAACTGACTCACTTTATTTTTGGTTTTAATGAATAAAAAAGTTCAAACCTGAGTGTTAATAAGTAAAATATAGAAAAACAAACATCTTTTAAAGATTAAACATTGAACTGATTTACATTTGTTTTCCTCTAAGACACATCTGAACTGTTTAAATAAATGAGCCATAAATGTTACCTAGCCTTAGTGACATTATTAATGTAACATTACCGTGAGATTCTTCAGGAGGAGGTCAGGGTCAAATAAACAGAGCTGATTTAAGACCGTAGAAGAAGAAGGAAAAGGGAATTATATTGAAGGAATGTGTGTGTGTGTGTGTGTGTGTGTGTGTGTGTGTGTGTGTGTGCGTGTGTGTGTGTGTGTGTGTGTGTGTGTGTGGCGGACCTGTTTGGAGCCCAGCAGCGGGGTCCGGTGCAGCAGCAGGCGGAGTTTGGAGTCTCTCTGTGCGGCGGAGGAGCAGCTGATGGAGGCGGTGAGGGAGAGGAGGAGCAGCAGGAGGCAGCGGAGGCGCGAGGAGGAGACCATCTTTATCACCTGTCTGTCCGTCTGTCTGTCTGTATGCGGGTCGGCGGATCTTCTGGGTCTGTCCCGTCAGAGCGGCTCTTATACAGTCCCGCTGACGTCACTGATCACCGGGCGGGGGTGGGTTTTATGTGTGTGTGTGTGTGTGTGTGTGTGTGTGTGTGTGAGTGATGATGATGATGATGATTGTGTTGCCGCCTCCCGCTTTAGTGAAATGATCCGTTTTCAGGCACTTTTTCTTTACTTCCTGCTGCTCAGTTGACAGAGTTTCTCAGCGGGAGGCTCGCGGCCCCCAGCAGGACGCTGAGCGAGCGTCCAGGACACACTTTACTGTTTCAATATTCAGTGTTTTTATTGAAGCTGCAGAGTGTTTTAATTATTCCAACAGAGTTAGACTCTAATCTAATATTCATCATCCGTGTGTACGAGTTCATCAGGCGCAGCCGTCTGTCTGTCGCTCTGCTGTGTTTAAAGGACACACGGAGAACGTTGTTCTACATGTGTGTTTTTTACTGTCTTTGAAGCTGGTGAGTCCTCTGCAGCTTTTTGTCCTTCTGTGGAGCAGTTTTCTGAATATTCTGCCTCTTTGTGGTCGTTTTTTATCTTTGTGTTTGTTTTGAAGGTCTGTGTAATTCTTGTGAGCTTGTAGGCCTTGTTCTCAGAACCGTTGGGGTCATTGTGTATGCCTCTGTGTGGCTGTTTTGTGTCTCTTTGTTGTTGTTTTATGTATTGTTGTCTTTGTTATGTCTATTTGTGGCGATTTTTTTGTATCTTTGATGTTTTGTCTCTGTGTCTTTTTGTCTCTCTTTGTGGTAATTTCGAGGGTCTTTGTAGCTGTTCTGTGTTAATTTGTAGTCCTTTTGTGTTGTTTCGTGTCTTTGTAGTTTTTTTAGGGTCTTAGTAATTGTTTGTGGCTTTTTGTAGTTGTTTTGTGTGTCTTTGTGGTATTTTCTGTGAAACTGGTCATTCTGTGTCTTTCTGTAGCTGGTTTGTGTAACTTTGTATGTTTCATTCTGTGTAGCTGTTTTGTGTCTCTTCCTGGTTGTTTTATGTATTGTTGTAGTTCTTATGTCTCTTTGTGGTTGTTTTATGTATTGTTGTAGTTCTTCTGTCTCTTTGTGGTTGTTTTATGTATTGTTGTAGTTCTTCTGTCTCTTTGTGGTTGTTTTATGTGTTGTTGTAGTTCTTCTGTCTCTTTGTGGTTGTTTTATGTATTGTTGTAGTTCTTCTGTCTCTTTGTGGTTGTTTTATGTATTGTTGTAGTTCTTCTGTCTCTTTGTGGTTGTTTTATGTATTGTTGTAGTTCTTCTGTCTCTTTGTGGTTGTTTTATGTATTGTTGTAGTTCTTCTGTCTCTTTGTGGTTGTTTTATGTATTGTTGTAGTTCTTCTGTCTCTTCCTGGTTGTTTTATGTATTGTTGTAGTTCTTCTGTCTCTTTGTGGTTATTTTCTGTATTGTTGTAGTTCTTATGTCTCTTTGTGGTTGTTTTATGTATTGTTGTAGTTCTTATGTCTCTTTGTGGTTGTTTTATGTATTGTTGTAGTTCTTCTGTCTCTTCCTGGTTGTTTTATGTATTGTTGTAGTTCTTATGTCTCTTTGTGGTTGTTTTATGTATTGTTGTAGTTCTTCTGTCTCTTTGTGGTTGTTTTATGTATTGTTGTAGTTCTTATGTCTCTTTGTGGTTGTTTCCTATCTTTGTATTTGTTTTGACAGTCTTAGTAATCATGTGGTTGTTTTCTGTGGTCATTCTGTGTGTTTTGGCAGCTGGTTTGTGTAACTTTGTATGGTTTGTGTTTCTTTGGTCATTGTTGTGTCTCTCTGTGGTTTGATGTGTTGATGTGGTATTTTGTCTCTTTGGTTGTTAATTTTGTGTCTTTGTAGATGTTTTTGCCTCTGTGTGTTTTTGTGTCTCTTTGTGGTTGTTTTGTATCTTTGTCTTTGTTTTGAATGTCTTGGTAATCATTTGTTGCTTTTTGTGGTTGTTTTGTGTCTTGTTGTGGTCGGTCTGTCTCTTTCTGGTCGCCTTTTTGTATGTTTGTAGTGTTTTTGTGTCTCTTTGTTGTCGTTTCATATCTTTGTATTTGTTTTCAGGGTCTGTGACGTTTTGTAGTTATTTTGTCTAAAGATGTGGTATTCTGTCTCTTTGTTGCTGTTTTGTGTGTCTCTGTGGTTGTTTTACTAGTTGTGCTTGTTTCGTCTCATTGTGGTGTATTTTGTGTCATTGTAGATGTTTTCTATAAAGTTGTAGTCATTCCGTGTTTTTTTGTAGTTGTTTTGTGTCTCCGTGGTGGTTATTTGTGTTGTTGTGGTTGTTATGTCTTTTTGTGGTCATTTTGTGTCTTTGCATTTGTTTTGACGGTCTTTGTAATTGTTTGTAGCTTTTGTAGCTTCACTGTGTCTTTGTTGTTGTTTTCTGTATCTGTGGTGGTTTTTTGTCTCCCTGTGGACATTTTTCGAGTCTTTGAGTCGTGTTTTGTCACGTTTTCGTGTGTTCTTCTTTCTGCGTCTCATTTCAGCTCATTATGTTTCTGAGGTCATTTTGTTGTTTGTTGTTTGTTGTTTGTTGTTTTGTCTCTTTTTAGTTGTTTTGCATCTCTGGTTGTTTTTATGTCTCTTTGGTGTCTCTGTGTTTGTTTTGTGCTTCCTCATATTTTCGATTCACTTTTTAACAAAATCATGTTTTTAACGAGGGGCCTGAGGACCCCTGATTGACCCCTGATTGACCCCTGGTCTGTTCAATAATCCATCCATAATCTGCTCCATCTCTTCGTCAGACTGTTGATTAATGTCACATGTTCAGGGAAGCATCAACTCTGATTTTGAACTAATAAATAAATTAACTAATTAATAATAAAGTATAATAATTAAATAACCCTGTTTCTATATTTAGTCATGTATCTTGTCACACTGAGGGGGCGGAGTCTCACAGCGTTGACGCCAGCTGTTGGTCACATCATGATCACATCGTTGTCGTCGTCTTGTTCGTCCTGCCGCCTGCAGGTTTGAACAACTATTTACCTGCTGACACACACACACACACACACACGCACACACGCACACAAACACACACACACACACACACACACACACACTTCTGACTGCTAATGAAGCCTTTTATCTTTTATCACAGATGCCTCTGCAGCATCTTATTGTTTCAGATTCTAATTACACACACTTGATGTTTGTGCATCATAGAAGCTGAACTCCATCACATCACCTGACTCACAGCTGCTGACACACAAACAGAACTAACACACCAGCTGCACAGAGAGGAGCTGTTAGCTAGTTAGCCTCAGATGAACGAAACACTCTCTGACGTTTTTCACATGAAAGGCCGTCCTGTGATTGGAAGGCAGCCATGTTTACAGGTTAAGACTCGGACCACGGACACAATGCTCGGTGATGTCCTGCTGGAGACCTTTTGTTGCATCTTTCATTTCCTGTTTTCTCTCTTATCATTTTCTAATAAAAACAAAAAACGAAACGATAATTAAAAAACAGTCTCCGTCCTCAGCACACCTGAAGAATGTTTCTGTGCATCTGTTTTTTAGCTTATCTAATTAAACTCAGCAGGAAACAAGGAAGGTTTGGGTTTCTAAGAGAACAACAGGAAGTGTCGGTAAAGTCTGGTTCTTCCATCTTTGTTGTTGGCAGCAGACGTTGTCTGTCCATTTTGATAAAGTCAACCCAGTTTAGTTCCAGATGTCGAAGCTCGGTTGTAGTCAGTCGAGTCTTATTCTGTGAACAAACCAAGACAGAACCAGACGAGTTTGATCAGTATGGTTCCTTTCACCTGAGTTTAAAGTCATGAGCGTTTGGTTCTACCCAGTCGAGATGGTTCCGGTCACTAGAGTTTGTTTTTCATAGCAGTGTTTGGGTTCAGTCACGTCTGGTTTTGTTTGGTTCCTTTCACAAAATTCAAGTCATGAGAATTTGGTTCCAGTCGGTCATGTTTGGGTCTCGAGGGTAGAGTTTGGTTCTATGGTTATTGACAAAAGTTTTTGGTTCTAGTGATTTAAGTCTGATTCCCTCTGGTTCTAGTCACTAGAGTTTAATTTAGTCAGTCAAGCTTGGTTCTAGATAACAGAGTTTGGTTCTAGGTTTGGTTCTAGATAACAGAGTTTGGTTCTGGATAACAGAGTTTGGTTCTAGATAAAAGAGTATGGTTCTAGATAACAGAGTTTGGTTCTAGATAACAGAGTTTGGTTCTAGATAAAAGAGTATGGTTCTAGATAACAGAGTTTGGTTCTAGATAAAAGAGTATGGTTCTAGATAACAGAGTTTGGTTCTAGATAAAAGAGTATGGTTCTAGATAACAGAGTTTGGTTCTAGATAACAGAGTTTGATTCGTTAGTTAATGGAGATTGGTTCTAGTTTCTACAGTGTGGTTCTGTGTAACAGCGGTAGGTTCTAGACAGTCAAGTGTGATTCCGTCCTGTCTTTATTCACCAGAGATTTATTCCAGCCATGATTTGGTTACACCGTGCTTTCAGTCGAGATGGTACTGCTTGGTTCACGTCAGTCCAGTCTGACTGTCTGGTCCCGTCTTCTACTCAGTCAAATGTTGGCGACAGAATGGGTGCAGTCAGTAAAGCTCGGTTCTAGATAAAAGTGTTTAGTTCCAGTCAGTGGAGCTCCGATTCACATTTGTATAATTTCAGTTCAGTTTGGTTCTAGTTGCTGACGTCACTTTGAGTTGTGTATTTCTAGAAGAGTTTTATGCTATGAGATTGTTAGACTGGTTCTAGTCATTCAGGTCTGGTTCTAGACTGGTTTAAATGTTAGTCCTGTCCCTTTAAGATGTATTTCAGACTGGAGAATTGATTCCAGTCAGTCAAGTTTGTGTTTGGGTAGTCGGCTCTCTAGTCTGTCTGATTCTTCTTTTCTGGAGTTTAATTCTGGTCCTTAGAATAAAGTTCCAGTCAGTCCTGCTGGTTCTGCTTGTGTCTGGTCACCGGTGTGTGATTCCAGCTGAGTTTGGGCCAAGCTGCTGATGTTTAATTTGAGCCTGAAAGTTTTCTAGACAGTGGAAGTCTGTTGTTTTGGTTCTTGTTAGTTGAGTTTTGCAGTCGTCGTCATGTCAGTTTGATTTTACTCGACAGAGTCTCGTTGCTGAAGGTGATAAGTTGTCTAAAGTTGTTTTTCAGACATCAGAGTTTGAGTTTAGATCGATGTCTTCATCCTGCCGCGGTGTGAGAGACGCTCTGCCTGATGTCTGGACCGCTGTGTTCTGTGAATTAAAAGGAAAATACATCGTAATGGTTTATTTTGATTGTAATGAAGCAAACCGAAGACCTGAAGGTGAAGTTCTCTTACAGTCTTAATGCGTCCGTGTTCCACAGGGAACATTTTAAAGTGTCTTCATCTTAAGTGAGAACTCATCTTAACTCCCTGTTGAGGTGGTAATGTTCAGTAATCTGCTGAAGCTGTGGGAGTCTCAGTAATGAAGCTTTGGTCGCAGCAGTGAAACAGTTTCCACAAACAGTCTCCTGCTGTTACTCTGCAAACACTGATCACACGGCCACAGCTCAGGGAACCAACACCGCTTTATTCTCCTTCCTGAGAACGTCTCTGTCCTCTGATGAACCAATCAAACACCGGCTCTTCTGATGATGAAACAGGCCAGAGAGGTGCTCTGATAGGCTGACTGGTTACCTGAACAGGTGACACATCAGACGAGACAAACGAGTCAGTCAATGGGAGCATCAGAGACTAAATGAACATCATGCTGTGTTGAAGAAGACTTGAAACTAGAGACTGAGACCATAAACTCATTAGGAACATGTTTACTGAGGGAATACATCAGGAGAGGAGGAGGAGCATGTTCTCATAGACTTCTATAGGATCAGGAGAGGAGGAGGAGCATGTTCTCATAGACTTCTATAGGATCAGGAGAGGAGGAGGAGCATGATCTCATAGACTTCTATAGGATCAGGAGAGGAGGAGGAGCATGTTCTCATAGACTTCTATAGGATCACACTTCTGTTTTCCCCCTGGTGGACGGGGGGGGGGGGGGGGGGGGTGTTGAAAGAATGCAGGTTTGGTCGTTTTGTCTACTGTAACCTCCCACACCAGAATTTGTCTCCAGCTGACCGATTAAGGCCGAGCCTGAGGAGGGGGGTGGGACTTTAGCTGTCAGGTAGCTAACAGCAGATGACAGGACAAGTTTCACACCTGTCCAACACTGTTACTACGGAAACAGCTCAATGGCTGCTGGGGTTACAGCAGAGGTCTGTTCCTGACAGCTGATTGGTTCAGGCTGTCTGAGTCAGAGAACAACAGACAACAGAGAGGAGAGAGACTTCCTCACTGCTTATTCCTGCTCTGATATTTTTATTATTGACTTCAGGTATACACATTTTATTTCATGTATTCAAGCTTTTGTGTTTTTAAAAGGTTTCGTTTCTTTCACATGAAGGTTGAATAAAATGAGTGTTTAAAATCTAAATTAAAAACGTCTCTTGTCTTCATGTAGTCTTTGAAGCTTTGGGGATACAGTGTTAGCTTAGCCATGCTTTCAGTTTGACACACACATGCACACAGGCACCTTCTCTCCAGAGCTCAAAGTGACTCCTTCAAACAATCCAAACCTCTAAATGATTCAATTTACATTGAAGAAAAACAAACGCAGAGACAACTGAGACGCCTGACGTACGGCGGCCGACAAGAGTTAACACACTACAACAGCTTCACGTATTTCCATGAACAGGAAACAGGCTGCAAACACAGAAACAATGCAAAGTCATCATGACAACCTAAGTGCTCCAGGCATGTAGGGGGCGCTAAGTGGAACAGCTTTAGTGCAGAGTGTTTCTGAGGGCGGAGCCAAACAAAATCACTTTATAACATATACAAAAAAACGACACAACTTTCTACGAACTTTTACAACTAAGATATTTCCCAGATAATCTTTGCCAGCTGCTCTTCCTGAACACTTTACAGATTTAGAGTTTCCTGATGAACAGAAAGCTTTGCTAACGTAACCGCTGCTGCAAAGCGGAATATAATTAGCTAGTTAGCTCAGTTAGTCGTGCAGCTAGCGGTCATTTGAGCAAGCTCTGTCCAAACTGGGAGCCCTGAGCTCTGGGGGCGTGTCCCTGCATTCACATGCTCTTTGGCTGGAGAACATGTTGCCTGTTACCTGGCTGTACACGTTACTGCTAGTTTTACACATACTTCTACTTTTATTGTTGCCACTGTAACCATATTGTTTTTGTTGCTGTGTTTATGTCCCCCTGTCTGTCTGTCTGCCTGTCTGTCTGTCTGCCTGTCTGTCTGTTCCCCTGTCTGTCTGTCTGTTCCCCTGTCCGTTCCCCTGTCTGTCTGTCTGTCTATCTGTCTGTTCCCCTGTCTGTCTGTATGTCTGCCTGTCACCCTGTCTGCATGTCGGTCTGTCTGTCCCCCTGTCTGTCTGTCTGTCTGTCTGTCTGTCTGTCTGTCCGTTCCCCTGTCTGTCTGTCTGTCTATCTGTCTGTTCCCCTGTCTGTCTGTATGTCTGCCTGTCACCCTGTCTGCATGTCGGTCTGTCTGTTCCCCTTTCTGTCTGCCTGTCTGTCTGTCTGTCTGTTCCCCTGTCTGTCCCCCTGTCTGTCTGTCTATCTGTCTGTTCCCCTGTCTGTCCCCCTGTCTGTCTGTCTATCTGTCTGTTCCCCTGTCTGTCTGTCTGTCTGTCTGTCTGCATGTCGGTCTGTCTGTTCCCCTTTCTGTCTGCCTGTCTGTCCCCCTGTCTGTCTGTCTGTCTGTCTGTCCCCCTGTCTGCATGTCTGTCTGTCTGTCCCCCTGTCTGCATGTCTGTCTGTCTGTCCCCCTGTCTGTCTGCATGTCAGTCTGTCTGTCCCCCTGTCTGTCTGTCTACCTGTCTGTCCCCCTGTCTGTCTGCATGTCAGTCTGTCTGTCCCCCTGTCTGTCTGTCTGCCTGTCTGTCCCCCTGTCTGTCTGCATGTCAGTCTGTCTGTCCCCCTGTCTGTCTGCATGTCAGTCTGTCTGTCCCCCTGTCTGTCTGCATGTCAGTCTGTCTGTCCCCCTGTCTGTCTGCATGTCAGTCTGTCTGTCCCCCTGTCTGCATGTCTGTCTGTCTGTCTGTCCCCCTGTCTGTCTGCATGTCAGTCTGTCTGTCCCCCTGTCCCCCTGTCTGTCTGTCTGCCTGTCTGTCCCCCTGTCTGTCTGCATGTCTGTCTGTCTGTCCCCCTGTCTGTCTGCATGTCAGTCTGTCTGTCCCCCTGTCCCCCTGTCTGTGTGTCTGTCTGTCTGTCCCCCTGTCTGTCTGCATGTCAGTCTGTCTGTCCCCCTGTCTGTCTGTCTGTCTGCCTGTCTCTCTCTGAAATCGTCCAGTCATGTACAAACAGTCTCTCACACCTTCTGTGTTGTTTTCTGACTGTAGAGCATCACAAGAATTTTCCTTGTTGAAAACTCATTTTTCCAATTATTCTGACACCATTTGAATGCAGCGTGTGTTTAGACCTGTGTCTACCTGTGTTTTAGGAGGGCGGGGGCAGTTGAGTTTGGGAATCGAACCTGTGAGCTGCAGAGACACAAACTGCTCCAGGATCAGGTCTGTGTGCTTTAAAGAGAAGATACAACAATAGGTGTTCATACACTGTGTGTGTGTGTGTGTGTGTGTGTGTGTGTGTGTGTGTGTGTGTCTCGTGCTGTGCAACAGTGTGTGTCCTCATTACTTCTCCTCCATTAACTGAAACCGACTGAGAATCTGAATCAGCTGATTTACATCACACGCAGTCAGCCAATCAGGGATCAGGATTCTCCTCTCATGTTTACTCTAATGTCTCCTCTCCACTAGTTTCCTCATTTCCTCTTTTTTCCCTTTCTTTCTTTGTTTCATCTCGTTGTCTCCCTTGTTTGGTTCTATCTTCTCCTCATTTCCTTTCCTCTCTCTGGTCCTTTTTCCTCTAGTTTATCTCTTCGTTTCCTCCTCTTCATCATCTCCCTTACTTCTTTCCTTTCCTGTCTGTCCTTTTCTCCTCTCTTGAGTCCTTTCTTTCTTTGGTGTATCTCCTTGCCTCCAACTGTCAGTTGTCTCTTCTCCTTGTTTCCTCTCTTGTTTCCTTGCCTTCTTTGTTTTCATCGCCTTGTCCTCTGTATTCTTTTCTTTGTTTTATAACCCTTTCTCCTCTCCCATCTTATCCTCCATGTTCCCTTTCCTCCTCCTCTCCTCTCCTTATCTTTGACATCTCCTTTTTATTCCTCTCCTCTGTTTTCCCTCCTTGTTTGCCTCCTTGTCCCATCTCCAGTCTCCTCCTCTCCTTGCCTCCTCCTCTCCTGTCCTTCTTCAGATCGCTGATTGAGTCTTTAACTTCCTGGCAGGAGGACATTTTCTCTTCGCTTGTCCGTCTAAACAGATTTCCCAGAATCCCGCTGGGCATTGGTGGGAGGGTCACATGGTGTGTTCTGACCTGCTAATCATGTGGGTGTATGTGTGTGTGTGTGTGTGTGTGTGTGTGTGTTTGACAGACACGCACCCGCTGTGTCTCTGCACATTGATTAGTCCGGACTGATGGACACATTCACCTCCAGCAGTGTGTTTGATTGGTCAGCCCACAGCGAGGCGTTTTATTGGTCCGCTCCTCTGCGGGATTTCTGCGTGACGCAGAACCTCCCGTCGCCCCCCGATGGACTCGACCTTTGAACCCATTAAAGGGACGTTTCACACATACTTAATGTTTATTATCTCAGCCAGGCGAGCAGACAGAATAAAAAAACAGTGAATAAGATTTGAGTCAGTTTCAGAGCTCCAACCAGCTCAGACCACAGCTCCCACCTGTCACTCAAAGAGGCCACGCCCCTTAATATAATGTAAACAGGTGAGCTGTATAAAGATTCTCCCCGTACAGTTGTCAAGAAGAGAGAAATGAGCTATAGAGACCCAAACTGTTTTTTGTACCAGGCTGTAAACATGTTTATTTCTGCTGTAAAGTTTAACATGGGGCTCTATGGGGACTGACTCACTGCTGGAGACAGCCTCAAGTGGACACCAGAGGAACTGCAGGTGTTGGTAGCAGCTTGGTCACAGTGTTGTGTGCCTGATGTTCTCGTCTCTCTCTGTATTAACTCTAACCTGTGATCGAAAGTGTTTCCTGAATCTTTGTGTGAACCTGCAGATTAAAGCTCCACACATCATTCTCTGTTTGTTTGACGACACTGAACTTTACTGCTGCACGGCTGCAACCGCAACCAGACTTCCTGCAGATTTTCAGCACATGCAGGAAGTATTAAAAACCACGACTACTCTATACAGAACAAGCTGCATGGAGGCAGGTCTTTGTGTTCATTGGTTGATTCCATGAGGATGTGTTGGTGTTTCCTGACAGTCTATTGGCTGCTGTAGCGTCATGTGACTGCTCTCATTTCCTCTGACAGACAGGTTTGTGTGTGAAACCTGAGCTGCTCAGCACCATAGATATAAACACGTGTATGCCGCCTTGACAGCTGCTGTCCACAGAAGCAATACGTCGATGCGGCGGCCATGCTGGAGAGGGGTAGCAGCACCTCTGAATGTACGAAAGTCTCTGAAGGCAGGAAGTCTTTCCACAATTACATTTATAATTATGTATTTATGATCCAGAATTCTTCTGTAAATTAAAAAACTTTTCATACCAGAATGCTTTCTCTTATATACAGAGAGATCTTACGGCGGGAACACACCGGACGCCGAAGCGCCGCGAAGCGCCGCGAAGCGCCGCGAAGCGGAGCCAGTTTCCTTTCGGCGCCCATGTTAACCGATTGTGTCGTTCACACGTGCAGCGATCGTTTCGGCGTCTGGTCTATTTTTTGCGCGAGCCGCGAGCGATCGCGTCAATCCTGGCAGGAAGTCACACATGAAACAACGAGAGAATCCGGTCAATTTCCAAAATTAAAACAATCTTCAAAATAAAACACCGCAATTGACAAATGCGATGTTATATTTGTGTGCTTTATATATTTGTCAGTAAACAGAGCGCGAGAGAGACGAAGATACACACAGACACAGACACACAGACATAGACACAAACACACACACACAGGCACACACAAGACAGAGAGAGACACAAAGTGGACTGGCTATAGGGGGTGCGGGCGGGGTGTCAAAACACACACACAAACAGAGGGAGAGAGCATGATGAAAAAACTGCTCCAGATGTGAGTAAACGACAGCTGAGGAGCAGAGGCGCTTGTTGACCGGCGCGGAGACATGCGCGTCTGGAGTGAACGGAAGTGCTCCGGCTTGAAATTCAGGGAAAACTTTATGAAAATATAAACGTCAAAACAACACAGTGAATGTAATTCATATTAATTACAATAGATGTATTATATTAATTATAATTACATTGTGATTATATTTATATATTATAACATATATTATATAGTAAACAATGATATCTAATGTATTTAAAATACTGTGTAAATATAATCACATAATATAAATATTTGAGTGTATTTTAATATATAATATATATGATATAATGTACATATAGTACAATATATAATTAAATTAATATATAACATAATTAATATATGATATGATGTCATTACACATGTACTGTATATACATGTACACACACACACACACACACACAGACATATATAATGACATTATATTAGGCCTATTATAAAATAATAGAAAAATATAGAGTATATGCAATATATATAATACATACAAAATACATAATATTTCACATTAAAAACGTTCGTAATAGTGACACAGACAGACAGCCTGCTCTCACCTGTCAAAGTCTTTATTCTCATCATCTCTGTTTTCCTCACACAGGAAGTGACATTCAAAAAGCTGGATGTTCCACAATAAAAGTCTTTGTGCTTTTGTCTTCATGTTTAATGTCTGAATGTCTTCTGTTGATTGACAGCTGAGGTGTCGACATGACGACGATCTCTGCTGCTTCTGACGACACAAACACTTTTATCTCTCCTCATAACTTTTATCTCTCCTCATAACCATAGCTAACCATGCTAACAGGACAGTGAGAGGCAGCAGTGAGGGCCTGTCTCTGAGCTCAGTCTGAGCCGATGAAGAAATCAAACAGTGAGATGTTGACCTGCAGCTCTGACACATGAGAGGAGCTGAAACACGAGTGAAACTGAGGGAACGTCATCGATTATTATTAACGTGTCAAACGTACAAATCATGACAGAATCAGTGTGATGTTCAGGAAGTCTTCAATGTGCTGATTACTGTGGTTAATCAATGAACTGTCGGGTGTGTTTGAAGGTTTTATCACTTTATGAGGTCCAATGAGCTCAAAGTCCTGCAGTAAAGCTCCTTTGATCAGATCAAACTTTATTGATCTGCAGAGACAAATTGAGACGTTTCATCAGAACAAAGACAGAAACAAGTTCACACAGAAACCAGTTTAAATGAAGTGGTTAGAGGTGACATAAAAAACAACATGGCCGCCTGTCATCTGAAGTAACACATCTGTTATGTTGGATTAAATAAAGTGAGATTCACACAAAGGGACAGAGAAGAGTCACGATCAGCTGCTTAGTTCTGCTGACGCTGAGCTGCAGCCGCTCTGACGTCTCCTGGTTGGTTGTAACGGGGCCCCTGATGGGGGCGGGGTCCTCCTCCAGGTGTCTGCAGGTGCATCTGATGTTTGCAGACTGACAGTGAGGTGATGATGAGGTGACGGCAGCATCACATCAGGTGGACTGATGAAGGTGAATCATCTCTATCTTCTCTGTTTCCTCCACAGCTGAAGCTCAAAGTCTCTGTGACTGGATGTGACTGCAGCAGCTGAACTCTGTCAGAGTTGTTGTAGTGACACAGCTCTGCCAGCAGGGGGCGCTCTGCTATGGATCAGTGTGAGGACACAGAGGAGGGAGCCCCTCCCTCTAAAAGCTCTCTGTGTGGGGAACATGAAGCTCTGAGGTGAGATGAGGATCTCTAACTGTCCATGACTCTCCTCCATGTCACAGCTCAGCACTCACATCACTGCACCATCATCACTCACACTCACTGTCACACCTGCTGCTGAACAGGTGAACAACAGCTCACTGTAACTCATGATGTTGTTTGTTTGTATCAGGATGCAGCAGCAGAGACCAGACGCTCCTGGACCCAGCTGTGTGTCCATGAAGAGTGACTGGTCTATGGGTCAACCTTTGACCTTTAAAGACGAACATCCTGCTGATGGAAGGTAAGAATTAAAACATCAAACTGTTATTTTCTGACTCTGCTGAGAAAAGACTCGTGTCCTGGTCCAGAGCTTCATCGTGAGTTGTATGACTCATCAGTGTATTGTTTGAGTGGTGACATCACAGGGTTCACCTGTACAACAGTCACCTGTCAAAGACTCCAGTGATGAGGCTCAACATGATGAAACCATGTCAGTGTGTTTGTGTGTTTGAAAGCTCACATCCTGTAATCAGAGCAGCAGCTGACTTCAAACATGGAGCTTCATGAGGAGGTCTGTGACGGTCTCGTTACATCAGCAGCGTTTCCTTTCTCAGCGCTGATCACAACAACGACACAACAACAGAGTCGGTGACAACAGGAGGAAACACAAAGACAACAGACATCTGAAACACCAACAAACAATCTCACATGAAGATGGTTTCAAACTGTGTTTTTCGTTGGCCTCATTGCCGGCCTGCAGTATCCCCCTTCGTCTCACAGAAACATCTAGAGCGTCTCAGCCTGTGGGTTAACCTCCTCTCCGTCCACCTGAAGGCCTCTGCCCAGCCTTGAGGCAGTCTGTTCTGCCCTTGTCCATCCTCCATCCTGTTCATTGAGATCTCCAGCTTTATTAGCTCCAAGACCACTTGCCCCTCTCTCCTCCAAACCCCCTCCACCTAACCTGGTTTGTGTAGCCTACCTGCACATCAGGAATCCCTCCCTTGAGGGGTGGCTTTCTGTACTCCACTGACAGTTCTTGGTTGCCTCCATTCTGTCCGTCTGCGTCGCTGGAAAAACGTGTCTTGGCACTTTTGTAACACAATCAATGGTGAACATAATCAGTGGTTTGTTGTCGCTCCATCTTTCCGTCTTCCAGCATTGGACACCCTGCTCCCACTGAGCCAGCTCTCTGGATCAGACCCCACAGCTCACTCCCTCTGATCAGTCAGCTGTGTCAGTAATCGTCCTTCAACTTGATGTTTTCTCCACAGAGTTCAGCAGAGCTCAGAGGTTCCCAGTGATCAGTCAGCCCAGCAGCATCAGACAGACCTGGACTCCACATTGATGGTGTGTACAACACACTGTTTACAATGAAGCACATTAACTACAGGCTAAATGCTAAAGCATCATTCAGTCTGCATGCTGTTCTGTTTGAGCAGCAGGCCTTCAGACTGACTGATGGATCACATGTTGTGTTCTACCACTTTATATTCATGTTCAGTGTCTGATTCTGTTCCAGCTGCTGGAGGAGAACATCGTCACATTTGTGAAGAACGAGCTGAAGAGAGTCCAGAGGGTTCTGAGTTCAGATTACCCAGCATGCTTAGGGAGTCAGAGGGAGGATGAGGAGGTGTTGGATGGTGAGGATGAGGAGCAGAGGAGCAGCAGAGATGCTTTTCTGAAGATCACTGTGCACTTCCTGAGGAGAATAAATCAGGAGGAGCTGGCTGACCGTCTGCAGAGCAGTAAGAGGATTTAAACAGATTTAACATGATGGAAAGAAGAAATGCACGTTTACATTTATAAATGTTTTTATGTTGAGAGCATGACTTATTGATTTTGTGTTTAGATTTTCTACTTTCCCTCAAAAACCTGCCTTTGCACTCAAATAGTTCCTGTGTGTCATCAGATTTTCTCCCTAACAAAGACACAATGCTTCACACGAGCGAGGCTACAAGCTAGCATGCCTGAGCGTGTGACAGCCTTACAGAACACATTCATGTTTGCTTTGTTGCAATACAGTCGCACTGACTTTGGTGTAAAGCAGCGGTCTCAAACTCAGTCAGAAATGGGGCCGAAATGACCGACTGGGTCACAACGGGGTCAACGTTTTCAGAACAGACGTAAATAAACCACGTTTTCATCAGAGCTATTAGGACAAAGTAGTTGTACAGAAATATGAACTTAACTGCTCCCAAGAAATCTTATAGATTCAGAACAAACCAAGGGTATCGAGAAGAAGAAACCAGAGATCAAATGGAAAATAAAAGACGTCATTATTCATCTGTTCATGTCTCTATCAGCAGTTTTTCACTCATTTACAGAAAAGTTTCATCACAGGCTCAAAAACAGCCAGAAAACTTCAAACTGTATTTTTTGTCAAGAAAATCTTAAATCTAGTTTTTTATCACAACACCGTCGAGCAACAGAAGAACATTTAAATGTGATCAATCTGCTGACGCAAACATTTCCACCATGAGCAGTCTGCCTCGTGATCACAGGGCAAAGTGTTTCTTGGCTGCAGGTTGGTTCATGTTTGTGGTCAGGTTCTGAGCTATGGACGCTCTCAGGATGGAGTGAAGGTGTGCATCAGTTGCTTACACAGGCAGCGCCGCGTATCTCGCCCAGGCCCTCATCCACATCCCCGGTCCTCACCGCGCATAGAACGCTTAAAGCACATACAAAGTGCATTCCATCTGCACACGACAAAGAGCCCAAAGGTTAGCCCCACCACCAAATACAAACACACCAAACAGTTCATTTCATCGGAGGACCGGGCACATCGCCAGGACCTTTAACATCTTCATTTACAGTCATCGATTCTCATGACATTAGAGCTACTTTATATGCCAGTTAGTTTTTTCAGGAACAACAGCTCTGGTGCACAGCACATTCGATATAAATGTAGTTCTTACCTGAATGTGTCCTGAGGTTATTCCACAATATGGCTAACAGCTTCAAACAACTGACAACAGGCAGGGACAGAAAAGTGTCACGCGTCAAGGTGAGAGACTTCAGCACCCGGCAGCACCGGACAGCGCCCAGCAACATCAGCACAACACATCCAAAGTGACAGGTGCGTTTCTTATGCAACATCAGACACCTGTGCATTGGTATCACAACGTCAGGAAGAAAGTAAACAATGAGAAGAAGTGCAAACAGCCTGTTAACTGTGCGCACACATCACAGTCTTGGTGATCAATCACATTTGAATTGTAAACAAAAATACATGCGTCCCTCTTTGTATGAAATGTAACGCTCTATCGCAATGTCAGAAACACAGCCTGTCCAAAGTGCAGCCAGTGTGTGTAAACAGCCGACGTCTCTTAACTGTGCACAAACAAACGAGGGACTAAAATGAACGTCACAATCATATTTGTGTTGTAAACAAAGACACATGCACCGCCCTGCAGTGCATCAAAGCTTGTTTACGCCATGCGTAAGACTCCAAACCAAACTCAACATAAACAACAACAACAACGACATCCGAATGATTCCATAAACTCGACTGTATGGTGTCGTGCTGTTGGTGCGCCACATGTTTAATGTTGAACTCTCATTTTCTCGTTTTCGCTTTTCTTCTCGTTTTTGATGACTGGCCATCTTGACTCTTCACTAGCTAGCCTTTAGGCATGAAACATGTACGTTGCTATGGCAACCAGTCAGACGGAACCATTCCATATGTAATAGGTGAGAGAAAATTGTTGACCATCACTCATTCATGGAAAATTGTCAAAAGAAAAATGAGTCTTACAAATGATTTATAAATGTCTCACAAAGAGGCCCTCCTGGACCCTCCCTGGCCCAGGGCCCGGGACAACATGCCCCCCCCGTCAGCAGCCTTATACACAGGTGTGTGCTTCCAAACATGCAGAGCATGCGAGCAGCTGGTGGGCGGAGCTTGGAGCATCGTTTCACAGTTCTATCAGCTCCATTTGGATGTTTACAGGTGCTCTTTCCACGTCAGCTACAAACAGATTACTGAGCAGTTCAAATGTACATTTCTGAGCTCCAGAGTCGGCCATCACCGTGTGAACTCTGCCAGGTCCGCTCAGCTGATCAGCAAAACGTGCAGTTGGGAACACAGCGGTGGAGACCTGGTTTGTCTGGAAACATTAAAAGTGACCCAAGTTTCCTCGCTGCATCTGAGTCTCCCACAGGCGCAGCTTGTTAAGCTCTCACTGCATCACACATGTGATCACACGGTCCTGTTCATGAAGCTGGAGGGTTACGAACGCTCACACAGCTGGTGCTCGCAGGTCTGTTTGTCCTCCAACACACCGATGAGAGTCCGGCCTGCTATCTGGCTGGTTAGTTAGTTAAGTTCTACATCTCAGATGAAGACGTGGAGTAACTGCTCGAACGGGATGCTCTGAAAAGTAAAGCTGACGCACCGACAGGGCAGGGATAACGTCATTGGTCGACCCTGGACCTGGTTTTCTATTGGTTAGGGATTTTTGACAGGGTTGGTGCATCAAGAAAATGAAAGAGCAGAGAAGAAATCTGAGAGCGGATGTTTCAGTACAGAAGGCCTGAGTGACAGGAGACGGGTTGAAGCTGGAGTGCAGGTAAGTTTGTGCAAGCAACAAAATATTTGAGTGCAAGTGAACAGTTTGAGCAGAAAGGAGCAAATCTGAACACAAACAGGAGCTATTTGAGAGCAAAAGCAGGTTTTTGAGGGAAAGTAAAAACTGAACACAATCTCATGCTCTCAAGATGAAAGAACACGCTCTTGAATAAAGAAAGCCCCCCATACTAATGAGCTTAATAAAAGTGATGCAGAAGGAAAAACTCACTTAGATGTTGAGAGTTTCTGCAGGATCCACTCTTTGATATCATTTGTTGTTCGTTTCTTTCAGGATCTGTTGCTGCAGTGAGCCGACAGAAACTGAAGTCTAACCTGAAGCAGAAGTTCCAGTGTGTGTTTGAGGGGATCGCTAAAGCAGGAAACCCAACCCTTCTGAATCAGATCTACACAGAGCTCTACATCACAGAGGGAGGGACTGGAGAGGTCAATGATGAACATGAGGTCAGACAGATCGAAGCAGCATCCAGGAAACCACACAGACCAGAAACAACCATCAGACAAGAAGACGTCTTTAAAGCCTCACCTGGAAGAGATGGACCAATCAGAACAGTGATGACAAAGGGAGTGGCTGGCATTGGGAAAACAGTCTTAACACAGAAGTTCACTCTGGACTGGGCTGAAGACAAAGCCAACCAGGACATACAGTTCATGTTTCCCTTCACCTTCAGAGAGCTGAATGTGCTGAAAGAGAAGAAGTTCAGCTTGGTGGAACTTGTTCATCACTTCTTCACTGAAACCAAAGAAGCAGGAATCTGCAGGTTTGAAGAGTTCCAGGTTGTGTTCATCTTTGACGGTCTGGATGAGTGTCGACTTCCTCTGGACTTCCACAACAATGAGATCCTGACTGATGTCACAGAGTCCACCTCAGTGGATGTGCTGCTGACAAACCTCATCAGGGGGAAACTGCTTCCCTCTGCTCGCCTCTGGATAACCACACGACCTGCAGCAGCCAATCAGATCCCTCCTCAGTGTGTTGACATGGTGACAGAGGTCAGAGGGTTCACTGACCCTCAGAAGGAGGAGTACTTCAGGAAGAGATTCAGAGATAAGAAGCAGGCCAACAGAATCATCTCCCACATCGAGACATCCCGAAGCCTCCACATCATGTGCCACATCCCAGTCTTCTGCTGGATCACTGCTACAGTTCTGGAGGACGTGTTGAAGACCAGAGAGGGAGGACAGCTGCCCAAGACCCTGACTGAGATGTACATCCACTTCCTGGTGACCAGGATCAGACCAAACTGAAGAACATCAAGTATGACTGAGGAGCTGAGACAGATCAACACTGGAGTCCAGAGAGCAGGAAGATGATTGAGTCTCTGGGAAAACTGTCTTTTGAGCAGCTGCAGAAAGGAAACCTGATCTTCTATGAGTCAGACCTGACAGAGTGTGGCATCGATATCAGAGCAGCCTCAGTGTACTCAGGAGTGTTCACACAGGTCTTTAAAGAGGAGAGAGGACTGTACCAGGACACGGTGTTCTGCTTCGTCCATCTGAGCGTTCAGGAGTTTCTGGCTGCTCTTCATGTCCATCTGACGTTCATCAACTCTGGTGTCAATCTGCTGTCAGAAGAACAAACAACATCCTGGTTGTCTAAAGTATTTAAAGACCCAACAGGTTTCTATCAGAGTGCTGTGGACCAGGCCTTACAGAGTCCAAACGGACACCTGGACTTGTTCCTCCGCTTCCTCCTCGGTCTTTCACTAGAGACCAATCAGAGTCTCCTCAGAGGTCTGCTGACACAGACAGGAAGTGGTTCACAGACTAAAAAGAAAACAGTCGAGTACATCAAGACAAAGATCAGTGAGAATCTGTCTGCAGAGAAAAGCATCAATCTGTTCCACTGTCTGAATGAACTGAACGATCGCTCTCTAGTGGAGCAGATCCAACAGGCCCTGAGATCAGGACGTCTCTCCACAGATGAACTGTCTCCTGCTCAGTGGTCAGCTCTGGTCTTCATCTTACTGTCATCAGAAAAAGATCTGGACGTGTTTGACCTGAAGAAGTACTCTGCTTCAGATGAGGCTCTTCTGAGGCTGCTGCCAGTGGTCAAAGCCTCCAACACAGCTCTGTACGTGCACACATCACTGTCCGTGTTAAATGTAGTTTTACTTTATTCAGAAACAACAACTATTGGTTGTGATTGTTTCCTTTTATGTGCTGTTGATTCCTCTTCAGGCTGAGTGGCTGTAATCTGTCAGAGAGAAGCTGTGGAGCTCTGTCCTCAGTTCTCAGCTCCCAGTCCTCTAGTCTTAGAGAGCTGGACCTGAGCAACAACAACCTGCAGGACTCAGGAGTGAAGCTGCTGTCTGATGGACTAAGATCTCCTCACTGCAGACTGGACGCTCTCAGGTTAGTGTGCAGCTGTGTGAGAATTATAACCCTCTGAGCTCACCTTTTCTGTACTCAGTTCTCAGCTCTCAGTCCTGTGAGTCTGAGGCAGCTGGACATGAATATCACAAGTTAAACTTTGAGCGTCTTTTAGTCCTTTTAACGACCCTGTAATTAAAATGGCTGTAATATCACACTGAAGGGGTCAGCTGACAGAGGAGCTTGTCACCAGTATTGTGTTTTGGTTCACGGCTCAGTAACTGGACTTGGATATATAAACGCTGGTCTGAGACAGTCTGAGTTATGTTCATCTGGACTCCATCATGTGTGGTCCAAAGAGAAGAATCCCCACGACGACTGTAACAAAGCAGAGATGATGGTTGAAGCAAGCGGCAACCTCCAGTGATGAAAAATGCAAAAAAAGTGCAAAGTGCAAAAAACTGCAGTTCCTCGATTGGCCACTTGAGGCTGGCTCCAGAAAACAAGAAATAACATTACAGCAGGTGGGAAAATGCCCATGTTTACAGCTGAAATAAACATGTTCACAGCCTGGTACAAAAAACGGTTTTGTTATAAATAGCTAATTTTATTGTTCATGATAACTGTACGGGGGGTGAATTTTTTTATTACACACCCGTTTTAATTATATTAAGCCTTAAATCATAGGGGTCGGATCACTTGATTGACAGGTGGATCCTGCTGGCTGTCTGCTAGACGTCAACACAGACACACAGACACTGAGCTTACCTTCACCTGTTTGTGTTGTTGGAGACTTTAGAGGACAAATAATCTCTCTGTGGGATTTATGGAACTTTCTGTCCCTGCAAGAAGTCTGAGCTCCAGCTTTTTGGTGAGTTAAATGTTTGTGTTACTGTATTGAAATATTTTAGCACTAAGTAGCAGGTATACTGTGCTCGCTTTAGCTGCTTGTTAGCCTGTGCAGTGTTTATCAAACATTTATTTAATCGTCGGCCAGTAAATAGGAGTCAGGAGTTGTTGGCGGCGCAATTCGGGCTTCAAAACGCTTCTTCAAAAACAAATGGGCGACGTCACTGAGACTACGTCCATTATTTATACAGTCTATGGTTGGAACTTTTATAAACGTATTAATAAAGAGCCTTTCCTTCAGACTCAACAGGCCAGTACAGCAGCTGTATCACTGCTGATGATGATAATAACTTTTATTTATATAGCACTTACAATTTAAAACACGTTACAATTAAAATAATGAAAAGAAGAACAGAAAAAGGTCCTCATAAATAAATGCTCTTTTGAAAAAGAATGTTTGAAGAAGAGATTTAAAAGCAGAGACAGATTTGGCAAACCGGATTTCAGCAGGTCGGTCGCTCCAGAGTTTGGGAGCCAGATTTCCCTTCGTCTTTAATCGGGCTCTGGGTACAACCCACAAACCCCTATCAGCTGATCTGAGGGGGGCCCAGGCTCATAGGGGGTTAGTAAGTCTGTAATGTACCGAGGGGCCTGGTCGTGTAGAGCTTTGAAAGTTCGAAGTACAATTTTAAAATCAATATGGTAGTGGACAGGAAGCCAATGCAGGGAGGCCGAGATCGGAGTTATATGATCATATTGTGTTGAACCTGTGAGAAGGCCAGCCGCAGCATTTTGGACCAGCTGAAGGCGGTGAATGGAGGCCTGAGATAAACCAGTATAAAGAGCATTGCAGAGGTCCAAAGGGGACAAAACACAAGCACGAACAACCCTGTGTATGTCATCAAAGGATGGAAAGGATTTCACTTTAGAGATTCACTCCGGCTGAAACAAACAACTTTCTTTACCCGAATATCCAAACACAGACCGGATTTAAAAAAACAACATGACCGATTATGTTGTTTGAAAAATTGGCTTTGGCAGAAAAGATCGATTTCTGTTCTGTGGTTTAGTTTAAGGATGTTTTGGGATGTCCAGCAATGACGAACCAATCTGTGTTGATCTCAATCCCCTTTAAAGTCACTTTAAACAGCTACAGGTGAGGCAGCGACTCACTCCAACCTTAAAGGACCAACACACCATTTTCTGGTTGAGCACTTTGCCCTCAGACCTGAAGGTGGGGCTTTGATCCCTCTGATCCCACATTCAGCCTTCGGTGTATGAATGTGCATCCATCCTGATTGAAGACTGGCCTTAACCATCAGTGTGCGAATGTGAGTGTGAACAAGTGAATGTGACAGGTAGTGGAAAATCTCTCTAAAAGCTCAGAACAGTCTGTTAACCATTTGGGTGGAAATATTAAGATCTAGTTACCTGTTTAACATGGCTGTCAATAGATGATGATTAATCAACTATTACACCTAAATGACGTGGGCGAGCAGCAATGGAAAGGGCTGATGTTGTGATCCTGTAAGCTGATAGGATGGAAAGAGTCCGAGACAGCAGGAGTAAGAGAGGAGCTAGCACTAAAGACAGTTATTCTGCATACTGGAGCTAGTAGTCATTCAACGAAGAAGCAAAGGAAGGTATTGCAGTCATCAGCAGTAAAACATGGTCATGTGGAGGGCGGTGGTGAAACAAAGATTGAAATAGTGTCATTAAATCTCAGGATTTCTTTTTGATGAAGAAATCAGGTCAGCACAATAATCCGTCCAGGCTTCCAGTCCTGCTCCTTTAAAAGAACGCTGGAGATCTTTAAGATGTAGGTGATGCACTTCCACAGACGTTCAGACCTGTGACAGTGAGGTAGCAGCACACAGCCTCTGTTATCCACTGACAACTACTGCAGGTAGCCTGAGTCCTCACCTTGAAAGGTGCCTCTGTGTCCAGTAACGTGGAGCAGTGATCATTAAAAGACTGCGTTAGAAACATGGTCAGGAGTTATATTAAAATCACAGCAGAAGCGTGCTGACAACTGGTCGCTGGATTAGCTGTAAGGATGCCGGCATGTAGTGTTCTATTAGGACAGGAAAGGTCATCAATTACACAGAGATCAAAGGAAATACATTATTGATCAGTGATCAGTTGGTCTTCACTACAGATATCATCAATATCTAGTGCCAGAGATGAAGGTCCGAGGTGACTTGAAGTTTAAAGATTCAGTTTGTGACATCATCAATGCGCAGGTTAAATGAAGAGTGTGTGTGTGTGTGTGTGTGTGTGTGTGTAGTCTGTCGGGCTGTCTGATCAGACAGACAGAAGCTGTCTCTCTGTCTCTAACTGGTGACCTTGCTGTCTGATGGAGGATGTGAGTGAAGCTGTATGAAGTAGATTCTGATCTGGTTTCTTCCTCCAGGTTGGACCATGGTGGACGGCACAGACTGAAACCTGATGAGAGGAAGTGTGAGTGTGTTTGAACTTTGATTCATGAGAACACAGCTGCTCATGTTGGGCTCCACTTTTTGTAATTGTCTGACTGAAGATGAATTTCAATCAGGATTAACTTTCTGTGTTTGTCAGTGTGGCTGTAAAGATGTACGAAGTGAACAAAGTGAACAGCAGGATCCAATCAAAAGAATCAATACATTTGATGATCAGTGCAGAGAACATTCACTGTGTTTCTTCCAGCTCTGATCTTTCTGCTTCATGTGACCTCTGACCTAATAACAGTTTGAGACAGCAGATGGTTCACAGCTTCTTTGTGCTGCACTTTTATTACTGACACTTGATTGTGCTCTTATCCTGGGCTCCACACATCCTGACTGCCATGTTCACTAACTGTTCATTTCATTACAGCTGCAGTGTTGAGTTTCAGTGCTGCCAAATATTCACAGTTAAACATGAAATCTAAGTTTGACTGACTTTCAGAAACTGCCAGTAAAGTTGTTTTTGAATGAACAGATGATAACCTGCAGCTGTGTTGTGTCTCCTTCTCTCCATCAGACGCCTGTGAGCTGGAAGTGGACACAAACACAGTGAGCAGAGACCTCAAACTGTCTGACAACAACAGGAAGGTGACACGTGTGGAGGAGGATCAGTCATATCCTGATCATCCAGACAGATTTGATTATCATCCTCAGCTGCTGTGTAGGACTGGTCTGACTGGTCGCTGTTACTGGGAGGTCGAGTGGAGAGGAGGTGTTGATGTATCAGTGAGTTACAGAGGAATCAGCAGGAGAGGATACATTAATGAATGTGTGTTTGGATGGAATGATCAGTCCTGGAGTCTGAGCTGCTCTGATGGAGGTTACTCTGTCAGGCACAATAACATACACACAAACACCTCCTCCTCCTCCTCCTCCTCTGGTAGAGTAGCAGTGTATGTGGACTGTCCTGCTGGCACTCTGTCCTTCTACAGAGTCTCCTCTGACACACTGATCCACCTCCACACCTTCAGCACCTCCTTCACTGAACCTCTGTATCCTGGGTTCAGGTTCTGCTCATTCGGTTCCTCGTTGTCTCTGTAGGTGAGAGAAACTCTGCTGACTGAACATCACTGACTCTGTTCACTGACTCAAACTCTTTCATGAGTCTGATTTCATCACTTTGATTTGATTAAAAACTCAAAGATATTTACTTGTAAAAAAGAACTCATGATTTTGATTCGTTTGTGTTTCTGTTCTATTTTGAACGATGTCGTCGTTTATTTGAATAAAATCTTGACCTTTGATCCTGAAGGAAATCAGGAGCCTCTGCATTTTTCAGCTCTGGAGGATGCTGCTTGTCTCCGATGCTGTTACATGTATGTCCCACAGGAAGTGACAACATTTATGATTGTGATCGGTTGATGAGACACACAACGGCCTCGACAGATTCATTCATCACCTGGGAGGGAGGGAGGGAGGGACGGACGGACAGATGGACAGTTGAAACGAGAAAGTTGAGAGGACCCAGATGCAGACCACGATACATTTAAATAAAACAAAATACAAAACAAAAGGCTTACTCTGTAAGAGTCCAGAGGGGTATCGCACAAAAGTAGAATAAAGAAATCCAGGATAACTGAGAAAGCCCAGCTTCACCTGTTTAATCGGCGCATCCTGGCTTAATTGGTTGCAGGTTCGCCGAGCCAGGATGAGAAGGCGCAGCTATGTCAAGCCAGGTGCAGATAGTCAGGATAAGTGCACGATCACAGAATCACGGATGGAAAAATGGACAAGACTCGTGCATCATACTTTTCATCAGCAGAACAGCAGCTCCTCATGGAGATATACGAAGAAATGAAACACATCATTAGAAAAAAGGAAACACAGCTGCTATAATTAAAGAACGACAGAAAGCCTGGCAGAGTACAGCGGGCCGGCTGAATGTGTAAGCAGTGCAAAAATGTACTCAGAAACAGCTCCACTGAAACTGTCATAAAATTAAAGGAGTTACTTTTCAAGTCCAATAATTGTACAGTTGTACATTTGCCTTAAATGTGACGAGTGGACGTGCATGTTACTCAGGAATGTAGTTTATCATTAAGATCAATCGCAAACAATTATCCACAATGTGCATCTATTTATTCTGTCCACTTTATTTAATCTATTTATCTATCTTATGGTTTTTGTCTGTTTCATCTGTCCTATGTATTTATCTATCCTTCATCAAGAACAAACATGTCGGCCACAAAAGGACCTGGCAGCAAGTCCAAATTAAATACAAGAACATTCTGCAGGCTGCTCAGTGACTTGATTATTGATAACAATGTACAAATGAGGTGAATCGATCTGCTGACATATTTTATGTCTCTTTGATTGTAGTAAAAAAGGCAGATGAATCGGGCACGGGGGGGCGGCCCACCGACCCAGGAGTTCACTCCAGCAGAGGAGCTGGCACTGGATGATAATAAAGGGAGGCCAGTGATGGAAGGGATCCAGGGAGGGACAGCCACTGACTCTGTCCCAGTGACAGAAACTGGCCTCTTCACACAAGGTACATTACTGCAATACTACTTAACATGAAACACTATCAAATAATGATATAATGTGTGCTGTCTGACTTTGGCTTCCCTTGCAGCATCTGGTAACACACTCGCACTTTTGGAGCCACCAGAAGATGATCCAGTGACTCCTTTCTATTAAAATCACAGGCTTGGCATGTCCTGTCAAAGACGTTCATACAAGTTCTCTTGAGGTCAGTATACGGCCGCTGTGGAGAGCACCTGTGCAGATGGTGGAGAGACTGTCGCTGGACTCCAGAAGGCTTCAGGTATCATGTCAGTTTTGTGGAAATATTCTGCTTATTTCGTCCATAATGAATAAGAAGTCAGTGACGTGGAGCTAATACAAATATCATATTTGTAAGGACCCAGACACTGCACAGCAAGCAGCCTGGTAACACAGTGAGTACTGCCTAAAGTAAATCTACATTATGAACAACTCTTTCTGTGCTACCTGACAGGTGTTTAACAGAATTCACAAAGCATCAGACAACTTCATGCAAGACATCTTAAGGGACAGATAGAGCCGGCGGAAATAAAGACGAAAGCTACAGGACATCGAGCTCGAGCTGGAGATCAAAAGAAATAAAAAACATTGTTGTCCTGTCTGTTTCATGAATGTCTAGTACACTATATAGTTATTGATCCAGTGAAGTGGAAAATAGTATGTAAAGATAACCACACTGTGTGCAACCAAAGCCAAATAAAACGCACATACACATCAAAGAGTGACATACGTGATCCCTTATTAAAGGATTGGCTAAATCTAAACAACATTAACTGAAATAATTTGCAATATATTGCTCTCTGACCAGTCTGCCATTTATGTTGTCAGGGACGATGGCAGCATGGTCCCAGTCAACGTCCAGAGCCACTCTGGGAGCCCTTTCCTTTCTCAGGCTGCCGATGTTACGCAGCACTATGCATGCAACAATCACATCACAGGACCCGCAGGTGGTGCAGGCACTGAAAACCAGATTTCAGAAGGCCAAAGGTCATCTCAATTCAAGCCCTTGTTTTGGCATGGGCATGGTTGTAGGCCTGCTGTGCCGGGGTTTGGGGGTCTGCAAGGGGAGTCTCCAGAAATGATTCCCAGGCATAGCCTTTATCTCCCAGCAGCACACCAGAGAATTCACCTGAGAATACAAGATATGATTCTCAAAGTACACAGATAGAGTAAAACACTCATGATGTCCAAAGTGCTGACCTTGTGAGAGTCTCTGGTAAACTGTACTGGCCCGAAAGATTCTGGAGTCGTGGACTGAGCCAGGCCACTTTGCCTCTAAATTGCTGACAAGGCGGTCAGCATCGCAGATCATCTGAAACAATAAGTTGGAACCTATTAGGTAATTTAATGAACAGAATTAATTTATGTAGCTGACAGTAACCATAAATCATTCTCACCTGAACATTGATGCTGTGGAAGGATTTCCTGTTGACAAAATCTCCCTGATGTTCCCCTGAGGGCGTTTGATGCCAATGTGAGTGCAGTCCACTGCACCAATGACAATAGGGAAAGCTGTAACACAAAATAATGAGTATCCTACTGTGACTGTTCAAATGTTCAACCTTTTGTTGTAATTTATAATTCACTTTACCTGCAATCTTGTAAAACTCGTCCTCGATGAAGAGGGGTCTTCTGTGGCCAGGGAAGGTGATACATTTGTGTGCTAGTGACTTCAGTGCAGACTAACCTGCTTATTGTGCGGCAAATAGTCCCTTTATTGAGGTTCTCGGCATCTCCAACAGTATAAAGGAAGGTGCCACTTTGTAACGCAGACCATCTGTGGTACAGTGAGAGCCTGGCTTCGTGCTGTCTCCTGCTGAATCTTTGGACCCAGCAGCCTACATAAATATCGAACTCCATCACCTGAGAATCTATACCTCTCAGTCAGATATTCATCTGCAAAGGCCAATGGGTCCGACCGGTCCCAGAAGACTCTTTCACGCCTGAATGCTCGTCTGAGCATTAATGCTTCCTCATCCAGTACATCATTCAAAAATGGGCATGCCATTGTGAAGAGAAAACTATATATTGCCCTTGTCACAGACTTAATTGAAACCACCGTTGCAACTTCATCAGCCATTTCTTATCATCTCAACAACTGCAATAATATACAGGTAGCACCTGTGGTCCTAACCTGATTGGATAGGTAAGATACTAACATCGGTCTAGGTCCTAGAGGAGTATACACCTTGAATGACTCACAAGATTTAAACAGTTGACGCATTTAATGCCCTTTCAGCATCAATAAATATTCACAACACCACAATGTATATAAAACATAATATAGAGCTCTGACAAATAATAAACAAAAATAAAGTAAATTGTCCTTTTGAGTTGGACGCCAACTCAAGAAAGAGTGCAAAGTTCAAAAGGAAAGTTCAGTTCTGGAGAACAATCTGGATGTGTGTATATGTTCAATGTCAATTTCTACTACCCGGGTAGGATAACAGTGTGTATGTGTCTTATCTGGGGTCTGAATGAGTGAATCAAGCATCCGAAGTCCTCTGAGCAGGTCCTGCAGCCGGCCACACCAGATAAACGACCGTCTTCAGACCTGCTGGGCTGGGCTCGCCATCAATAAGTTCATCCCTGTTTCTGGTTCTAAAATAAAAACCACCCTACACAAAAAGTGCAGAGTTGTAAGTTATCTGGTTCCATTTCTTTTTCTAACATGAGCTCACATTGACTTCTTTTCTTCAGTCAGTGTATTTTACAATGTATAACCAAAAAACCATGGAAATACAATGAAATGAATTACCATGTATTACAGCAATTATGGTTTTCACAACATAAAATTTGCTTACTATTATGAATTACCCTATGTCAAGGTATTTTAGCAAACAATGAATTCTTTATCTTTTTAAAACAGTTTGACTCTCAGTAGAACTCTTTTTAACTATTTGATACTGATCTTAATATTCACATTTTAGAACATCAAAATAAATTAAATTATTGCTATCTGCTCACTTAACAAGTGCATTTTAATAACCAATATTAGTTTAATCACATTTTAGTCATACTTCGAGCCTTTAAAGTGGCTCTTAACACTGAAATAATGTGCTTTAATGTAAACAAAATATATACAATGCTCCTTTAAGGTTTCACCACTGTCTGTGATGCCAAACAGCGTATCACCAACCAGACTAACATTATGGATTAGCCATTAGCATTAGCATCTCGCGCTAGCGATTAGCATTAGCGATCTTTTTAAAACATCAAAACAATGATACAATGTGCACCAAAGTACAGTGGAAACATTTAAAATCATCTCTTAACTCAGTTTGTTACTTTACAGTAAAAGTATATGGACTTAACAGCATATATTGTCCATTTTCTTCTCACAGTAGCTAGCGAAATAACAGGCTAACATGTACCATGAGCTTGAACTTACCGGAGATTCACAAAGACATTTATAACTCGACAGAAGTATCGTCACTCAAGGCTCACAGCTTGTGTTCTGCATGAAACAAGCTTATTAACAACAATACAATTGACTTTTGACTGGATTGATCACGTTTTAACAACTATTTCGTGGCGTTTTCTACCATTAAAAGCTCCGTCTGCTCGTTGCTGTGCACCTCCGTCGGCAGGACGATTAAATAGGAAGTGAGGTCATGCTAAGGCGCTGACCTCAGGTAGTACTTTATACTGCTGCTGTTAAACAGCATCTAGTGCTCTCTAGTATACAAAATGGGCATCTGCATATCTAACCAACATATAGAGGTTTAGTATCCCTATATTTTATATGGGTTACATACATATTCATCAAACCTCTGATGGCTATTTGACAAGCAGTCTTCATAAACACTAGCAATATAACACTAGGCCTGACAGTAATAATTACTACCACATGACAGAATTTAAAAGTGACTGTTACCATTAAAATAACAGTAAACCTACTTAAATGAAATGACAAATGGCAATATACCTGTAATATTTAAATGCAAGATAATTAAAATTATGCAACATATTTACAAAGACCATGGAAATGCTGTTAAACACATTAATTTCTCATAGGACTGACTGTCGAACTAACAGATGAAGCGCTAGGATTAATCTTAGCCTGGTTGTTAGCCTGCTCTGGAGCACAATACACTAAATACTAAACTAATCAATGACAACTCATGACGGATTGAGACCATAAGATAACATAGACTTTATTGAAATTCACTTGTTACAACAGCTCAAAGTGAAGGACAGGGTAAAACAAGGCAAGACAAAAACACGATAAAGGACAATAATAATATTAATAATAAATCAATACTCTATGTACACTCACTTATTGTGGATGGTTAAGTTTTTGTACAAAAAATTGCACCGAGTCAAAAACGCACACGGTGTGTTTCATGGTGATGATTAGTAAAGTGACATATTGCAGAATAAATAATTTCACATGAGAAGTGAATTCACAGACATGATGGCACGTTACTGATGAGGTAATAAAAATGCAGTATATGTACCAAAGTCTGATATTATACTAAAATAATATGTTACAGTAGATATGCATAGACAGAAAACTCATTAGGTACATGTTTACAGAGGGAATAAAGAGAGAGAGAGGAGGACCATCTTCTCATAGACTTCTATAGAATCAGACTGGAGACGCCCCCTGCTGGACACTAGACAAGATGCAGGATGAGGATCGAGGTGTGGAATGTCTGTCTTTTGATTTCTTTTTATTCCAGTATTTTACACGTTTCTATCTGCTGTTACAGTCTCATCAACAGACCTGTCAATCAAGGCAGGTGACAGAAGCAACCAATCCTGTGGCTTGATTTTGGCAGTGGGCGGGGCTACAGTTGTGTTTACGTTAGTTAGAGATCATCTTTCTAAAATATATATATCTACTTACACACACACACACACACACACACTCAGCCGTGTTTAATGTGTTGAGTCAATATTTGCTCTCTCTCTCTCTCTCTCTCTCTCGCTCTGATCTCCATTAAAGGTTAATTAGACTCGACCCGCTCTCGCTGTTCAAACACTGAAAGCTGCTCCTGTTTCCACACACCGATCCCCCCAGTACTCCTCCACGTCCTGCAAGCTGGGCTCGGTTTTCAGAGGGAGGAGGCTGTGGTCACGTTGTGTCCTCTCTGGATTATCAGGTTGTTTTAGGCAATAAAAAGAGAAGTTGTTTTTGAGGCGTAATTTATTCTCGATTGTAAAGAGTGATTTTCCTGAAGCTGAGTGTGAACGGGTCCTGGTGTAGAAGGAGTGACGGTCTGCCTACAGAAAACAGCCGGTTAAATGTCCCCCTGAAAACTTCTGGGGCTTGCCTGATCATCTCTGCAGAATACTTCTAGTTTTTTAACCTGTCTGATTTGATTTGTTCATATGTAACTCTGTTTTTAATTGGCTCCTTATGTGCTTGACACCTCTATATTAAAGGGTAATTATTGGTACAAACTGGGAGCTGGGAGTTCTGAGAGGTAAAATCAGTGTTTTTATGAATGGAGTCTGGTGTGTGTGCAGAGAGCGATGTGACGTCTGTGTGTGGTTAAAACAATCATCTTCCTCTGTAACAAAAAGGTCTATCTCTGTAGGGATCCTTTCTGTCATGTTGTCACACACTTAGAATAACAATCTGAGCCTGTCAGTGGAAACAACAAGAACCTTTAGTGGACGACCTTTGACCCATCAAGGATTATGTTGCAGCCATTACAGCCTGTTTCACTGCTAAACAAATAAACTGCTCAAACAAAGTCAAACATGTTAAATCTGTTTGCTGATATCAAACCTGAAATTAGCTAGAATTTCTGCTCTCTGATCTTTAATCTGATGTCCTGCATGTTTGGTGTTTGAACAGACGGGAGGCGGAGCCACAAGCTTGAATGATTTCTCTCTTTAATTGATAATCACATTAATTATTCAGTTACACTGCAGCCAGACAGCTGCTGATTGGTCCATCCAGTTGCTCAGGTGAAGGGCAGGTGGTATTGGATTGGTTGGTTGGTCAGTTGAAGGAGTGGCCTTAGCTGGGAAAAAAAACAAGGACAGGTAAGACACAGAATGTAAGTAACCTGGAGTGGGGCTTAAACAGGAAGTTAGGTCGCCATGGCAGGGAATGGACAGGACGTGAAGTACCTGGGTGGGGCTTAAACTGACAGTCATGTAACTAAGCAGAGCTTAAACTTGCAGGCAGGTACCTGGGCGGGGCTTAAACAGGAAATAAGGTGTCGGAATATAACAGGAACTCAGATCTAATAGACAGGGAATGAACAGGAAGTCAGGTACCTGGGCGGGACTTTAGCAGGAAGTGAAGCCCTTCCAGTAGAAGTTCTTGCAGCCGGCTTTGCGTTCGCGGGGGGGCAGGTTGTTGGGGGGGTCCACGGACCTCTCCAGGTTCATCTTTCCTCCTGTTGCTGTGGAAACAACCTCAGCTTCCCGCTGGGCCTCGGCCTCTGGCAGAGACATCTGTGCCAACAGGTCCTCTACTGCACGTTTACTCCACTCCTGAAAAACAACAGCAGGTATTTTCACAGTTTACAGTTTAAACTGTCAGGATGACTTTCAATGTAAATACAAAGAAACCTTTAGTGCCGTATTGTCAAGCACTGAATTATTATTTTAACGAAAGTGAGATTCTCCTGCTGTCTGAAATTGTGTCAGAAATGGTCAAACCAAACTCCATTCAAAAAACAGTCATTTTAAAAGAGTTTTCTTGTCGTCTTGCAGACAGACCTGACAGGGCATGAATTCTGACATTTTCCAAACCTGCATCATGATGTAGTTATTTCAGCATCCTTTCAGCCTGTTTATTGTAACATCTGATTATTTTTGTTGCGGTCAAACTCAACAAATGAGTAAAAATCTGCATTTCTTTTGGTGGCCTGAACTATAAAATACATGGCAGCAGTTCTGGAGCTTTTGATCAGATCACATGATCCTCCTCAGCACATGAAAATGTTGATGTTAGTAATGGTGAGCTTGTCAGCTGCTTTTCTCAAATAAAAAACGTTCAGTCTCAACTTTCAAACAAAAACGAACAAGAAGTCCTTAAAGTACTCAGAAAATAGGCTTCATGACTTGTTTTACTCTGAAGAAAAGTAAATCATTTTAAAACTAATATTATTTAAAGGAAGTGAACTGAAAACAAGGCTCAGTTTGAAGTCGTGGAGACATTCACACAGCAGCAGTGTCAGTGCTGCCGGGGCTCATTTCATAGTCCCTGTCTCTCTCACAGCGGGGCTCCATACAAACATTATGCGTTCATTCACGCTGAAACAACCATGTGAGCTCTGTATCCTCACTGCTAATCTGCTGCCTCCACCTCCCCCGTCTCCTCCTGTGTCATTATTCAGCTGTTCGTGAATTTTAAATGTTTTAATGTGTGCGTCTCAGGCTCTGTCGTAAGCTCAGGAACCAACGTGAGCAGGAACACATCACCAAAATAAAATGGGAACTGCTGAAAATGTATGGTAAAACTTTGATGTCAGAGGAAATAAAACGGTATATGAACAATAAAACATCAGTCTTGTGTTATTTAAATTATGCTCTGCTCTGTGTGGTGATGGAGTTCCTCAGGGTTCAATTCTGGTTCCTCTTAGTTTGACATCGTAAAATCAGTAACTGAGGTTGAAAATAATACTTCAACTCTTTCCCAGCTTGCTACAACAACTATGGCAGAAGGATGGGTCAAAAATAAAACAGGAAGAATTTCTGTTTATAGTTTGTGCAACAGCTCTCATGTTGTTTCGCTAATGGTGGTTTTTAAAGTTGTGTATCAGACATGGAAGTTATCAATTTACCAAACCAACAAGTAAGTCTTGGTCTCTCTTGTAATACCAAGACATTCTGATTGAAAACACTTTGTATGTTTATTGCTGTTGCTCAATACTGTAATATACTCATTACTGCCCCCTGAGGCCAGCAAGCAGGAAACAATGACTGTTGGTGAAAACCACAGACTGAATATAAGAAGTGGTAATATGGGAAATGCTTAATCGACTCTAAGGAGTAAGCTTAGCATTTTTTCATTTAGTACATTTAGCCTGTTTTCCCTAGCCAAAATTAGCATCCAATTGATATCACGGTCAACAGAATTACAGAGGCACCTTGCTAATGAAGCCAACACACGCCTTTTCTGATAATGTTGTGTTCTCTTAGCTCATCTCCAGCTACACCCATCGGCCACATATGGTCACTTCTGGCTCAAATAAACAAGATGGCACCGGCCAAAAGGCCAAGAGGAAGTCCACAAATCAATGGGTGTCGTCATGGTGACTGTGTTCACTTCTATATTAACTTTAATGATACTTTAACAGGGCTTTGTCCTGGTTCAGACTCTTGAATTTGTGTTCCATATCAGTGGTTTAGATTCAAACCTCGGTGGTGTCCTGAGGAGTCTCTGCAGTAAACACAACAACCGAGTCTGACAAATAAAACATGAAATTCATAATCTATTAAATTATTATATTATATAAATTAATACTCTCAGTTGTTTTGTTGCTGCAGCCTCAATTGGTCCAGTTTGACCATTAGCTTAGCATGGCTAATGTTAGCTAATTGTAGCAACCTTTCCACTTATATTCTACATAGAATTAATGCTTAAATTACCAAGTCAGTTTGAGAACTGTATGACTCTTGCTTTAGCATTTAGCATGATCCTGTAATTGTAATCAGTAAGGCTTCTTTTCAACACAAGTTTTACTGTCGCTTTAAACTTTTAAAAGATTTTACACTCGAATCAAAGCACCTCCCAGTCAACAAAATAAGAGTCAGAACTCTTTCCTGTTAAATTTCAAACATCAGCAGTCATAGTGGAGGACATTTAGAGGCTTTGTAGCATCAAGCTAAAGTCAGGGAGCCTCTCAGGCTAAACAGCAGTCCAAGTAGAAGTAGAAAGCGAGTGTTCGGATTGGTTCTTGTCTCTCTCACCTGGGACAGGAGTCCGGCGCCGCGAGCTCTTTGAAGCAGCCGGTGGTGACGCAGTTCCAGGTCCAGGTCTTGGTTCTGGTCCTGGTACTGGTCCTGCTCTCCGTCGAGCTGAGAGGAAACACTGGGACTGCACAGAACCAACGCCACAAGAACCAAGATGGTGGGGCAACGAACACACTGCATACCTGCCAAAATATCAAGAGGAGAAGAAGAACATTTACTCTGAGGTACGAGAGAAACGGAAACAAAAGAGAAGACGAAAAGAAGTTCCTACTGTCTGCTGGTCTGGTATCTCCTGCTGCTCCTGGTCCTGGTTCTGGTTCTGGGCTTGTCTCTGGTCCTGGCCCTTTGAGTGCTGCTCTTTTGAAGCCCAATGCTCCGCCTGCTGCAGGTCACATGACCCGGCGTGTTTGATTGACAGCTGGCGGGCTGCGAGGTGATGAAGGAACGCAGAGCCTCCAGTTAAACAGACGTCCATTAGTCCTTATTGACTTTAAATGGAGTCTGAACAATAAAACAATCAAACTATCAGCAGCAGCAGCGTCGTGCAGCCGCCGGCGCTCATCTTCAGCAAATACAACAGCAGAATGTCCGGCTGGAGAGGAGAGGAATTAACGGAGCGTTCAGAGGATTAGCAGACTTCATTAGCACTCGCTGATATCTCCATTAAACAAAGAGGCAGCCGCAGCAGAGAGCCGCCCACTCAACATTTAGTCAGAACAAACACTTTAATAGCGCAGAAAAACACTTTGTGTTAGTTTGAAATGTTCTGCAGAGACAGAGCGGATGAGACATCAGGGAACCCCACCACTCAGACTGAGCGACACAGTCAGAATACTCTCAGTAAAAGTTCAGTAAAGAACTCATGAAGAATATTTGAAGTCTGTCGAATGAATCTAATGAAGCAAACAAGTATCTTCAGTAAAAATCGTTTAAATTATTGTGATTGGCGGCTGTTTGGACACTTGCACCACCAAGCAGGAAGCTGAACTTTCACTGGAATAAATAAAGACGTACAATCCAAAGTAACAGAGATTTATTTCTTTTGATACATTAACTTGAGATATATCCATAAAGGTTGGACCCTGAGTAATCTTAAATCCGGATACCAAACAGTGAAATAGATTTATAATATCCTAAATAGTCACTCAATATATTTTCTGATCTTTGCATATATGACGTGGATCTTTGATGATGATTTGGGGGAAGTTAACCGGTCTGTTATATCCAATCAGAGCCTGTACACACTTTCCCATCATAGAACGTTTTGGATGAAGGTGCCTTTTGTGCAGTGTCTGGTCATTTTGGCTCAAATGATTTTTCTCTTGCAGAGTAAAGAAAATGCATATTTATGATGGTCAATAAAAAGTACTCATGGAGTCTCTCAGGATATAAAACAGGACAGATTGTTTTCCTGTCTGCATCCAGAGAAATGTAAGTTCTGAAGCACGTAGTCGTGGAAATGTGTCATCTATCGTTACGTTTGTGCTTCTTCATTAGACAGCTTCCTGTGGTTTGTACTTTAATGTTGCCACTGATGCGTTCAGTGTGTGCCCGCTGTGACTGCAAGTCTGTGACTGTTTCATGCTAATCAGTTAGCTCATGAGATGTAGCCTAGCTTTCTGTTTACCGCTTGTCTTTCATGTCAGCCAGGATCCCTCTGAGCGGTGGGAGGAGCAACAAGCACACCTGAAACACACCAGGTGAGCTCAGTCTGCCTCAGTCAGTGCTCTTTGATTCAGGAGGAGAACCCACTGCTCCGTTTGCCTCCGGCAGAGGTTGTGTCCAAAAGCACCATGAGACCAGTTTAAGGTGAAAGTGATGTCTAAGTGAAGTCACTGCCCAGAACGATGATGCTCATGTCCATTTGATGATGTCACTCCTGCAGCCATCTTTAATCAGGTGACACTTCAAGCACCTCTAATACAAGCAACACAAGACAAATCCAGTTGTTTCCAAACGTCCTTGAAAACTTGATCAAAACCTCTTGATTACTAATAAGAGACAGAAAAGAGTTTTCACTGAGAGCAGAGCGGCATCATTTTAAAATATATTCACCAGGTTTTAAATCCACAAGTGGGATGTCCGTCACTAATCGTGTTCAAGAGGCTCCAGGAGTCACTGCGTCAAGAGATCTCCTTTTGTCCTCTTCTCCTCCTTCTTCTTCTCCTACTTCCTCTCTCTCCTCTTCCTCTTCTTCTTTCTCAGCGTGTGCCTCAGCCGGTCAGAGTGCCTGCCCTGCGAACTTTTAGGGGATATAAACATAGTAACGTGTTGATAGTGAGAGCCTTGTTGTCGTCCATCTTAAAAAGCGAGGCTGAAATTTCCGACCTTCACTGTGTGTGTCTGTGCTGGAAGAAGAACGCACGTACCTGAACAGATACTCCAGTAAACATATCAAAACGACGATGCTAAAATACTCATGTCATGCAGAATGTCCCGTTATGTTTTTGTATCATAATTAATGATTTCTTCACTCTAATGTTGCAGCTGATAAAGGCGGAGCTCATTTTAACAAATTGATAAAATTCATGTAAATCTGTAAAGTAACTCAACCTGTCAAATCAAAGGAGCAGCACAAGTTTAAAGAAGCGTCGAATGGAAAAACTGATGTGAAGTACAAAGACTGACGCCAGAGACAGATCATCATGTACACAAACACTGCAGCTCTCTCTGCCCATCTGTCAGGACTCTGTGACCTCTGACCTCTGTGACCTGACAGGAATTCATTCATCAACACTCATGTCGTTCTAAAAGTCATTTATTTATGTAAATGTTGTCTATAAATGTGTTATTGGGCGATTCTGCAGCTCAAGATTCAGAGCCAAAACAGGAAGTGGTGTTTTATGTTATGTAGAGAGGACGACAGTGAGAGAGACTTTCAGCAGGTGAGGTGGACTTCCAGGAGGTGGGAAGAAGCCTCCTCTGTCCAAGTTTTCCGTCCTGAGTCTGAAAGAAAAAGAAGATTCTTCTTCATCACTTTCTTCCGGATGCTAATAAACAACACATTAGCAGCAGCTGGTTGCCGCGGTTACACATTAACAGTGAGCGGCCGTTGCTGTGGAGCAGCTGGCACGAACACAAACACACATGCACACACCGGGGCATGATGGGAAAGTGATGACATCACACTTCCGCCCTGTGATAGGTACGTTGTTTGTTTCCACACTGAGTCACCGAGTGAAGCGACAAACAGGAAACACTTTTAAAGTCAAATTAGAACTTTTACTTTGAATTTAATTTTAAAGGTTCATTCATGTATTTATTACCAGGGGCACCTTTTAACACATTTCAGGCCCACATGGCTAAAAGGCAGAAAAAGTTTGGAATGTCCCCAGAAGATTTCAGCTGTTACATCACTCTCCACCAGACTCCATTGATAAAAACAGTGATTTTAGCTCACAGAACACAGGAGCTGCTGGTCTGCCTCTGCTTTCAGTGTTTACTTAGTTTGTGTAAATAACACACTAACTTTTTTGAATCAATACTAACCATTTAAAACTCTCCCAATATCACAAACAAACTAACTGATCAAGGCAGCAGCAGAGCAGCAGCTCCTGTGTCCTGTGAGCTAAAATCACTGTTTTTCTGAATGGAGTCTGGTGTGTGTGCAGAGAGCGATGTAACGTCTGTGTGTGGTTAAAACAATCATCTTCCTCTGTAACTAAAAGGTCTATCTCTGTAGGGATCCTTTCTGTCATGTTGTCACACACTTAGAAGAACAATCTGAGCCTGTCAGTGGAAACAACAAGAACTTTTAGTGGACGACCTTTGACCCATCAAGGATTATGTTGCAGCCATTACAGCCTGTTTCCCTGCTGCAGGATGAACACATCTACTGGAGACATTTAAAAATGTTTTCCTCCTTTAAATAAATGAACATTAGAAATAATCCTTTGTCCTGTATGATCAGGAGGAATGATTACAGTGAACAGTGTGCTTCACCTGTAGTTTACAGACACACATGATCGTCATGCATGTTTAACCTGATGTAACGTCAGACATGGTTAATGACCTCTCTTTATGCACAGCAACCACAGGAAGTGACTTCTGTAAAACATGTTTATTAAATCCAACAAGAATCATATTCACAAAACAAACAGTGTTCTGCCGATGTCCACTCAGCACCAGTGGATCACTTACAGGGTCAGAATATGTACACGCTTCTAAAGCCTTTTACATGATAGGAATTTAGTGACATGGGGTGAACAGGGTAAACATCTGTTCGTCTGCACCGTTTAATACACAGTATAGAGAAAGTGTTCCTGCATTTCCGGAACAACTACGAGACCCAGAGTGCATTGCTGTGAGAATCAACCAATCAGAGAGGTACAGACTCTGGTACTATGCAGAAATGAAATGAGTTTTGTTTGAGCTCCATCTGGTGGCTGTTAGAAGAATTGCAGCTTCTTCTTCTTCTTCTTCTGAGGTGTTCCAGCTCTGCCCCCCTCTGGCAGCAGAAGGTACTGCAGCTCCAGTCCTAATAGCAGTGATAGTAGTAGTGCTACAGCAGCTGTAGTCAGATGTACTTACAGTGGTTGCAGCAGTATTTGTGAACATGACATCAGTGAATAGTACTAGCAGTAGTATTTATGACCGTAGAGTTTACAGAGGAGGAAGTAGCAGTAGCATCAGCACATCCAAGACTACATGTAGCAGCAGGGCTTACAGTATTAGCAGGAGTTCTTGTACACAGTTATAATAAGATTTGCAGTAGCAGTACGCACAGTCATACTAACTGGTTATACTTTTATAATATTAAAACTTTCTCGAATATCAAAACTGTTTTGTTTGACTGAAAAAATAAACTGGGCATGTGTTAGTGCTACTGTACGAGCAGCAATGAAGATGGTAAGTGCACATTGTATTAGGGATGCACCATATTGGATTTGTTGCTGATATCCGATATGCCGATATTTTCCAACCCTTTTTGCTGATTTCCATACCGATATATTCGGCACATGTTTGTTTCCACCTAACTGCAGACAACATCAAGTCTTCCCTGTAGTGGAGTTGATATCACGCCTGCTCTTATTGTAGTGACCACAAACGGCCATACTGCAGACATATCTTGCACCCTTATTCACGCTTGACAGAAGAGGTGTTATACAAAAGGTCACGCGTCTGATCACCCATGTTTCTTAGCGCACCTGAATGCAGCATCCACCCGAAACACAGCAGTGAGGGAGACAACGTTGTTTTATCAGCAGAAAAATTACATATCTGCCGATGCCGATAATATGCCGATAATATTGTGCATCCCTACATTGTACTACACTTAATCATTGTCCTGTCAGTATTAGTGCTTGTAGGAATGTTACTAGTTGTATTAGTAGTAGCTGTGTAGTAAATAAGCAGATGTATTATGCTGAAGTACAGCTGTGTCACTGAGGACTTCACTCTTTCCTGCAGGACTTTGACCTGTTAGCTGATACATTGAAGTATAAAGTACTCTCTAAACTGTGTTGGTTAAGCAGTTTTCCTCTGATCTTCAGAATCAGTACTTTGACTTTGCATACTCATGTACATTTAACTGCTACTACTGTTTTCAGAGCAGGAATTTTAATGTAGCCGTTAAAGTATGTCAGTTATTGCTACTCGTATCCAGTAGTAGTAAAAGTCGTAACTGCAGATGGAGTAGTTGTTTCAGTAGTAATAGTACGACTCTCACACCAGCAGAAGAACAGACAGGAAGAGAAGAACTCTGAAGGTTAATTAAATATTCATTAATTCTTCACTGTGTTTGATGTGGCAGCCAATCAGGAACGAGGATTCTTTCTTTTGCATATATATATATTGAATAAGCAGGAGCTCTGCTCTAAAGCTGGACAGTCTGCCCTCTGATTGGTCGATGATGCAACCCATCACTGCTCATTATTATAAAGTAGTTCTCTTCATGCTCTGTTGAAACACTGCTGGAGTGAAGTAGCACCGTCATCAGTAGTATAAATATGTACAGTTACAGTATCAGTGGTGTCAGCGGCGTTTACAGCTGCTTCATACAGACTCGACAGCGGCTGATCAGACTTCCTGGAAACGCTCCGGTATCCGTCTGAGGCCTCGGTTTACTGCGGGGCGAGAGACAATCCACAGACATGTTATTTCAGGAGAGAGAGAGTACAGACTCAGACGATCAGGCACATCATCCATCATTTTATTTTGAAGGAGTTTTCATGCAATTAAGTTGCTTTACATATTCTTATTAATCTCTTTCTGTACATGATGTGTGACGTGGAGTGTAACTGGCGACTGATTTCTATTGTTTTTTCCAGGAAGGTCCAAATGATTCCTCTCTACACCTCCAGTAAAGCGGCAACAGGGCTAACATTAGCTTAGCATCAACATCAACAAACAATCGGCACTCACAACAAGAGATCAACACAAAACAGTAAATGTGCCCAATGTCAGGGGAAAACTAGGTTCAACATCTCACAGCATGGATATTATGGGGAAAACTTTGACTGTTTTGTTAGCTTGCAAGCTAGTTAATATTGTAAAACACTGTCTTGAGCGCTAAACGTCAGCTAACTGGTCCTGACTCCTGACTTTTTCAGCTAGTAACCAATGAGCCAAGACAAAAGTGTCTCAAACATGCATGTCCAGCAGGGGGCGACTCAAAGAAGTGTGATTGTATAGAAGTCTATGAGAACATGCTCCTCCTCCTCTCCTGATTTACTCCCTCAGTAAACATGTTCCTAATGAGTTTATGGTCTCAGTCTCTAGTTTCAAGTCTTCTTCAACACAGCATGATGTTCATTTAGTCACTGATGCTCCCATTGAGAGTCACACAGAGCAGAAAGAGGGGAGGGTTTAGGGCGGGGCTACCTGTGATTGACAGGTCACAATCAAGGCGACATGAAAAATGTCTTGTATTCAGCTTTTATTTGTAATATAAGACCCTGTGCAGAGCTGGCAGTACTCGAACGTGTCCTTAAAGGTGTATTCTCCCAGAACAGGTTGTTAAAAGTGTTCAGATACCTGTCGAGTACTTGAACGTGTCCTGACAGGTGTACTGTACCTGAACATGTCGCTGGGGTTGAGAGCAGCGAGCCAGTAGCTGTAGGAGTCGGTGTAGTAGTTGCAGGTTCCTCGGCCGTGACACTCAATGAAGGGAATCTTCCGGAAGTTCTCCAGGCAGGATCCAGGAGAGGCCAGAGGCTGACCCGACCCCTCCGCCCCCACTCCTGTTTCCTACAGACCAATAGCACCAACAGCAGGGGTCAAAGGTCACAACATGAATGTAGTGGATGGAGATAATCTATTAGTTTAATGCCATGGAGCTCATCATCCATTTATGAAGACACTCTAAGATCTTTGCTCCTTCTAACTTTCTTCTGCACGGCTGCAACCACCAAGACTTCCTGCAGACTTCCAAATTAAATGGACAATTGACATAGGTAGTCAACTTCACCAATAAGGAAGATCAGTCTGTTTGTACTTGCAGCACCATCCTCCTTAATTCCATTGATAGTAAGAACAGTTAAAACAAGCCCAAGCTAACAGCATTAGCTCACCATGACGAAGGAGTATCCGAACCAGAGAGGGTCCCAGCCCGACGGACAGTTTGGAATCAAACTGGTCTGACTGTGGATGGCGATCACGTTGGCTCTGGCCTCACATACAGTACACCTTTAAACATGAGAAACACACGCACACTACACCTTCATGTACTTACTTTGGTGTGTGTGTTAGTGTGTGTGTGTGTGTGTGTGTGTGTTACCGGCTGATGTAGTTCTTCAGTGAGTCCCCGGAGATGAAGGGCATGCTGCTTGGCAGTAGTTCATCGGTGGACAGCCAGTAGGAGTAGTCGTTGCGTGAGGCGTAGCGACAGGTGCTGTCAGTGTTACAGAACAGGAAGGGCATGGTGGTAAAACGAGGGAGACAGCTACCTAATGTACCTGAAGAGAGAGAGAGAGGACAGACATATGGATTTGGTTTCAGCTGTGGAGCGCCTGTCCGTCTGTCTCCGCTGAGTGGCAGTTTCACTGTATCTAGCAAGTCACAGGTGGGCTGAGATCTGTCTCACTACAGCGCTATGAAGCCACAACAAACAGATGTTACTGAGATTTAATGACAATAAACAGGCTGAGAGGATGCTGAGAGAACTACAGCAGGAGGCAGGGTTGTAAACAGGCTGAGTTCATGCTACGCTTTTGGTCTGAAGTCCTGCCTTCAGGATATTTTTAGTGCCATGTACTTAAATCAAAGTTCAACACTATTAAAAGAGAAGTACTTAATATGCAGAATCGATCATTATCTATACCTGTCATTGGGCGAGAGGCGGGGTTTCACCTGGACAGGTCACCTGTCAATCACAGGGCTGACACACAGAGATAGACAACCTTTCACGCTCACACGCACACCTACGGGTAACTTAGAGTCACCAGTGAACCAACGAGCACGTCTTTGGACTGTGGGAGGAAGCCGGAGTACCCGGAGGGAACCCACACATGCCCGGGGAGAACATGCAAACGAACACAGAAAGGCCCACTACGTCTGAACCGGGATTTGAACCAGGAACCTTCTAGCTGTGAAGCTGTTGAAGTTACTTTTGTACACGGGGAGCACTTTGCAATGTTTCAAGAGGTTCTATATAAATTAATTATTAATATTATTAGTTAATTAGTGACAGGAAAATAAGATAATTCAAATAATTATTTTTTAATTGCCAGAGGGGAAATTCAGTATATCAATTCTGAATATATACAAAACATTAACAGTAATCAGTAACTCTAAGTGTCCAATGTAAATGTCTTGGAGTACAAAGTCAGATTCAAATAAATCTACTCAGGTAAAACCAGGACTTCAACCAAACCAACCGAATTCTCCCTCTGGGGATCAATAAAGAACTGTCTTATCTTATCTTAAAGTAAAGTACCTGAAAACAGAACATCAGTACTTCAGTAAATGTACTTAGTCACTTTCACCCATGTCTCATGTTACCCAGGTCTTGGCCGTGAGCTCGGTTGTTCCCGTTGATGAACAGCAGTGAGTATCCGCTGTACACACGAGTGGATCCTGCAGGGCATTCTGGGATAAAGAGTTCCTGGCTGTGTCTGGTGAACAGGAAGCCGTCCTGCTCTGGAGGTTCCCTGGTGGTACCCGGCCAGCCTCGAGCTCCCTTAGCACCCACCGGGCCTCGAAAACCTGCGATTCCTGTGGACACAGAGTCAGCGCTTATCGTCCTGAACCAGGATCCGTTTAATCCTGAAGGTTTCCTTTGATACTCTGAGCTCTGCTGCTTCAGGGTCCACTTTCACTCAATCATGTCCAATTATGTCCACATCAAACACATGAGGACGACCCTCTGCACTTAAAGAGTTCTCTAATGCTGCCTGCAAGTTTTCACCACATTTACGCTACAGGAAACATAATGTGTTCATCAATGAATGTACAACAAGGTGAAAGTCACAGCTTCCTGTCGGTTGTAGCTGTTATAGAAAAAAACATTTTTCAGCAGCCCTTGCGTTTGTCGTCTGTTTAATGCTCGTAACGTAACGTAAAGATGTCATCGACAGACAGACGACATTGCGACTTCAAGAGGGAAGTCAGTGTAAACAGTGTAAACAGGATCATGTACAAGAGAAGAGGTTTCTCACCTTTTAGTCCACGGAATCCTGGTTCTCCCTGATCCCCTTTCAGTCCAGCACGACCACCTGCTCCTCTTTTACCCGCCCCGCCCCGGATGCCTTTAAGACCTGCAACGAATTACTGCTTTAAAACCTGGATAACTGTGTTTGTATCTGAAACTGAATTCACTCTGTGGCTGGATGCAGACTCACCTGGACCTCCACATGTCCCTCTGGATCCTGGGGGTCCTCTTTGTCCTGGGTGTCCCTGTTCTCCAGGTAAGCCTGGGTCTCCTGGCAACAGCACCACCTCCTGGGTTACGTCCCTCCCCTTCTGGCCTGCAGGGGGCAGTATTCAGTGCTACATTCAGTACTACCATACAGTACAGGAAATACACTGTCAGATTGGTACTGACTACACAGTACTTTGATTGGACAGTTTCCTGCCCACTGTGTTATATCACTGTGTTACCTCTCCTCCCAGGTGGTCCTGGAGGTCCTGGTGAGCCAGGGTCACCTGGCAGTCCTTCCTCTCCCTTTAGACCTGAAACAGGAAGTCAACAGATGAAGCTCCGATACACGAAGTTAAACTGTCCAATAACAGGTGAACAGGTTTCCAGCAGGATGATGACTGTGGACTGCCTGATGAATGCACATGTTGTTGGCAGAGTGCACCACTTTCTTGTACTGCTCAGTATACTGGTTATCTGACTGGTGTTCTTACCGACAGGTCCTGAGATACCGGTGTATCCCATCAGGCCTTTCTGTCCAGGTGGGCCTGCCGGTCTGTCTTCACCCTGTCAACAGAAACAACAGTACAGAAAGGTGGGACCTGTTTTTCACCTGTTTTGGGCTCTGATTCTTACAGTTTTACAGGTACAAAAAGTTTTGTAAATGCTCCAGTAAACGGTGCTGTAATGCAATCCTTGAAGGCTAATGCACCTGAATAAAACATGTCCACTAAAAGTTCTTTTTGTTTCCACTGACAGGCTCAGATTGTTATTCTAAGTGTGTGACAACAGAGATAGACCTTTTTGTTACAGAGGAACATTATTTTTTTAACCACAAACAAACTCTGCTCTCTGCAAACACACCAGACTCCATTCATAAAAAGACTAATTTAAGCTCACAGAACACAGGAGCTGCCGCTCTGCTGCTGCCTTGATCTGATAGTTTGTTTGTGTTTGTGTGTGTTACACAAATATTGTGTCGGATCTGAACTAACCATCATACACGCAGCAATCAACAAGTCGTCAAGTGTTGTACATTGTAACTCTGTGATGTACTGACCCGCCTGCCTTGTTGTCCAGGCTCACCAAGGAAACCTGGTGGTCCTGGGTTACCTGTTGCTCCTTTATTTCCCTTTTCTCCTTTAAAACCAGGACCTGGAGGACCTGGAGGACCCCGGCAGCCCTGCGAACCTACAGATCCAGATTTGATTATATTCACAAAATTTTGTTTTGTATTGCATGCAGATCATATCTGATTTATTATGCCTAGTAAGAGACAAGAATACATAACCATTTAGACAGCGAACATAGGCACGGGATGGGTCCCAAGTGGCCTACTTTCTTTTCAGATGGGCCCCGTATGGAGCCCTTTATGGAGCACTGTATGGAGCCCCGCATGGAGCCCCACATGGAGCCTCGTATGGAGCCCCGTATGGAGCCCCGTATGGAGCCCCGTATGGAGCCCCGCATGGAGCCCCGCATGGAGCCCTGTACAGAGCCTCGCATGGAGCCCTCAATGGAGCCCCGTATGGAGCCCTGTACAGAGCCCTGTATGGAGCCCCGTAGGGAGCCCTGTACGGAGCCCCGCATGGAGCCCCGCATGGAACCCTGCATGGAGCCTCGTATGGAGCCTCGTATGGAGCCCCGTATGGAGCCCCGCATGGAGCCCCGCATGGAACCCCACATGGAGCCTCGTATGGAGCCTCGTATGGAGCCCCGTATGGAGCCCCGCATGGAGCCCCGTATGGAGCCCCGTATGGAGCCCCGCATGGAGCCCTGTACAGAGCCCCGCATGGAGCCCCGCATGGAACCCCACATGGAGCCCCACATGGAGCCTCGTATGGAGCCCTGTATGGAGCCCCGCATGGAGCCCCGTATGGAGCCCTTTATGGAGCCCTGTATCGAGCCCCGCATGGAGCCCCACATGGGCCACTACCCATTCAGGCCTAAAATCAGGGTTAGGACCAAAGGGAGGTGTAGAGATGGGGCCTCTAAACTCAATGTGTCCCATCACCTTTTTGTCCTCGTCCTCCGGGGAATCCACTTTCTCCTTTTCCTCCTTCAGTGCAAACTCCCTCCTTGCCAGCACAACCAGGAGGACCAGGGGGTCCTGGAGGACCAGTGCAACCTGGGTCTCCCCCAAGTCCTCGGGGGCCAGGAGGACCACAGGGACCAGAAGGACCCTGTTCCCCAGCACAACCTGAGGAGACCAGAGGAGGTGCAAAGTGTGTTTTATTTATTCTTCTTCAGTTCTGGGTGAAAACTGAGCACAGAATCACACCTGAGGACTCACCAGGTGGACCTTTCTTTCCATCTGGGCCGCAAGGCCCGATTCCAGGAGCTGGGAAAGGAGAATCAGAACTGAATCTGAACCTGATATTTGAACTGTTGACAGTCAGTTCAGCCTTGTCACTGCAGAACCATCTAGTCTAGTCTCTTACCTCCCATGGCTCCTTTCTCTCCAGGAGGTCCGGGTATCCCGTCCTGTCCCTGGCTTCCTCTGAGACCAGCTGGACCAGGATCTCCAGGTGCCCCCTTGTTTCCTGAAAATGAAGATAGTAAACACAAAGACAGGGCGGTTATCAGCCTGTTGTTCGAGCTTCATGTTAGCAGACCGACACCACAGACAACACATTAAACTCTTTACATCAGTATATTAACACTGTAACACTGGTTGATGTACCTGTGAGGCCGGTGGGTCCTGGGGGGCCATTTGTCCCAGCAGGACCATCACAACCCTTTTCACCTGAAGCCCCAGGAGGGCCTGAGACAGACAGGCAGACAGACAGGCAGAGAGAGAGACAGACAAGTAAACAGAGGCTTTCATGTATTGAGTGGAAGTTTATTTATTATGTGCATGCCGACTCCATCCAGATGTCAACATTCCTGTTGTTTATATTTAATAAATTAAATTATATGAGAAAAATTTAACTTTTGTAACATTCATGATACCTCTGACTTTAGATTAAAGTTCCAATACAACTATATGTTTCTATCACAGTACAGACTACAGACTGTAACAGCAGGTATACAAGGTACTAATGAATCAGACCTCTGCATCCTGCGGGTCCAGACAGTCCTCTGGGGCCACAGAGGCCACATTCTCCTGGAGGACCAAAATTCCCCAAGTCCCCTGGTTTCCCCTTTGAACCCTGAGGACCAGGACATCCTGCATTCCCCTGAGAGGAAGACAAGATATGTTCTTCAAATTAAGCCACGTGGCTTTTAAACCTATACCAAAATATAACTAAAGATACAGGAGACAAGTAGAACACTTTTAAAAGTTGTGTATTACTATTATATTTCATGTTCTTCAAGGATTTGTCTCAGGTTTAAAAAACAAAGCATTTAATCCAAAATTTAAATCATGGAAATCTAAAAATAAAAATATGAACTACGTTAAAGGGATTGTTCCTTTTAAACATTCTCTCTCAATAGAAGTTAGCTATATGGTGTGAAAAATGTATATATAATAGTAGATGTAAGTATAAACAACTTAACAATGGCAAGATAAAGCAGAACATCATCTGCATACAAGGATAACAGATTAGGAGTAAAGATAGGTTAGGGTTAGTTCTATTTGTGTGTGATACCTTTTCTCCTGGGAATCCTTTAGATCCTGGTCCAGGTGGGCTTGGTTCTCCTTTAGAACCCTTTGGCCCTCCTGATCCTGGTTGTCCATTTAAGCCAGGTGGTCCACAAGGCCCTGCATAACCTTTCTCCCCTTTACAACCTGGACACAAACACCAGGAGATCTTAGAAGAGAAGAGACAGAGATCCTACCAGGCAGCGAACGTCTTCCTCAGAGCATCTAAAGTTATTACTTTTTAAGCTAAAGTGTTGCTGCGTAACGTTCCATCTATTTAATGACTTGTTCAAAGTTAATAATCTCGAACAAGTGGATCAGAGTTAATTCAATATCACTGAAACTGATCTCACCCAATCAATCCCTACAGATACAGACAGTGTTTGTGATGACAAAGAAAAAAACGTACTTCATTTTCCTGTTTGAAATGTTTGTACTGACACAGTTTGCATCAGCGGAAACGTTACCTGGCCTCCCCATCTCTCCTGGGTTACCGTTGAGTCCACAAGGACCAGGAGGGCCGTTCTGTCCGTTACCGCCAGGGTCTCCAGGAACCCCTGACAATTAGACCGATTATAATATCATAATATTGATTATAAATCATAAAACATGATGCTAATAAGAACTTGCCCCCATGCAACACAACTTTGTCTGTCATGTAAAAGTGTCACGTTTAGGTTCTCAGTGTCACTCAGGAAGAGAAGGTACTGCAGTGCTCAGGGTAGCTTAGTTCACCTTGTGGTCCAGGATTTCCAGATCTACCGCTGCTACCATCCGGGCCCTGTGGCCCTGTGGGGCCCCTCTCTCCTTTAGTGCCAGTGAGACCCGCGGGCCCTGAGGGTGAGACAGAAGAAGTATAAATTGACAATAGAACTCAGAATAGAACTCTGAGGAACACGATGGATCTACTGTGAATGAAATACTGAACAGTACTCCTGCAGTACCAGCATCTCCAGGATCTCCAGGATCTCCATACATCACCACAGCTGTCTGGATTCCTTTTGGTCCTGTTTCTCCTCGGTCTCCCTGAGGCCCCAGAGGCCCCTGAGGACCCTTGACCCCATCCACACCCATCTGACCTAAATACAGACAGGTCATAGACGGTTACAGACAGAATTGAGTAATTGTTTGACTGACTGAGTGATTGATTAACACATCAAACCTTTCTGTCCTGGTTGACCTGACTCTCCTGGTTTCCCATCATCCCCTGGTCTCCCGGGGGCTCCTACAGGCCCCACATCCCCCCTGAAACCTAAAAACAGACAAATGTGGATGATACTAAACTTGTGATGACGATGCATCGACTTAAATTCACAAGTTGGTTTAATAATCCACAAAAAGTCTAAAGCAATGCTGGCGGCTCTGGTAGGATAAATATTGTTCACATTTTTAGGGTATTAGCATGCTAATAATTGCTAATAGGCAGTTAATGCAGAGTACAGCTGAGGCTGATATGAATGTCATGAGTTCTGCAGGTATTTTGTCATAAACCAAACTGCTGGACACATTAAAAAGTTTGCCTAAAGATGGCGCTGGATGAAAAGTCACCGAAGTATGCATCAAACATTTGATCAGGTATTTTAGTCTTAATGTTTGAATCTGACCAAAAATATAATAATAAATGTACACAGAGAGGATGAGCAGCAAGTGTGGCCATTCCTCCTTACCTGGGCTTCCCGGCTCCCCATTGGCCCCACTAAGGCCCTTCAGTCCAACTCCTCCTACTGGCCCTGATGCTCCATTAAACCCTGGAGCCCCATATGACCCCTGAGGCCCAATGGCTCCTACACCTGGCAGCCCAAGGTCACCCTTCACACCCTTTGGGCCCCGAGCACCTGCAACAGAAGATAGCAGTGAGACTGAGAGACAGGTGAGGTCTGATTGATCACTTAGCGGTTTCTCACAGAGTAAGGTTGGAAGGTGTATATCAGAACTCTACTGTAACCAGCTTCTAAGGTTGGTACCTGTGAATCCGATGACCCCCATCAGCCCTCGCTCTCCTTCAGGACCAGGATCTCCAGGTAAACACCCTCCAACAAAACCGACAGGGCCGGGTACACCATCCAGACCACTACGACCTGAGAGACACTTCAGTTTACTTTGGGTGTTTTCAAACCAGTGTTGTTTAGTCTGGTTGAATAATACGTTTGGTTTTCTCCTTCAGTTAGATTTGTTTGGGGAGACCTGAACAAAGTAAGCAGCCTTACAGAGACTCATTTGGCAGTTTGTGGGTTAAGAACGTGATCTGACTTTACTACAAGGAGTACTGGTTTGAGCTAGAAGGTTCCTGAAGTGTGCTGAGCTCTGCGTGCTGGGATGTGGATGAACTGAATGAACAGTTCCTAGAAACCAGCTGCTGAATTTTTGGAGGTCTGACCTGGACTGTGTTCAATTTCTCACTACCACTCCAGAAACGTCTAACCAATGAGAATTATTGATGCATTTACCAGCTCATACACTAATTGAGACTATAGGTAGTTAGTTTTGTTTCATTTTTCTCTTCTGCTTTTCCGACAGTGTTCACGTTTGCAGCGAGGAAGTGCTTACTCTGCATCAGTGACAGCATAAAGCAGTGGTTTCATATCCACCCAAAAAACCCTCCAAAAAATAACGGAGGAGATGAAGAGTCAGTTATCGTCTCCACGTGGACAGAGTCCATTAAAGCCTTGAGCACTGGTGGATTAGTTTCCTTTCCCCCCAAATCCAGGTTCATTCATCTTAAATTGGTCACCTTTAGGTCCTGGTGGCCCTTCTTGTCCTGGAGCTCCTGGAGCTCCATCTGACCCTTGGGGTCCAGGGTCTCCTTGGGGCCCCACAGAGCCATCTTCTCCTTGGGGGCCTGAGCGACCCTGCTGACCTGGGAAGCCGACACCCCTGTCCCCCTGTGAGCACAGAAATCCTCATGAAGATTGTAAACCACCCTGGATGAAGCAGACGACCTCTGTTCACGTCCAACAGATTTATGCTCCACCTGTGTGCGGTTTGGAATAGTCCAACATGTAAACAGTGTTCACGTGAACATCTAGATCGAACTGTTTGACAGCTGCTGGCTGAAACGATTCCAACACTTTGGTACCTATTAGTCTTTAAAAGCCAATAAGGAACAACGGCCTTCTTGAACCTGACGTGTCTGAGTAACAAACCAGCATCAGGAGCAGCCCATCAGACAGACGGGGTGCAGATCTGAGCTGCTGTCAAACATGTGGAATCTCAAATCTGTAATACAAATAACAAATTTGTCAAAAGTAGGGTTTCAGAACTTTTAATGACTTTACATTACCTTGGAGCCCGGCATCCCTGGGGGGCCTGATGGCCCCGCCCGTCCCTTGATACCCAAACTTGGTGAACCTGGAGCTCCAGGGACGCCCTTGTTTCCTGTTAGAAAAAAAGTAATCGTCTTATGAATCACCCTCAGTCCATTTTAACCCTCTGCTGCTTTATTCAACACTGCTCGTTGACCTGACCTTTGACCCCTGGGAAGCCTGGAGGCCCCTGGACTGAAAATCCTTTATCTCCTTTTTCTCCCCTTGGACTAACAGATCCTGGATAACCTGGAAGTCCTGTCACACCTGAGAGCAGCAGAGACTACAGGTGAGCCTTCAAATGTTCAAATGATTGTTTTAGTAGAAAATAAAAGTTTACTAACTATTAAATCACTTTTAACCATTAACTGGTCAACACTAATCATCCATCTCAAGATAAATCATGGGTGATGAGATCTTGAGATGGATGAGGGCTCATCGTTCTCTCAAGCAGAACGGGATTTGACTCTTTGATTCCAAAGAGTTGTTCAAAATGATCGGAGAGTAAGCGAACGCATCATCACTACAATAACTTAGGACCCGCTTTAAAGTCCTTTTCAGCTCAGATGATGTGTTAGTGCTTCATATTCTCAAAGAGACGAGTATACAGCAGTATACATCTCATTTTGTAATGTTCATTCCTAAATCCAGTTCTTAAGCTTTAATTGTTTTCTTTTATTCTGAAAGGACGTTTCTTTTTAACACTTAGAAACTGTTGAAGCCATGTCACCTTCAGGTCCGGGGTTCCCGGATAGACCCTTCTCTCCTTTCTGTCCTGGATCTCCTGGATAGGTCCTGATTTCACCTGGAGAACCTTTTTCACCTGAAGGAACAGACAGACAGACAGACAGACAGACAGACAGTTAGACAGACAGACAGACAGACAGACAGACAGACAGACAAACATACAGACAGTTAGACAGACAGACAGACAGACAGACAGACAGACAGTTAGACAGACAGTTAGACAGACAGACAGACAGACAGACAGACAGACAGTTAGACAGACAGACAGAGTTGTTACCAGCGGGACGTTGGCCCCTTTCATCTTGCGGTCCCCGCTCTTCCTCTGTGCCTCTTGCTTTAATCACTTTGGATTTTTAAGACTTTGTGCATAAAACACGAGGATGACTTTTTTAGAATCAGTCACATTTTGACTTCCTGTGACTTCCTGTGACGTCCTGCTCTGAGACACTTGACCAATGGGGGTTTACAGACATGCAGTCCTGAAACTCTCACCTGGTTTTCCAGGATCTCCTCTTGGTCCCAGGACTCCCACATTGCCTTTAGGCCCCGGAGGTCCTGGAGGTCCAATCCCAGGTGGTCCTGGAGGCCCCACCTGTCCTAACAGTCCTCTGAGACCAGTTTCACCATACGGGCCCCTGTCACCTTTTTCCCCCAGCGGCCCCTGAAGGTGGCATCAGGGAGAAACAACAGACCATCATCTACATAAAGCACGTCCACGACTTGCACGCAGTCTACGATCTTTACGGAGACAAAGATCTGTCTGGAGCACAGTGCTGAACAGCCTGTATGCCTGCAGGGCTTAATTGGTTCCAAGAAGATGTCTGGTTGTATAGAGGTCTATGAGAAAATGGTCCTTCTTCTCTCTTGATGTATTACCTCAGTAAACATTTCAAAGAGACCAAAAAGCAGAGGAGGATTTAGGGCGGGGCTACCTGGGATTGACAGGTCCTGATACTCACAGGATTGCCTTTCTGTCCCAGAACACCTTTCAGTCCCGTCACTCCTGGAGCCCCATCAGTCCCCTCAAAACCTGGAGGTCCTGGCTCCCCCTGGTTCCCATCCTCTCCCTTCTGCCCCACCCTGTGCATGACCCCAGGGTCACCAACAAGTCCTGGGGCCCCTGGGAGACCAGGGATACCGAAGGGGCCCTAAGGACAGAGCAAGGGATCACATGTCTAATTTTGCAAAGTCTTTCATACGTTTTTTTTAAATATTTGAAAACATCACATAAAACATGAACCAGATATTTTAATGCAGGTGATCGGTGAGCTCACCTGTGAACCAGGTGGTCCTCCAATACCTTTGATCCCTTTGTTACCTTTGGGTCCAGAAAAACCAGCTGAACCTGGACACAAAAAGAAATCACAGCGGCAGACAGGTGAGTTTTACCTGCTCGTCAACATTACACCTGACTGTAGATCAGATCCTGCTGCCTGCTGGTCTGGCCTCTCTGAGAAAACTTTAAGGAAATTCAACAATAAAAATCTAAGAAAACAACTGTTACTTGTGTATTACAGAACTTCATTATTGAGGGTAAGGCTGATATCTAGCTGCCACTCTGTCAAAAAAAAAAAAGATCAACAGTTTAGATAAAATAGAAAATATCCAGTCAGGTGTGACTCTTACCTGGCAACCCATCTTCACCTGGCTCTCCTGGTTTACCTGGAGGTGCAGGGGGGCTAGGAATATAAGGGCAGACAGAGCACAGCTCCCCCTTCTCACCTGCCAAACATCAGTCAATCACTTACGGAAGAACACCACAAGCTTGTTCTACTCATACAAAATATTGACATTTATACGTATGAGGATGTTGTTATTTTATTTTTTTAATATTATAATCACAGCTCTTAAATTAAACTGAGACTATCCTGCTTTGATATATTATCAAAAATCTGTATCACTGGTTCCAAGTTGGTTCCAGTGGGATAAAAAATGGGTCCACTCTGATGGAAGAAGCTACAGAGGTAGTCAGATAATTTTAGTCGTGGTTCTAACTGATGCTGTGGTCTAAACTGTTCGTAAACATTGTGTTTAAGGCCATATTGGACTCTTGTGCTTCATTTTAAAGTTTTCTTAGGGTTGCACATTTTTTAATTACTTTTTCATGTTAGTGTTGCAGACTAGTTAGCTCTGTCTCCTCACAAGGCAAGTGTAATTATGCAACTTCCATTTTTAAGTCAGCTTAGAAAAGAGTTTATGTATCTAATTCATTGGACAGCTGCAGCAAACTCCAATGTTTTAAGCCCTGATTTAAAGGTATAATCTGGAAGATGTTCATGTAAATAAATGTCTGTAAGTCTCTATCTCTCTCTGAATGAGGTAACACAATGGTGACTGTATATTGTAATAGTGAAAATCCAAAGAAGAAGAAACAAACTCGACGCTCAGATGAAGCAAACAGTCTGAAAAGGAAAGCGACCGTCAGCCAGGAAAAACAAGAGTTACAACCGGAGCCGACCGTGGACGTCACACATGCAGCACTGTCTGGATATCTGGGAAGTGTGCTCCTGCAGTAACCGTTTATCACCACAGGTGCCGCCAAAGAGAACGAAACTGAGATCTTTGAGATTATAACTTAAAATGATCTGACAGTTCACTAAAGGCTGTGTCACCTCTCTTAGTTTTTATCGTGGGACCACTGGGTAGTATTTAGACCCAAACCCTTTTACGGCTTTTTAACAGTAAACATAATTCTAAAATCTACGCTTTGACAAACAGGAAGCTAGAGCAGTGATTCAGAGGAAGTCCTGGTTCAGACCCTGACAGGCAGAAAAGATGGATGGAAATAAGCTGAGTGGATGTTGGTCTGTAACAGCTCCGTAATCTGATGTCTGAGAACATGTTGAACTCTGAGAGACCAATTGTGAATCACTCACTTATTATTATTTTAGACAAGGTTGCGTTTAAATGTGGCAGAATATTTGTGGATTGCTTGGATTCTGTATAAAATCTGTAAATATCAGAACATATTGTGTTTCTTTCCTAATAATCCAAACGTCCGGGAGAAATCTGTAGCGTTAAGACATAGGGAAGACATCACTGACATCACTGTGCTTCTATATCATATATGTGCATATCATCATCTGAACAGTCCCTTCTTTTGCCCACTCACCCGTCTGCCCGTCCGCTCCTCTGATTCCAGGAAATCCCTTCCGACCCTTTAGTCCTTTAGCTCCTGAAGGACCAACATCTCCCGGGAGGAAGTCTGACACAAGAAGAGTGAAACCATACAGATTCAGAGATGTTGTAAAGTGTATTTCCTTCTCTGTTAATGTAAGTAAGTACGCACCTCTGCCCCCGATTCCAGTCTCTGTGCTAAGCTAGGCTAACCACATGATGAACCACACTGGCAAAGAGAGACTAATAATGCGTTAGTCACTACGAGCAGATATTAAGATCAAGTTCATTAGCAATCTTTCTTGGTGTCTATTTAAACCTATAAACGAAGCTGTAGCGTGTGTTTTGTCATTATGTCCAGTGTATTTTATTACCAGCTAGCTTTTCATTTCTGTATTGTGTGACAGGGATTCAGCTTTGTGAAGCACGACTGAGGTAAACGCTGTATCTCCATATCTAACCCTGTGAGGACACATAGTGGATCAGACCTGACAACAGAACCACAAAGACCTGGACAAAGACACTTAGACACACAGCAGGTAGAACATCACCTGGGATTCCTGGTTCTCCTGGTTCTCCGCCAACTCCAGGACCTCCTGGGACCCCGTCCTGTCCTGGAGGCCCACTGATGAGGGGACCCGGCTCTCCTTGATCTCCTTTTGGTCCAGTGTAGCCGGGCGGCCCCTGAGGACCTGGTGGGCCGGCGGGAGCCACACCTCAAGAGAAAAAAAAGTTCTGTATTGAGAGTCTTAATGTCACATTGTGATCCCTGCAAGGATCCTTTCTGTCATGTGCTCAGACACAATCTGAGCCTGTCAGCGGACAAAACAAGAGCTTGTGGACACACTCGGTGCCTCACAGGATCGAGTTACAGCCTGTTTCACTGCTGCGGGCTGAACACGTCTGCTGCATTGTGTACCTGGCTCGCCCTGCAGTCCAGGAAACCCAATGATTCCTGAAAGAGAGTGAGGAGAGGAGATAAGCTGGTAAATTCATTAAGTTAAACGTGTTCATATAATATAATATAATATAATATAATGTAGATAAATAATATATGTTTGTGTGTATCCTACCTTGTTGCCCCAGGACTCCTGGGGGTCCACGGGGCCCTGGTGCTCCAGGCTGGCCCTTCAGGAATCTGTGATTCCAGACTGTCTGATAAAAACAGACAAACATATATTTCACATGAGGACTAAGGGTCTGCTGTTGGTTTCAAGCAGGCAGGAAGAACACTGTTGGCCCCGCCCTCATCCTAGTGGTCCCTGATACCTGCCTGATGCCATACCCTTTTTTTCTGTATAACTTTGTTCCTACAGCCAGTTTGTTTGTTTGTTTGTTTGTTTGTTTGGTTGGTGATCTTAAACTCGGTCCTTCTGCCCTGTTGAACTATGAGCTGCTATTTTCACATGAAAAATATAAAACTTGCAGCTTTTGCTGACCACGCTCTTATTTTGGCGGGCCCTGCCCTGCTTCCTGTTAGCTCCATTAACATTTGGCTTAAGACTCACCTCTCCTGGAAGACCGGGAAAACCTTGATCACCTTTCTCTCCCTGAAAACACACGTCAAGAACACATCATCACACGGGACTGAGAGCTTCACTGCAGTGATACTTCATGTACAGCACACAGGACTCACCCGGGCTCCTTCAATACCTGGAGGGCCGAGGTAACCACGATCCCCTGGGTCACCCTGCAGACACACAGCCCACAGTCAGTGATCAGGCTTTACATCTGTACGCTGATGTGGTGAGAGTCTGACTCCTGACACATGAAGTCAGCTGATGGATTTAGCTCTCTGTTGGTCTTTAACTACAAAAACAAGAACTGAACTGATTTTTGGTTTTTCTTTTTAAACAAACAGATTGCTAAGCTAACATTAGCATGTTTCTAGTGGCAGTAATAGCTTGGGGAGTTACCGGTAATCCCAGCTCTCCAATGAGTCCGTCCTTGCCCGGTTTACCCTGAAACAGAAAACTAAATGTTAGAGCAGGTCCAATTAAAAGCACCAACAAGAATATCATGTCAGTGAGCTCTCAGGCTTCAGGCTCTTACTAGAGTGCCAGGATCACCTCGCTCGCCCTTCTCTCCTTTAACCCCCAGTTTCCCTGGCACACCCTGGAGGACAAAACAAACGCACACTTTCACAATCTAGAGTCAATAAAAACAAATGTTTGTTTTTGTGTTGTGCATGCTTTTAACTTACTGGAAGTCCACGACATCCTTTCTCTCCAACCTCACCTGGCTCTCCCTGAAACAGGACGACCAGGATATCAGTGAAAACAGACGTAGAGAGTGAAACAGATGGACAGGCATAAAACTGGACGGACCTTCAGTTCTTTGGGTCCTTCAGCGTACAGTTTGATTCCTTTCTGTCCAGGGATCCCAGGTGGGCCGCGATCACCCTGGAAACCAAACAAAGCTGATGATGGGGACGACGATGTTAGGGATGATGATGGGGGGTGATGTTGTTTGGACTTCTGTCATGTCTCAGGTGCCATCTCACATTACAATCAACTGTTAGCATCAGACCCTAATCCAGACCAGTTAGCTCACCCTCTGTCCTCTGGGACCTGGTATCACTGGACTGGGACCTTCCTGACCCTGAAACCAAAACACAGCATCATCAGGACCCAGTTACCGCAGACTGAAGTCACATGACCAAACATGCCATGTGACCTTTAAACATCTGGTGGAGTTGTGTGGTGATTATTGACAGAGATGTCAATCATGTGTTGCCTTCAAAGCCATTAAGGCCCGTCAAAATGTTACTGATCATTATGAAGACATTATTATAAGTTATGTGAAAGATATTTCCTTGTGTGAGCAAACACGGCACTAACTTGTATCAGCAGGACGTTAACACGTGTGAACAAGATAAATGTTGGCCTTCTATGATTCTGGAGTTAAAATGTGTTTAAAGAGAACGATGTTTTGTAGTCAGCGTTGATCTGATCGGAGTTTGTCAGACGGCTGAAACAAGATCATTTTAGGATTGAGGAAGCAATGATGATTGTTAGAACTGTCAGACATCGAGGAGACAAACACACTGAGTGTTAGCTTCTAAATAAGGCTGAAGACGAGAACTTCTTCCAGATCAGCTGAGCCGTTAAACACTTACCTTCTCTCCTGGTAACCCCGGCAACCCTGGACCTCCCTGAATAAAACAAACAAAAAGTGTTGATGCCAGTTGATTGAACGATTGTTGCCTGTAAACGTTTAAATGAAGTTTAACGTGTTAAACGTACAGGAAGTCCAGCAGATCCAGGTTGTCCCGGCAAGCCTGGTTCACCTGGATTTCCACTCAGCCCCTGCAACACAAACAGCCAATCAGAGCACACTCTCCACCTGTCAGTCAGAGGACTATCTCCTGCAGCCAATCACAAAAACATTTTATAGGATCTAAAATATTTATTATCAGCGAAAGCTGCCTCTCTTTTTAGCACCACAGCAGATTCTGTGAACTGGTTTACAACAAGTCAGAATCATTTCTAAACACATTTGACATTCACACACGAGAACACACACTGAGCACATTTATTTCTCATATGAAGCAGCCCAAAGCTTAATTTAGTGATGATAGAGAAGTCAGCTACCAAAACATCAGCAGAAAAAACATCATTTTTATGGTCTGAATGTGGGCAGAACACAAGCACTGAGGTAAGATCTCAGAGAGGATACCACTTGTTTTGTCTGAATAACAAGATGTGTGACAGTGACTGACGTTTTCTCCGTCTGGTCCCTGCGGTCCAACTGCTCCCTTAATTTCCTGAGTTGAGGAAAAGACGTAAGAGTTTCCCTGAGAACAGACACGGAGAGAGAAACACTCTTTAACGGTCAGAAAGGACGGGGTTTCATCAAGACAGTTTGTGTTCAGGTGTTTTCTTTACCTTTACACCCCGCAGTCCTGGTTGACCCTAAATCACAAGAAGACAGTCAGCTTCAGTTTCTCACAGCCATTTGTTAGCTAGCTTAACTTCAATCTGCTGCCATTAAATATTTATGACTAAATTACTGCAAGGTAACCAGAAAGTCTTCATAGTGTACCATCACTGCTTCAAACAGGAAGCAGGCAGGACTTACCTGAAGGCCAACAGGTCCTAAATCCCCGGGATACCCTGGGTAACCAACATCTCCCTAGAAGACACCAATTAAAACATCAATCAGTGTTTTTATAGATGAAGGAAGGTTCTTTTTGTCTCGGGTAGGTCCTCCTCTGAAAACTGTATCAACTGTTATGTTGTGTTTCATCAAGGAACCTGACAGTCCTGAAGTATTTTCCACCTCCGATTTGTTCCACACCTCAATCATCACGTTGAATAAATTGCGCTTGATGTTTATTTCCATTGTCTCAAAAACTTGTGGTGTACCTCAGAGCTCAGTTCTAGGTCCTATTCTATTTTTAGTTTACATTCACTTTGAATACATAATCTGTCTTTGCAGATGATACGCAGGTGTATCTTTCTGTCCACCTTTGTGGTCCTAATTTCCATGACCAGATCAACAGGTCCCAGGCAAAACGATGGTCTTTTTATGATCACCTGGGTTACCCAATTTTCTGTGTAGTATTTTGATTCAACACAATAACAAAGAAAGAAGCAACACAGAGGCACAAAACTGAGATTATGACTGACAATATAAACTTCATGTTTCTGCTCTTCCTGCCAGAACCCACGTTCACATATCTGCATTCATTGTCCAAAGTTGGTCATGTTGACAATCAAATCCATGTCAACTCTGACTATAAGAAAAATAAAAAAAGAGTGAATTCATGCTAAGTGATCCTGACGTTCTGAACTTCAGTACAATATAAACAAGACGAAGACCACAAACCTTGTATGTGGCTGAGTGCATCAGGTCAGTGTGCGCTTTTGTGGGCGATGTGTTACAAGGACTGTCCTCATGAGGCCGATGACAACGTGTTTGAAAGCAGGTGCGCGGACAGCGGACGAGCAGCGAAGGACCAGCCCCGCCTACTCCCCGAACAAAGTATCCAGAGCCGTATAGACAGAGAGTCGCGTCAGTGGAGGTCCAATATGCTCCATGATCTGCCATTGTGATGTTGCAACTCTCGCTCTCTACGGCTCTGAAAGTACTTCACTCAGTCCGTCAGTCAGTCACATACAGACCCATGTGTAGGGCTGACCCTGGCGGTCAGCCAAAAACCAGTGTACAGGTAACCAGCACTACCTTTGTCCCGTTGCATCCTGGGAGTCCTGGTCGGCCTATGGGTCCTTCATGTCCTGGGACTCCCTGAAAAAACACAAAAGGTTTTCAGAAAATTATAAATGTTGAACAGATTGTTGAACTCGTGTTAGAATACTTCCTGTTGATTAAGTTTGAATTATCTTTATGCTTAAATTACTTCTATTGTCTGTGTTTATCCTTTATGTGATCTGAATCTATTCTATATGGTATTCAGTGGTTCTCACTGGCAGTCCTGGAGGTCCTGGGAAGCCTGGTTTTCCTGGAAGACCCTGGAGGATACAAAAAGAGGATCTAAGTGATTTCATCACTCATTTTATCCGTTTTAGTTCAGAAATATACAAAACCAAATTTTGCTTCATACCCGAGAACCTTTCAGTCCTGAATTCCCTCCTGGCCCCTGCTCACCCTGACGGAAAAAAGGACAAGACAACAATAATTATACTCAAGACTTCTGCAGAGAATGCTGATAATTATAATATTCATATTTAACTGACTGTACAGCTGGAAAATATAACTACAGTTAAGTTGACACAGAACAGAACCTGAGAGGAGCTGATAAAGTTAAAGAGCGCCCTCTTCAGTGTGGACAGGCGGAGGGTAAAGTTTAGTCACAGGTTAAGAGTGTGGGTTATAAATATGTTCACATAAACATACAGAATGTGACAATGATATTGTTATACAAATCACAAGACGGTCTCACCTCCTAGATCAAAATGCTTACTTTGTTTTTACGCCTGAAACTGGGAATCATCATCTGCCTGCCATCTGATTTGTAAAACACACCTTTACCTGCTGCTCTCAAACATGAAGAGTTAATCGGCTTTAAGACTGTTTTTGTCAAGTTAATGATCTGTAACATTACATAATTCAGTTTGTTCACTAAGATGATGTCATGTAACATAAAATATCAGGCACAACATTGTGACTCTAGTTCTAAATAAGAAGAGGACCGAAGACTTCCGGTTGTGACATGTAGAGAGAGGACGCACACGCGAAGGCTCCCAGATTGCTTTTTGTTACTTTCATTTTTTAACAATCTTTTTGTGAGCATTTCGATATAACCAACGTTGCTTGACCTAGTTTAGTCAACTCCGCATAAGATGAGCAAAACTAAAAACACTAAACCAGCCAACAACGTGGAAACTCCGGCTACACGTGCTGCTACGAGTGCTGCGGGCAAGCTAGCATCTTTTGCAGCTAATAACTCTCCAACATTGTCAAAAACTGCTGCAGCTCCCGCGGTGGTCGGCATGGACCAGCTGTCTGCAGAGTTCGCTAAACAGAGAACCCCGTTAAAGGAGGATGTTTCTTCCCTGATCCAAGAGGCTATCAAACCGCTGCAGACTGCAATGGATACACTGCAATCAACAATGAAGTCTTTCCAGGGCCGTCTCACCTCCGTTGAGTCTGTGGCTGGTGACAACTTTGAAAGATTAACGGTAGCGGAGTCTACCATTAAAACGCTTCAAAACCATAACCAGTCACTTCTGGATCGGATTGACGACCTCGAGAATCGCTCGCGGAGAGCTAACCTCCGTATATTAAACATCCCTGAAGGCAGCGAGGATGGCAAGGACCCCGTTAAGTTCATGTCCGAGGCATTGATGCAAGCGATAGGCCCCGATGTTTTCGCTGCGCCGCCTGAATTGGAGAGAGCCCACCGGACCCCGACCTCCAGATCCGGCCGGAGATCATCCCCCCGCACGTTCCTGGTCTGTTTCTCCAGATTTCAACAGAAAGAAGCTGCGTTGCGCTGGGCCAGGAATCACGAGCTGACGTACCAAGGTACCACTATAAGAGTTTATCAAGATGTCAGCGCGATGCTCGCTAAAAAGAGAGCTGCGTTTAACGGAGTTAAACAAGCCTTGTACCGGAGGAGCGTCAAGTTTCACCTGCTGTACCCGCCCCGGCTGCGCGTGATGTACGAGGATGACGTGTTTACCTTCGACTCACCTGATGAAGCTCAGAAGTTTCTAGATCAGAAGTTTGGTAAGGAGTAAGGCTATATATGTCGCGGTTTGGTCTGTGCAGCCTGGAGATGGTTAACCATCTGAGCTTTTGACATGTAAGATCACCTCTTCAACCCATCATGTCAGCCAGCGGTCTGAGGACCCGAGGTATGAACACTCACTGACGTTATTGCTGGACTAATCGGTATTATACTGTACACAAGTAATTATCTTGAACTCTTCTACTGTACAGACCACTTATGTTGCCTTTCAATATTTATGTTATACACGTTCTCATATATGCTCGTTTGTTTTACAGTTATTGTATTGCTCAACCATTTTATTTTTTTTTCATTTTTTATTTTAACATATCATTGGTTTTTGGAAATAGTGTTTAGCCTGCAGCTTGCCTCAGGGAGAAGGACAAGTATAGGCTTAGTTCTAGTTCTGTTTTTGTTTTGGACATGGGATAGGGTTAGGGGAAAGGACACCACCACATTTTTGCAACAAACGTTCACCTTAGTTCACTTAAGAAACGAACATAACTGTGTACTTTATCACAACCACTGCTCTAACTTCTCTTTACTTACTACTCTTTTCATTTTTTATAGTTGAACATGAGAGATGGTATTGATGCAAAGAGGGCTGCTATACGATTCATTAGCTGGAATGTAAAAGGTTTAAATGGGCCTGTTAAAAGAGCCAGAATATTTAATCATCTAAAATACTTAAAATGTGATGTTGTATTTCTACAGGAAACCCATCTACTGGTTAAAGATCAAGTCAGACTAAAAAAAGGATGGGTGGGGAATGTGTTCCATTCCAACCTTAACTCTAAAACTTGTGGAACGGCCATATTGATTCATAAAAGAATCCAGTTTAGTGCGACCACTGTCACCTCAGACCCACAAGGTCGATTTGTAATGGTTTCTGGACTTCTCTACCACAAGCCTGTGGTTTTGATTAACATCTATGCCCCAAATTGGGATGATGATAAATTTATGGGGAAAATAATTTCATTAATCCCAGATTTGAACTCACAACAATTGATATTTGGCGGCGATTTAAACTGTGTAATGAACCCGGTATTAGACCGTTCCAACTTTAAATCTACGAACCTGTCTAAAAAGGCCAAGCTGTTATCAGCCTTTATGAACCAGATAGGAGGTGTTGACCCCTGGCGTTCTTTGTTTCCACAAAGCAAGTCCTTTTCTTTTTTTTCCTCTGTACACCATTCGTATAGTAGAATAGATTATTTTTTTATTGACCAGACTCTTCTCCCCTTTGTCACAAACGCTGAATACTCAGCTATAGCTGAGTCAGATCATGCCCCTGTAATATTAGACCTTGCATTTCCTTCTTACAAATCAGAACGCCCCTCTTGGAAATTAGATAGAAATCTTCTGGCTGATGAGACTTTTTGTGAAATGATCTCCCAAAAAATTGATGACTTTATAGATTCCAACAAAAAAGAGGACACCTCCCCTTCTCTTTTATGGGAAACATTAAAAGCTGTAATCAGGGGTGAGATTATATCATATTCTGCTAAAACAAATAAAATGAAAAGAACAAAACAAGAGGAGCTCATTAAAGCAATAGCTATGGTGGATTCTCAGTACTCCACCTCCCCCTCCCCTGAATTATATAAAAAGAAGCTGGACCTCCAAACTCAATATAATTTGTCATCAACTGAAAAGACAGAACGTCTCCTATTAAAATCACGGGGGTATGTCTATGAGCATGGCGACAAAGCTGGACGGCTATTAGCACACCAACTTAAGTGCCGCTCCGTGTCCCAACAGATTCCACAAATACGGAAAGATGACGGTGAACTAACTATTGACCCAGAAGAAATTAATGAAACATTCACCTCGTTTTACTCAAATCTGTATACGTCAGAGATAACAAATGATAGCTTTAACATGGAACATTTTTTCAACCATCTCCAAGCTCCTTCTATAAAAACAAGACACAGGACTGAGACTGAGCTCCCACTAAAATCTATGGAAATCATTAACGCGATTAAGGCAATGCAGAATGGCAAGACGCCTGGCCCTGATGGGTACCCTGCAGAGTTCTATAAAAAGTTCTCTAGTAAGCTGTCTACAATCTTACTTGATATGTTTAATGACTCTTTGTCTCATGGATCCCTTCCGCAGACACTGACTGAAGCATCAATTACCCTCTTGCTTAAGCCAGGTAAAGATAGCACGGAATGTGGCTCGTATCGACCCATCTCTCTTTTAAACTGTGACGTGAAGATCTTGGCCAAGGCCCTTGCCTTACGTTTAGAAGCCACAATGCATGACGTGATTTCTGCTGACCAGACTGGTTTTATTTTGGGGCGTCATTCATTTACAAATATCCGCCGGCTATTAAATATTATTCACTCTCCTGCGTCCAGTGCAGTCCCCGAGGTGGTTATCACGCTCGACGCAGAGAAAGCCTTTGATAGGGTAGAATGGGGATATTTATTTACATGCTTAAAGAAATTTGGGTATGGTCCTAATTTCATTTCATGGATTAAACTCTTATATACCTCACCCAAAGCCTCAGTAATTACAAATGGCAAACGCTCTCAGTATTTTCAGCTGTCAAGAGGCACCCGTCAGGGCGGCCCTATCAGCCCACTGCTATTTGCCCTGGCCATAGAGCCCTTGTCCATTGCACTCAAATCATTACCCTCATTAAGTGGAATCCATAGGGGAGGGGAAGAGCATAGAGTATCTCTGTACGCAGATGATTTATTAATGTATGTATCGGACCCTGTTTCAAGCGCCCCCCATGTGATCCATGCTCTGAGGAGATTTGGTGCTTTTTCTGGGTACAAATTGAACTTTAGTAAAAGTGAATGTTATCCTGTTAATGACTTGGCTCTTCAAATACAGGACAATGCTCTGCCGTTCCAGATGTCTAGAAATGGCTTTAGATATCTGGGCATTAACATCACAAGGGACATGCAGAAGCTTTACCAGGAAAACTTCTGTCTGCTATTTGAGAAAGTCAAATCAGACTTGAAGAAATGGAAAACACTTCACCTATCTTTAGCAGGAAAAGTGAACTGTATAAAAATGAATGTACACCCCAAATTTATTTATCTGTTTCAGTGTATTCCACTTTATCTCCCTAAATCTTTCTTCAAATCTATTGATAAGGTCTTCACTTCATTTATATGGGAGGGGAAGAAACCTAGAATACGGCTAGAACTGTTACAGAGGCCTAAAATGCAGGGTGGCCTGGCTCTCCCAAATTTTTGTCATTATTACTGGGCCTCAAATGTTCAAAAAATCATGCACTGGCTCCACACTCCTGATACGGACTGGTGCCATTTTGAAGCTAAATCTTGCACTTCAACCTCTCTCAGAGCCCTGGTCACCTCCAGCCTTCCCATTTCTACTTCTCAATACACCAACAATCCAGTAGTCATAAATACCCTCAAAATATGGTTTCAACTTAGACATAGCTTCAGGTTTAATAATCTTCTCCATATAAGTCCCATACACAATAATCATCTTTTCCTTCCAGCTAGATTAGACTCCGAATTTACTCTCTGGCAAAGACAAGGCATTTACAAATTTAAAGATATGTATATAAACAGTATTTTTGCTAGCTTTGATGACTTATCACATAAATTTGGCCTCCCTCGGTCTAGCCTGTTTCGTTATTTCCAAGTCCGCCACTTCCTTCAACATCATGACCCCAACTTTCCATATTTACCATCACCTTCCGGTTTAGATGATCTATTAGAAACTACCTTCAGCTTTAAAGGACTTATTTCAAGAATCAATAACTGTATATCCTCTTTTAAAAATACAACTCTTGCAAAGATCAAGGCAGCTTGGGTGGATGAGCTGGGAGAGGACTTGGAAGAAGACATTTGGGACAGCGCTTTACTAAGAGTGAATGACAGCTCTTCATGTGCCAGATTAAGCATAATACAGTTTAAGATCTTACATCGCATCCACTACTCCAAAGCCAGACTTGCTAAAATATACCCTAACACGGATGCAAGCTGCGACAGGTGTCGAAATACTCCTGCCGACTTAACCCATATGTTTTGGTCGTGTTCAGCCTTAACATCCTATTGGTTTGCAATCTTTAAAACATTGTCAGAGGCTCTTGATATTGATCTACAGCCCAGTGCAGTAATGGCCATATTTGGTACTACTGATAGAAGATACTGTACAATAAGGAAAAGATATAAAAACATCATTGCTTTTACAACACTGCTTGCACGTAGAAGAATTTTATTACATTGGAAATCTAAAAATCCACCTAGTGTGTCTCTGTGGTTTAATGACCTAATGCAGTTCATACAGTTAGAGAAAATAAAATACACTCTCAGGGGGTCCAGGGATAAATTCTTTTCAGTCTGGGATCCAGTGCTGACATATTTGGGTAAACTTAAGACTGTGCCTACTTAGCATCACTTAGCAGCCCTCTAGCATCTACAGTTGTGATATTTATCCTTGTGAGCTATAGTGTGTAGTACACAACTTGAAAAAATGGTGAGCCTATGATTATGTATCTTGTTTTTTTTTTGTTTTTTTTTTCCTGGATGGATGTCCTGTATGTTCGGGGGGGGATAATTCATACAAAATGAGGTGAGCAAAATCTCTTTTGTGAGTGTTGTATTATGTACAACTCCGGTGATATGAGTGCTCAATAAAAAATATATTCAAAAAAAAAAGAAGAGGACCGAAGAAAGAACCCTGAGGAACTCCACAGAACGTTGATCGTTGTTTGCATCATTCCTTAATACTTAAATCTACTTAAATTCTACTAAAGTAAAGACCAAAATGGCAAGAGCCTTCATTCTTCTGTGTCAAAAAAACTAAGGCTTTCATCTTTTGGGTCGTCATGTTCTTCGTTTGTTGATGACATTACTTAATTCCATTACTTGTGTTGTAAAATAAGGTACAAACACGTTAGCAGCTGCTAGCTAGCTTTGTGAGATTATAATTTGCGTAATCCTGTTAAAATGCCTCCAAAAATAAAATCAATAATAGCTTTTGCATAACTTACACCGTTTGCATAACCAATAGGTGTTACAGATTTTGTTGATATTTAGTCATTAAAGATACTCAAAGAAATGACATCACAATAAGCAAAAATACCAATGTCAGTGTTCCATTTCTAAGCGGAATGAACAGAAAATATAACAACAATAACAATATGTCCGTTGTGTTCAATTTTGAGGTTGTTACCTTTTCTCCAGGTGAGCCCTGATGGCCCTCATTTCCAGGGTAACCAATCACTCCAGGAAGTCCATCGTATCCAAGGTAGCCAGGTTCACCCTGCAGAAGATAAAAACTCAGGTAGGTGTACAACAGATAACATCAGTGCCCCTGCTGTCCACACAGGGGCAGTAAACTCAGGTGACATCAGGTGTACATAGATCCTGGCTTTGGTCCAGGTGCATTCAGGCTCCTGAGCAAAAAGAACGGACGTTTCATGTTCAGCAGAGAGGAACCAGCCTTTATTCTCCTGTTGAACACACTTGAGATCACAGAGTTCACACCTGGGTGGTCTTTGGTACCACACCTGAGATACATCAAAGACTTGAGACTCCACTGCAGCTCAACTTAAATATTGTGCTTTTCCAAATATCTTCTTGTCTGTGTTTTATTCCTGTCGGGTTTTTTTGGTGTTTAATGTTTTATTGTATTCAAAAGTGTATTTTCTGTTTTTGACCGAATGTAGTTAAAAACCAGCTGTAACTGAGCATAAAAGTTGTTACATACATTATTATTATTATACATTATATTACATTAAAAAATACATTATAAAGTAGATTTGAATCCAGACTCAGTTTATCAACCAATCAAATAAAGAGTATAACACCTATAGAACCTTTAGGGGCGTCTTTATATAATTGAAATAATCCCTGATTCCAGGTTAATATAAACTCCCTTACTGTTCGTAACACATTGTATTGATATATCATGTTTTGGAACAAGAGTTTCGCTATGAAAAATAACATGGAAAGACCTATAAGACACATTTAAAATACATTTTAGAAATCACACAGAGATTATTATAGCCAGGTTTGTACATCTACATTAGACCCCCGGACTCTTAATTAGAACTGAGTAGAGCTAGGTGAGTCCAACCAGACCCACAAAGACTTCTATTAGAATGGATGCCTGCAGTGACAGCAGGTCGCCACTGGAGGGCAGCAGACAGTGAACACAAACTGATCCAGGGTCAGTAAGGTCTAAGGATATGGGGCACACGTTTTTTTCCCAGGAAGCTCTTTGACCTTCAGCCAGGAGAAAGAGGGGAGGTCACTGGGGCTCTCCAAACTCCGAGAGGACTCCTCTGACTGTTCACCTGACATGACACATAACTTACAAATGTTCTTCTTGGTCCCTTTCAGCAGACCGTTCTCATTCCCTGATCATAAAATATTAAGGCTTCGTCACACACCTGCGTAAAACAGGAACTCAAGGTACCCTTTGGCATACAAGGCAAGACTTTCCCCCAGGAGAGAGTTCCAATCCTGTTATTATTATTACCAGCCATTAAAAGGTACCCCCTAAAACTGCCACTAAAGTATACATGAGAACAGACAGGAAAAAGTTACTCAAGTACCTGTCTGTCTGAATGAGACACCAAAGGGGCCTGAAGCGTCTTCATTTGAAAACCAGGGATGGTAGCAGGTTATACTTTCAGTAAGAAGAAGAGCCAGAGTCCCATGGACCTTCTTTGCCCTGTGTTTTGCCTGTCAGGCCACCTACATGTACTCTCTAACACCTGATCAGTGGAGACCTGAGCGGAGGACTGTAAACTTTCTGATAAGGAGATGTAATCAGAAATGCAAACATTAAATACATATTTCAATGTACATAAAGATAAGTGATAAAAACCGTAGCAAAGGTGGAAATCTATCATGAAGTTTAATGTCTTCACTTCCTTCCTGTGTCACTTCCTGTTCTGACATCAGCACCAGAGTTTCACTTGTGTTCAGGTTGAGTTCTGCTCACCTTTTGACCCTTGACCCCATCACAGTGACAGAGGGACTTCCCGCTGCAGTGACAAACCTGCAAAGAGAGAGAGGACATGTGATGACTGACTCTGCAGGTGTAACAGTGCTGAAGTAGAGTCCTGGCTGAACTCGGTCTCAGGTGTAGACGGCAGGTAGGTGGTTAAGCGTGTTTCTTCATGATATTGTTATCTGTCTGACATATTTCTGTGGGTTCAAACCCAAACACCTTCATGTATCCTGCAGGTGTAACAGTACTTCCTGTGTGATAACCTGAACCTGCAGACAGCCAGAATCACAGACAGGCTGATGAAGGTCTGATGTCTTCTTATCTTCATTCCTGTCTCACATCCCGCAGGACGCCCGATGCCTGGACACGTCCTGCAGCAGGGCATTGTGGGTAATGTTCTACATTTAATATAGAGTGGGGGTTCAGCTGTTTCACACAGACCTGCAGAGTCTGAATGAATACATTAGATTATGTTCAGACGACATGTTTGACCTTCATGACCTGACGTAAGAAAACCACCAGAGGAGGTCCAGAATGAGGAAGATGTCAGAGATGTATTCTTCTGAACTTTGGTTAATCCGAAACTAAAACTACAAGTGTAAAAAGAAACAAAGAATGTTTAGAGTCTGATGCTGCGTTCCAGACAACTCGAAAGTCGAGTTTTTCCGACCTCCCACTTGTAAAATTGCTCTGGAACGCCATTTAAAGCCGGAGTTCCTACAGATTCATCTGCCCCGACTTCACCAGAATCAGATTTCTGACGTCACACAACAATGGAGCCCACGGAGAGGCACATCGTTAATGGTAAACTATCAACTGAAGAGCAACGTAAAATATATTTGCCTGCATTTATTTGAAAAAACTTCTCCTACCATAAAGTAAGACATGAAAATGTTCGCCGATATCTAGGTAGCTGATAACTGTTAAATATTCTCTGAACGTTATCTTCTCTCCACAAAAATGATTCTGGAAAATGTTTAAAATGCAAAAAAAAACAACAGTTAAAACATTTGGGAAAATGTACAACAGTAGCTCATTCACTCTTCACTTATTCCCACTTCATATCTCGGCCATGTTTTTCATTTACATTTGGCGTCGTGCACCTGGAATGCTCTGAGTTTGGCAGTTGGATATTTCTACTGGGAAGTTGTTGAGTTAGGTCACTTCTGGCTCAGACACCAGTAACAGCCAGATTGCCAAGTTCAAGGCTTCTAAATGGTGCTCTGCACACCAGTGAGTGACACCATGGTGGATATGTCTTATATATACAGACCTATCTCCAGGATGGCTGAACTCCATCATGATCCTGCACAATAAGAAAAATGATCTGGGAGATCTGAGTCTTTTTAAACATCAGTCTTGGGAAGCTGAGCCGAGGATGCAGCGATGGTGCAGTTGCAAAAAAGTGATGGGGGCATACATGTATGGAGCAGGGTGAAGGACAAAGTTAAGACTATTGAGAGGCCGACGGAGGCTCTATCCTTGCTGAAGCCAGCTACTGATCTGGCCAATGATAATCCAGCTCTGGTAAATGAGAAGCTTCCTATTCATTCGACTAGGGCGGCAAGTCATGCGTCTAACATAGCAACCCACTGGATTGGCTACTGGCTAGGCTGGTCATTAGCTTCCGAGGCTAGCGATTAGCACTCCAAAGCTAGCAACATGCTTTCAGTCTGGTACAAAGCTTTATATAAGACACCTGTTTTCATTATATTGAGGCTTGAAGTTATGCATAATCGTAACCTCTTGGGGATCAATATGTGGTCTCTTCTCGCGTCAGAAAGCCAAGACTGCGACAGCCTAAGTGGCTAAAGGCTTAAAACTAAAGGCTTCAGAAGGTTACGTCATGGTGGATATGACCCTTTTTTTTACATTCTATAATTTAAGTGATTTTTTAGTGAATTTCAAAGTCTCTAAAAACGTCAGCAGACTGGAGGTGAAATAATTTTAATGTTTATTTACTGTTCAGCTGCTTTCAGTCACAGAGACGATGACTTTCCTTTTCACTGCAGCTCAGCAGATCAGATCAGAGTGTGTGTGTGTGTGTGTGTGTGTGTGTGTGTGTGTGTGTGTGTGTGTGTGTTAGTCAGTAATAACAGCAGATCAGGACAAAAGGCTGAAACCAAAAACAGACGAACTAAAACAACAGACAGAGACCAGACTGTCTGACTGACTGCACACAGACAGACACACACACAGACAGACAGACAGACAGACACAGACAGACAGACAGACAGACACACACACACACACACAGACAGGTTTTATTTCCTGTCTGACATTTTTATTACATTCTTTTATTTCCGCAATAAAAAAAGAGGCAGAAATGTTCGGATCAACCTGCTGATAAAACAGACAACAATTCACCAACAGCTGTTTCGACATTTCACCTCAGCCATCGGTGGCATCACACACGAGTAGAAGTCGTGACAACTGTGACCTGATGATGGCGCTACGTGAAAAGTCAGAGGATCATCAAGTTACAACCATCAGTCCTGTGGGGAACATGAATGTTAATTAATTAGGTTAGCTGTGTATCCGGATGAACTGTCCTGCTGCACAGCTCACAACGAACAGAACTGAAGAGTTCCTAACTGCCCAAATCCAGAACTCAGTTAGACCAGAACCCAACAAAGACCATAATGCATAAAGATCAGGACTCGCCAAGACCCAAACTTACTGAGATCAGATCTGGCAAAGAACAGAATTTAAGAGTCTGAAAATTCACCAAACTAGAACTCACTAAGAGTTAAACTCACCAAGGTAAGAACTCTCCTTCACCAGGATTAATCAAGACCAGAGTCACAAACAGAACTTACAAAGACCAGAACCAACCAACAGGAACTTACCAAGACAAGAACACACAAAGATTAGAACTCACCAGGACCCGAACACACAAGTCCAGAACTCAACGAAACCAGACCTCACCAAGAGTAAACCTAACACGGCAGAAAGCCTCTGAAACCAGAATTGATCACGACAAGAACCCACGAAGACTAGAACTCTCACAGACCAGAACTCAACAAAAAACAAAATCCAAGACCAGAACTCTCAAGACCTGAACTCGCTAAGACTAGAACTTACTGAGACCAGACCTTGTGCAGAACAGAACTTAAAGTCCAGAACTCACAAAGACCAGAATGCACCAAGAGTAAAACTTTCCAAGGTAGAAAGTGTCCAGCACCAGTATTCATCACGGCCAGAACAAACAAAGACAAGAACTCAGAAAGACCAGAACATACCGAGATCAGAACTCACAGTCAACAAGACCAGGACTAAAGACAAGAACTCACCAGGACCAGAACTTACTGGTACCAACACAAGAGTTCATCACTGCGAGGACTCACAAAGACAAGAACTCACCAGGACCAGAACTCACTGGTAGGAGAACTTGAAAAAGACCAGGACTTGCCAAGACCAGACCATGCAAAGAAAGTAACTCCACATGCACATTGCAGAGAACCAAAATCAAAGAGACCAAATTCACTAATACCAGAACTCACCAAGACCAGAACTCACCAGAAAAACTAAACTCTCCAAGACCTGAAGTTACTTAGACCGAGTCGAGAACTCCACAAAACCAGAACTTACTAACACCAGAATAAATCGAGACCAGAACTCACCTGAGCCACAACTCACCACACCAGAAGCCACTGAGATGAGAACACACCAAGATCAGAACTTGCAGAGTTTAGAACTCACTCAGACCGGAACTCACAAGTTCAGAAGCTCTGATGAATCCTGCAGAATATAACCCATGATTCATAGCAACATGGACATGATGATGTCAAATCAAAATACTAGATTTACTCATATGAATATGACTACGTACACTGGCATTAATAATGCCTTTATTAATAATAATAATGATAATAATGATAATAATGATAATAATAATAATAATAATAATAATGGCGTTCCACTGTCAGTCACAGTCTGCTTTAAAAAAAAAATACATACACACACATCTGTCTGTCTGTTTGTTACCATGGGAACAAAGGTAAGGCAACAGGTGCATCCAGCCAATTATAGTTATTGATCAGATCACGCAAAGGATGTCAATAAAGACTTGTAAACGTAAAATTAAATAATGAACCATTTTAAACAGATTTTCACAATAAAAGTCTCTGAGCTGAAGTTTCCACTGGGTTCATTTTATTCTCTTAATAAGACAGTTTCCTCACCTGCACTCCTCACCTGGTCACCTGCTCTCTCTCACGTTACTCTAATATTGAGCCGTCCTTGGGGTGTGTTCACTCACCCTCTCGGCGTGTCCCGGAGCGGCGGAGCAGCAGACCAGCAGAACCAGCAGCGGGACGATCCTCCGCCTCGGGCCGCCCGGAGCCTCCATACAGGCGGACACACAACTGCACAATCCCGGCTGATATCACTGACTCCAGGCTGACCTCACAACGGTTCGGCTCTTCTCGGCTTGTCTCGGCTCGGGACAGGGTTCCTTCCGCCGGTTCGGCTTAGTTCGGTTTTGATTAGTCCAGAGGGGTTCCGTGCATCTGGTCCTGTCGGGCCACAGCAACCTGCTGCGGGATGGAGAGAGAGACAGTCCGCACACTGAGGAGTGAAACCCGCAATATCCCGCACGAGACATCCGTTTCAAGTTTTCAAAGTAAAAGCTTCACATATCAGTTGATGACTCCAGTGACTCAGTTGGTTTATTGAATATACAGTATGTTTGTTATTATGTAAACTGTGGTTAAAATAACTTGAGGTAAGGCTACAGCGTACTTAAACACATATATTACTTAGAGAGTTCGATCGTGCTCATAAAACACACACTGACTTCTGTTGATGTCACTCAGGGGCAGTTCTATCTCTGATAAGACTCCTCACACCTGAGCCGTGCAAAGCTGTGAATTATGGGATTTGTATCAAGCCATCTTTACTCACAAGAATAACAGTAAAATGTGAACTTGCACTGCAACAAGCAACAGGAAGTCCTAAACATGTGACAGACAACAGGAAATGTTCTGTATACAAGAGACACAATGCTTTGAACAGTTCTCTGACCTGTAGAAGAAGAAAAAGATGTTAAACACCTGATAAACATGTAGAAAAACACGAGGTCACAAAAAGAAGTCAGTGGGAGAATCGGAACTTTTATCCTGACTGACGTGGTGTCTTATTAATTTATTTCATGCGAATGTGGATGTTCAAACTGATGTTTCGTCTCTCGTACTTATCTGTATCTTACATTTTTCCTTGTAACTCTTGCTGGCCTTGTTTTTCATGTTTTTCTCTTGTGTTTGATCTTGTTACATCAATTGTTAAACTATTTATTAGGCTTTCTTGTTTGAATAATAGGTTTCAGTCAATCCACTAATGTCCATGTCACTATTGAAAGTAAATACTAAGACACGTTTTATCTGATCAATCCTTTCTTAACATTTCCATGTCATGCTTCTTTCTGCTGCAACAAGAAGCTTTTATTTTGTATGGCGCAGCCTTGGCACCGGAAGTGCCGGAGCGTGCACCTGCTCGTGTTTGACGGTGGTTGACAGGAGTGGAGTTGCGTGTGCAGCGGTGCGCTGCGGGTCCAGTTTAGCGGCTAAAGTTGAGAGTTTTCTGTCTGTTTGTCTCTGACATGAAGAGAGCGTGAAGCTCCGGACTAAGCGCGAGACCTTCAGGTAAGGGAACGTGTGTGTGCGTGTGTGTGTGTGTGTGTATGTGTGTGTGAGAGGCTCACCTGTTTTACTGCTGGGATGTGTTTGAACAAACCGCTGCAGCTGTTCATCAACCGATCAATCAGCTGTTAATTAACTCTTAATGAGCTGTTATTAAGAGCCAATTGCTGACGTCAGCAGGTTATTTGTCGTTAATGAGCGGCTGATGAAGGTGAAGAGGAGGAGAGAAGTAACGGAGTACTTTGACTCAGCGCAGCGCAGTGTGGCTGCTGTGCTCTCTTTCCTCCCGCAGACTTAAAACGCTGTAAAACTACAACATGATGAGATCAGATCAACTTTAATCTGCATCTAAAGATGAAACAAACTGTTCTCAGCCGAGAGGGAGCTGATGAGCCGGTGACGTCCTGTTAACGTGTTTTTATCCAGAGAAGTTGAACTAACAAAGTGAAGAATAAAGTCCCGCTTTTATCACATTTCAGCAAAATGTTCTTAAACAGTACACAAGAAAAGTGCTCCTCATGCAGCGAAGTGAACATCAAGGCAGCTGATTGTGCTGTTTGTTTCCTGTTGGGTGTTTTGATATGAATCACATCTTCATTAGTTGATCACGTGTGGGCTGCTGTGTGTAAAATCTGAACTGTGGCTGTGAGAGATGCGGAGCAGAAGAAGAAAGAAGCAGCAAACATGCATAACATCTTGTGCTTTCAGTGCTCTCAAAGAACAACATGAAAACAACAGCGCATCAGATAATGTTGGCCATGATATTGAACATTAAGTACTTGAAGCTTGTTGTTGAACAGCCCTGCAGTGATTGAACCGACTCTGTGCCTGTTCTTGACTCAGAAACAGAAATGAGACGGTCAGCGTTCAGTTCAGCCCTGAGTGATCGAACGTGACGACCATAAGTGTTAGCTGACAGATAGTTGTCAGCTAAAGCAAAAGACAGTATACATGATGGACGAAGCACCGTGACGTCACATGTTGGTTTGACAACGCTCTTTTTGAACCCTTGAATTTGGCATTTTGGCAGCCACCATGTTGGTTTTTTAGAGCCAGAAGTGAATGTGCTTGTTAACTATCGAGTTTCCCACAGAACGTGATTGTATTTGTGGTGGCTGACTGCAGTTTATTTATCAGACTGAAGAAGCTCGGAGGGCTCGTGGAGCGTAGCCGACCTGCTGCTAACTTATACGGCCATATCTCTGACAGGAGAGTAAGCGGCTGGTGAACATCCTGAACCAACAATAACAGATCTTACACACCCAGTATGGTGAGCACAGATAGCTGCTAATTAGTGCTAACATATAAATAAAATAAGTATAATGTGACTGAGTGTAGAAACAGTGTGTGAGACGTGTTGGACGGTCTGTTAGTCCAATAAAGCTTTCTGTCTGATATTTACATGAACAACTCTCCAAAAGGCTCCAACAGCACAAACACGGCCCAGAGGTTACGTTCAGTGACTGAGTTAGCTGAGGGGACACCTAGCAGACAGCTAGCAGCTCCCAGCTGTCACTCAAAGAGGCCACGCCCCTAATGCTGCATCACTTTAAGCCTTAATATAATGTGAACAGGTGAGCTGTATAAAGATTCTCCCCGTACAGTTGTCATGAAGAGAGAAATGAGCTATAGAGACCCAAACTGTTTTTTGTACCAGGCTGTAAACATGTTTATTTCTGCTGTAAAGTTTAACATGGGGCTCTATGGGGACTGACTCACTGCTGGAGACAGCCTCAAGTGGACACCAGAGGAACTGCAGTTTTTGGCACTTCCACACTGGCTATTGTTTTTCAGTCACTTGGTGGCTGCTTGGCAAACTTATTGTTGTAACTAAAGTACAAAAAGTGAGTCGTTGTTCTTTTGGTGTTTTTGTTTGCTGGACATCAGCTTCAGGTGTATCGGCGCCTCCCTCTGGAGGACGCCCGTCCTAGATTCACATGCAGCCCACCAACAGGGACACACATGTGACGGGTTCTGAGACTCTTACAGAGTTTGACTTGATTTTGTTTCTTTGTGTCCCATCAGGACAACCACCAGCGCCGGAGTGTCCTCATTGGCTGAGAACCAGCTGGAGGCGGAGTCAGAGCTACAGGGCTGCAAAGTGGGCGAGGCCTCCTCTGAGCAGAGATGCTGCTGACTTCCTGCTCCGCCCCCTACAGCTTCACCTGGCTCTGGTAAAGACAATGTGATTTAAATAGACAAAAAGACATTAACAATAATAAAACACAGTTTAAAGTTTAAGTTAATGAGATTTATTAGCTGCATGTAGTTAAAGTTTCAAAGTAAAGTTACCCATAACCTGCAGTAATCAGCGTCCATGTTGCTTCCACATTATGACTGCAAGAAGAATCAGAGGATCTTGTGACTGCAGGGTCAGAGCTGCACGCTGTCCGTCCAGGTCATAAGACAATCACCTGTTCACTGACTCACCTGTGTGCTTCCTCCTCCAGCTGCCTCCTGATGATCCTGACAGCTCCTCCAGCAGCTCTCGGGGTGAGTTCATCTCTCTCATTTCAACCTGGACTTTTATTGTGAAGGTTCCTCTTGGTACCTCTAAACTGCAGACAGGAAGTCCTCTGAGTCTGTCACAGCCCGGCTCAGAGGAGAGGACCACACAGGACCTTTAACTAAAGATTTATTTAAACAATGCCAACGTTAAATATGAATATCAGTAACATCAGTAGTGTTGAGCGTGTTGAATGAGCTGATGATGCTGCTCAGCTCTGTTCTGATGTTGTTGTTGGGGCGTTTTTAGTTCTGAGTTGATCAGATATCTTATAAAGAAACTTCCTGAAGGATCCTTCAACCTGGAATAAGACACATGCAAAGAGACATCTGATAGTCAAACGGCGTCCTGCAGAGGTCAGGTCAGGTGAGAAAGATGTAGCAGCTCTCTGGTTAGTTTAAATCATCCTGTGAAACATGGAGGGTGCTTCTGCCTCAGAAATCTGCACGACAATTGTATTTTTATGTATTTCTTATCGTCACACGTTTTTATCTGTTGAGCGCTCCTGCAGCTTCACTGTCCAGCAGCTTGAGGTGAATTTGATTTTCACCTCCGTTTGGTGGTTTTCTAAACCGTTGCATGGCTCTGAACGGGAGATTAATTTCCCGTAAATCTGGCAGCTGTGACTCGACTTAGCAGAATTTATTGAAAGAATGTGACATGAGGTCGGCCTTTCCAGGAAGTTAATTTGCTTTTGGTCAGACTCAGAGTCAAACGTTTGATTTGAGTAAAAATCATTTTAAAAAACAAAAACACATTCAGGATTTCGCCCCAAAACTCCACAGGCTGATCTCAGTGCTAAAAACTGACGGGAGATTTGAAAATATGCCTCCATGATGTGTGGTGGTAACTAAGTCATTTATTTAACACACTCAACGACAGCAGAGTCTCACAAAGAATCGGAGACTGTTGATCCTTATTTGCTGTATGAGAACAACAACCAAAGTAATTAAATGGAATTAAACAAGGTGATGTTGGAGTTCTAGCACGCGTCTTCCACTCCTGCTTGTTTACTTCAGCTCGATCAACCGAGAGAGCCAAACGGGAACATAAACCTGGAGAAAGGTCCACTCGATTAGGGGACACAAGGCTTTCCCTGAAATCTCTACTGTGGAGGCCGAGAGTGCAAACTAAACACGACCCAGAATCACAACAGCCACATCGATGGTAAAATAACATTAAAAATGAAGTTAGAATATACCAGATTTTCCTTTTTTTGGGGGGGGAGAAACCACTCACAGCACACTGTAAAAACAATAGTAACTTATAATTCATTGTCAGTTTAACTAGCAGTTAGTTTAAATGTTGTGATAACTTCATACTTTGTTTGTCGTCTCAATGAAAGTTACGTTTTCCAACTTACAAAAATGATTCAGCTGAAATTAAGAATGTGAGTCAGAAGGATTAACCTAACAGTAAAGCTACCGAAATATAAATACATAATTAAGTTGACATAATTGGAAGTGGCTCCACAGTGTAGAGGTTGGTGCTGTTGCCTCACAGTTAGAAGGTTACCGGTTCTCACCTGGGTGTGGCCATAAGTGAATTTAAAACACCGTGACGACGACGAGTTCGTGAGTTACGTGAGTTCAGTAACCTAAAAGATAATTTAACTTGGAATGTTTTTCTGTTTTGAGGTGATACAAATTTACCTTAGCTTATCTTCTCAAGTTAAGTCAACTTAAAATTTCAAGGCAGCCCAGACACTAACTTATTTTAGTTCAAACAACTGGTGTTTTTTTTTTACAGTGCAGAAACTGTTGTCAGACAGTGTGGCACTGCAGGTGTAGGAGACTGACAGGCTCAGGTGCTTGGTGGAGTCAGATTTAACTGACCTGCAGCTGGAGATAGAGGATTACCTGTGTGTTACTGTGCCTCTGGTGTCCCTCAGGGATCTGACCTCGGCCCTCCGATCTTTATGACTTACCTGAAAGAGATCGATTATAAGAAACTGTGAAGGCCAGATGATGGAGGAGAGATGGAGCAATAATGAACGCATGATGTGACCCTGCATAGGGGCGGAAACTTTGTTCTTTAGTCCCTCCATCTTGTTGAGGTCGTCAGGTTCAGACCGTCTGTGAACAGCAGCGTCGTCGGCCAATCAGCTGCTCCACTGTCTGTTCAGCCAATCTGGGAACAAGGGATGATGAATGGTGGATGGAGGATAAATAGATGAAACTGGGAGCTGGTTGGAGAGCAGGTGGAGTGAAGGTGGAAGGCCCGATGGAGGTTGCAGGAGGATGGTGTGAGTGCAGAAGGGTACAGCAGATCGAGCGGTGATGGAGGATAAATGGAGGACTGATGGAGGGAGGATGGTGTGATTACAGACTTTCAGAACAAAGTCGTGACAGCAGATAGAGCGATAGCCACATTCCTGCTGCTGATAGCCACGCCTGACTGGTAACCTGGTTTACACAACGCTGTAGGAATGTGGCCGCTACACAAACACTGCTGCATGCTGGGAAACTCACCGTCTGGGGCCCACATAGAGAAAAAAAACACGCTCGGTATACCAACAGGGACACTCAGGGTGTGACATGTGAAGGGACACAGTCAGTGCTGTGGTTCCCCAATTGTTTTAACTGACGTTCCCTCGCAGCACCATCAGGAGAACCTGAGTTCCTCTTCATCAACAGCACCCATCATGTTCCAGATGTATTTAATGGAACAAATGTCTTTAACATTATCAATTCAAAAGAGGCTTGTCATGCTGGACACACTGAACACACAGGTGTCATTGTGGTAACACTATTTTAACATATTTTTGGTTCTCGATGACTTATGGGTCCAAAAAGAAAAATGGCTGCAACGTTTTCCTGAGGGGCAAATGTGTCTTAGCAAAGGTCGTCCACTAAAAGTTCTTGTTGTTTCCACTGACAGGCTGGTGTGTGACAACATCACAGAAAGGATCCCATGGATAAAAACATTTTACCTGAACCTGGAGTTTTCTTCCCAATGGAGTCTGGTGTGTGTGCAGAGAGCGATGTAACGTCTGTGTGTGGTTAAAACAATCATCTTCCTCTGTAACAAAAAGGTCTATCTCTGTAGGGATCCTTTCTGTCATGTTGTCACACACGCAGAATAACAATCTGAGCCTGTCAGTGGAAACAACAAGAACTTTTAGTGGACGACCTTTGACCCATCAAGGATTATGTTGCAGCCATTATAGCCTGTTTCACTGCTGCAGGATGAACACATCGACTGGAGACACTCACACACTGTTTGTACCAAACGTTAGCTGTTTTATGATGCGGTGTAAAGTCATTAACAGGATGTTATACATGTACATTCATGGACATGTGTTATGAGCACGTGTGTTTTCGCCTCATCTGCAGCGTTTTGTGTTAAAGTGAGTTTAAAGCTCTCATGGTTTGATTCATATCTGATGAACAGAAGCGGCTTCACATCTGTCCTCATTCAGACTATTCAAAGAGTGTATAGGTCAGAAAAAACGGAGCACAATTGTCACTGACGTTATCTGATAAACACACACACAAACACACGCGCACACACACTCACAGTCAGCTGTCTGCTTCCTGAGAATCTCAGAGATGCTTGTCTGTCTCTGCGCAGTGTTTACATTCCTCACTGTCTGAACACAGAGAAAACACCATAAAATACAAAACAGACTCTGCAGGAGAAAATTCAGCAGGAAACACAAAACTCACCCTGCTGCAGTCTGAACATCCGTCCATTCATACACTCTCTGCTGCTTAACTGGTCTGGTTCATAATGACAGCGGGCTTAGCAAGGTAGCTTATACAACCTTCTGCACAGCCACATCTTCCCCTTCAGTTCCTCCCACAGCAAACCCTGCTGTATCCAGGTCTGGTGGAAAATATAACCAGTCTCCATCATCATCACTGGTACTTTGTACTTGATTGCGCCTTCAGATTGTGTTCATGAAGATCGCAGACAGAATCTGTGGTGAGGAACAACCTTGGTGGTGTCTACGCTAACTGATGACATGTTGAGATTCTCCTGACGTCCTGATGTTGCATCAGAAATTGTTAATCCAAACTCCATTTACCTTTCACAACCCTGCCTCCTGATGTAGTTCTCTCAGCATCCTCTCAGCCTGTTTATTGTCATTAAATCTCAGTAACATCTGTTTGTTGTGGCTTCATAGCGCTGTAGTGAGACAGATCTCAGCCCACCTGTGACTTGCTAGATACAGTGAAACTGCCACTCAGCGGAGACAGATGGACAGGCGCTCCACAGCTGAAACAGAACGCCGGTAGTTGGTGTCCATCAGAGAAATCCTGGTACTGATCCGAGCTAAAAGCTCATCACACTGGGCACTGGTCAGCCTGAAGGAGCTGGAAGCAGCAGGAGAGTTCGTCAGACACAGCTCAGGAGGAGGAGGGAGGTTAACAAAGCAGTGTCCACCTCCAAATGATGTGAAGTTTTCTGACGTATCTGTGAGGGTAAATATTTGCAAGTTGTGTTTAACCAACACTAACTAAACGTGATGGTGAAAATTCACTCAGCTTTCAGTCCTGACAAACTGTTAGGCTACGTCCAAACTACTGTATTTAAAAAACTGTCAATATGTGTGTCTCTTAAAAGTGTGAACGTAGCCTTAATGATTTGTAACGATGGCGCCAGTAACCCATATTCACAGTCACCTGAAACACCTGTAAACAACTGTTCCATAAACAAGAATGAAGCCACATCACTCCACCATCTGAGGTCAAAAGAACCACAGAAGATACATTCCTGATGTACCCGTCTGCTACTTAAGTAGTTGTACGGTCCAAATGCGTCGTCCTTCGTCAGCTGGACGTCCTCCTTCAGGTTTAGAAGAACCCTTTGGCCACAACTCTGGGTAGCTACCTGCTCAACTTTGATCTGAACATGGCTCCCAAACCTTCCTTGCGATAAAGGGACAATACTTCCCGAGTTAAGAGATCAACACCTTGCAGGCAGATGCCTCAGCCACGTTTTACCAGTTCACCCTTGCTACCTGTTTGAGCTTTTGTCTTTACTGAGTATCCAAGACTGAGACTAGCAGACCTGAAGAGTGACTACAAACCATCACCTCATCTTGGCATTAAGTGTTCATGGACCATTCATGATTTGCATGGAAGTCTAATAACCAAACCCCACGCAGACTTGGACAAGATGGTTGGATTTTCTCTGTAGTTTCCCCAAGCAGAACTGTGGACTCCCCTGGTTGAAGACCAATTTGTGGTGACAGTGAGGTGACACTCTTGTTGTCTGCGAGGTCCAAACCCTGCAACACTCGCCTACTCCAGCACTCTCTCCAGGACTTTGGGTTAAGGAGTTGGTGATGTGGTAGTCTTTATATGCAAATGAAATATGCCGACCTACTGATTGGCAACCTCCCTGACCCATATATCCAGCCTTGCCAGTGTTGGGCCAGCAATGCAGTGACCCTTTGGACTGAGCTGTGGTATGGATGGACACATCTGAAGGCCATCAGGGGCTAACCATTGAACTCAGCTTATCAGGGTTAAGTAGCTGCTCAATGATTTCAACCACAGACTGTATAAAAAGATGGATGACATGACAGCTCCCTCTAAATGAAGCCAAACCCTCTCTATCGCCCCCTGCTGACTGGCTGCAGTATAGCTCATAAAGCCCGCCTCCTCCATGTTAACAGATGGGACATGAGTCAAACTATAAAATCAAAATACACGTCAAATACATTTTTCTCAAACATGTTTTCTGTCATTATAGTTAGTTCTTATCATGCTGATTTATGTCACAGTGTTCATTTTTCTGACAACTTTACTTTTAATGAGTTATTTGATGCTATAAAAAGGGGGTGTGGCCTCATGATTGACAGCTCTGTTGACAAATACAGCTCCTGCAGCTGATCAGTTCCCAGGTAGCAGAGAAGAGGAGGAACGGCGAGACGAGACGTAACTAAGACACTCACTACAGTCATTGAAGTTTGCATACCTGTGAACGTTAACCTCAGACCAACACAAGAAGCTGTTCTGATGTTAAACACGCCGGCGAGCGGGATCCTGGGCAGGATAATGATGTCATCATGACTTTTGTTTCTTTTTTTTGTTTCCAGGGTGACCAGACGGAGCCGTGCGCTGGTCTGGACTGCTCCACCTGTCAATGTTTCCCAGCCAAAGGAGCAAGGGTAAGACCCCGCCCACTCACACACAACAGCCAATCAGAGCCTGTCTGCAGCATGACATCATCACAACTGCAGACAATTTATTCTGTTAACAGACCGTTGACACATTCACTGTCTTAAACCACAGACAGTGAAGACACACACACTAAAACACACAGACTTTGTAATAATGAGCTGTTGGATGGAGGAGTGTGTGTGAGGAATGTGTTGGTGTTAAATTAGCAGCTGTTTACCTTGAACTGTGTCAGCAGATTCCTCACAAACACACACACACGCACACGCACACACACACACACACACACACACACAAACACACACACACACACACACAGCAGTGTGATGTCACAGCTTTATTTCTCTCCCTCTCTAAACTCTGAGCTTCTGTTTCCAGAAACATCTTAAAGATAATGTTCACAGATAAAGACACAAACATCCAGTGACCGACAGCACAGAAGGTTATGGTGGTAACACGAGTGGTCACAGTGTGGTCCAGATGTTTCTGACCAGGTCACAGTGTGGTCCAGATGTTTCTGACCAGGTCACAGTGTGGTCCAGATGTTTCCGCCCACGGTCACGGTGTGGTCCAGATGTTTCCGCCCACGGTCACGGTGTGGCCTAGATGTTTCCGCCCACGGTCACGGTGTGGTCCAGATGTTTCCGCCCACGGTCACGGTGTGGCCTAGATGTTTCCGCCCACGGTCACAGTGTGGTCCAGATGTTTCCGCCCACGGTCACGGTGTGGTCCAGATGTTTCCGCCCACGGTCACAGTGTGGTCCAGATGTTTCCGCCCACGGTCACAGTGTGGTCCAGATGTTTCCGCCCACGGTCACAGTGTGGTCCAGATGTTTCCGCCCACGGTCACAGTGTGGTCCAGATGTTTCCGCCCACGGTCACAGTGTGGTCCAGATGTTTCTGACCAGGTCACAGTGTGGTCCAGATGTTTCTGACCAGGGTCACAGTGTGGTCCAGATGTTTCCGCCCACGGTCACAGTGTGGTCCAGATGTTTCTGACCAGGTCACAGTGTGGTCCAGATGTTTCTGACCACAGTCACAGTGTGGTCCAGATGTTTCTGACCAGGTCACAGTGTGGTCCAGATGTTTCTGCCCACGGTCACAGTGTGGTCCAGATGTTTCCGCCCACGGTCACAGTGTGGTCCAGATGTTTCTGACCAGGTCACAGTGTGGTCCAGATGTTTCTGCCCACGGTCACAGTGTGGTCCAGATGTTTCCGCCCACGGTCACAGTGTGGTCCAGATGTTTCTGCCCACGGTCACAGTGTGGTCCAGATGTTTCCGCCCACGGTCACAGTGTGGTCCAGATGTTTCCGCCCACGGTCACAGTGTGGTCCAGATGTTTCCGCCCACGGTCACAGTGTGGTCCAGATGTTTCTGACCAGGTCACAGTGTGGTCCAGATGTTTCTGCCCACAGTCACAGTGTGGTCCAGATGTTTCTGCCCACGGTCACAGTGTGGTCCAGATGTTTCTGACCAGGTCACAGTGTGGTCCAGATGTTTCTGCCCACAGTCACAGTGTGGTCCAGATGTTTCTGACCACGGTCACAGTGTGGTCCAGATGTTTCCGCCCACGGTCACGGTGTGGTCCAGATGTTTCCGCCCACGGTCACAGTGTGGTCCAGATGTTTCTGACCAGGTCACAGTGTGGTCCAGATGTTTCTGACCAGGTCACAGTGTGGTCCAGATGTTTCTGACCAGGTCACAGTGTGGTCCAGATGTTTCCGTCCACGGTCACGGTGTGGTCCAGATGTTTCTGACCACGGTCACGGTGTGGTCCAGATGTTTCCGCCCACGGTCACAGTGTGGTCCAGATGTTTCCGCCCACGGTCACGGTGTGGCCTAGATGTTTCCGCCCACGGTCACGGTGTGGTCCAGATGTTTCCGCCCACGGTCACAGTGTGGTCCAGATGTTTCTGACCAGGTCACGGTGTGGTCCAGATGTTTCCGCCCACGGTCACGGTGTGGTCCAGATGTTTCCGCCCACGGTCACGGTGTGGTCCAGATGTTTCTGACCACGGTCACAGTGTGGTCCAGATGTTTCTGACCAGGTCACAGTGTGGTCCAGATGTTTCTGCCCACAGTCACAGTGTGGTCCAGATGTTTCTGACCAGGTCACAGTGTGGTCCAGATGTTTCTGCCCACAGTCACAGTGTGGTCCAGATGTTTCTGACCAGGTCACAGTGTGGTCCAGATGTTTCTGCCCACGGTCACAGTGTGGTCCAGATGTTTCCGCCCACGGTCACAGTGTGGCCTAGATGTTTCCGCCCACGGTCACAGTGTGGTCCAGATGTTTCCGCCCACGGTCACGGTGTGGCCTAGATGTTTCCGCCCACGGTCACAGTGTGGTCCAGATGTTTCCGACCAGGTCACAGTGTGGTCCAGATGTTTCTGACCAGGTCACAGTGTGGTCCAGATGTTTCTGACCAGGTCACAGTGTGGTCCAGATGTTTCTGACCACAGTCACAGTGTGGTCCAGATGTTTCTGACCACAGTCACGGTGTGGTCCAGATGTTGATGTCTAAACCTGTGTAGTGTTTAGCCCCATTTTTTTCAGGATCCAGGAGCTGACTGAGTAAACAACAACAACGTTTAAGTTTCCAGGCCACAATCGAAAACTGATGTATGTGGTGTATGTCTGTTAGTGTGTGTGTGTGTGTGTGTGTGTGTGTGTGTGTGTGTGTGTGAATTTTCCGTTTATATGTGTGTAACTGTGTGTGTTTGTACAGCTGGGGGCAGCAGACAGGCAGAGAGGATTGTGGGAAGGCGTCTGTCTCAGTGATTTCACAGTTCAGAGGTTTCAGAGAAAGAAGGACAGAGAGAGGACTAACAGAGATCACAGCTGTCACATCTCATCACACACACACTCAATACACCTCACACACACACACACACACGCACACACACACACACACACTCACGCACACACAAACACTTACCTTCGCTTAGACAAATTAATGCACTCCCACTACACATCACTGATTCACACACTGGCACACACAGAAGACCAGATAGTTACAGACTGATAACACAGTATGACATATCATATTAGTATGATAATAACATTATATTATTTATTTATATAGCACTTATCAAAACCAAATACTAACAATAAAATACTCAACAATGTAGGGATAAAACAGGTAGACATACAGAAGAAGAACAGAACAACTTAAAACAATGTTTGACTCAAAGAGACAATAAATAAATAAAACAACAGATAAAATGAAACAAGTACAAGAAAGCCTTTCAATAAAAATTAGTCTTAAAAATTAGTTCAAAGAAGTACAGCAAGCAGCTGCATAAAATCACCTTTATATAGTTCAATAAAGTAGACGCACACTGTTGATTCAGGTTTACTGCAACATGTGGAACAAGTTAGATGTTCTAAACGCTACACGTGTAATCATAATATTGAAGTGTCTGGATCAAACCTTTTTGTTTATATAATATGTAAAAAATACTGATAACCTGTTACATCATTATTTATTATTTTTATCCAAAAAATCATCAATTAATAAATCTGAATTTTAACTGACACGTTTCGTGTTTGTTTTTCAGTCTGATCTGTTGTCTTATGGTTTAAAGCAGGAGTGGGCAACCCTGCTCCTGGAGAGCTACCTTCCTGTTTTAGGTTTCTCCGCACTGTAACACACCTGATTCTAATGTTTCGCTCGTTACCAATCCCCTGAGACGCTTCAGTTGGTTGATGACGAGCAGATCATTCAAATCAGGTGTGTTAGAGTGCGGAGAAACCTAAAACATGCAGGAAGGTAGCCCTCCAGGAGCAGGGTTGCCCACCCCTGGTTTAAAGGATGTACTTCAATGTGTTGTTGTGTCACACTGCCCTCATGTGGTCACTTACCAACATTACATGTCAGAGCCTCTTTCTGCAGTTATTTCTGTATTCTATTTAAGAACGAGACTGACAATACAAATCTCTTTCAGCGCCCCCTACAGGCTGAAGTTCTTTACAGCAGGAGTGAGAACAAGTTGTCTCTAGAGGAAAGATCATGTTGTTAGAAGTTCTCATCTTTAAAAAACCAGCCAGTGTTCACAGTGGAACCAGCCAACAGTTATGTTCCTCTGAGAGCATCACTGTTTGTTCCAGCGGATCGGTCTAACTACTGGAGTTTGTGGTGCTTATCACATGGTGGCTCTTCAGGTGATAAGATGTCAGGTTCTTTCTGGTTCCATCAGGTTCTAACAAGCTCTTAAGTTCATTATTAGGTTTTTGGAGTATCATTTATATGCATCAAGTCCTAACATTTTGTTCCACCAAAAAGTTCTTTTAATCTTTGCTAGATTTTGATGGGATGTTCCCCGGTTCTACGTCTGCATGATCTCTCAGTTCTATCATGTTCTACCAGGTTCTTTAGTAACAGGATCTCTTATATTTTATCACTTTCTACCAGTTTCTATCAGCCTCTGTCAAGTTCTGTAAGTTTCTTACAGGTTCTAGTAGGGACGGATTACTTCTGTTCTTTGCAAACAGGTTCTACAAGGTTCTACTTTATCAGGTTTTATTGGGTTCCGTGGGGTTGCACTAGGTTTCATCAAATAATAATGAGTTCAGCTCTATCATGTTCCACCTTGTTATAAAGTACAGTGTTTTATCGTGTTTTACGAATGCTACAATTTTTTTGTTTAGGTTCTATCAGGTACTACCAGGTTTTGTCAGTCTTTCAGGTTCTTGTCAGGTTCTACGACTTCCTTTGTTTTTTTTCAGATTCTATTCATCTGTTCTTACCTTATTAGACAGAATCAGGTTCTATCAGGTTCTTCCATGTGTACCATGTTTTATCAGTCTCTATGAGGTTCTAACAACAGGTTCTGAAAGTTTTTTATAGGTTCTATCTATCGGGACTGTTGACTTCAGATTGTAACCTTGTTCTTGAAGCGTCTGTTTTCGGTTCCGTTTGATCATGTTCTACGTTGATCTAAAGTATAAGCTTTGATCGGGTCCGACAGAGTCTATCAGGTTCTATCAGTCCCTCTAAGGTTCTAACAGTGATTTTTCATGTTCTACAGGGTTCTCCAGGTCCTCTGGGCCGACAGGGTCCTCAGGGGCCTCCAGGCTTCCCGGGCCCTCAGGGGCCTCCAGGAGAGAAGGGTCAGAGAGGAGATGAGGGGCCAACAGGAGCTGCAGGACTGAAGGGAGACTCGGTGAATAAACATGGTTCTATTGTAAACACGATGGCTCCGTTTAATTCTGACATGAAGACAAGATGGCCGCCTGTCTGATGTGTACTGATGATATATGTTTCTCTGATATGATGAGCTTCGTGTCAGATTGTTAGTTTCTTTGTAGTTTGTCCGACCAATCACACGCTGTGTCTAACCCCAACCCTGCGACCCAGAACCAGAACTTCAGTCTGCGTGTTGTTTGTGGTTTCAGGGAAGTGTCGGTGTTCCTGGGTTTCCGGGTTTAGAAGGCCTCCCGGTAAGACGTCCCACCCCCCTCTCAGCTTCTTTGATTGGCCCAGACGTACTGTTGTCAAAGGTCAGACTGAACATGTGTTTGTGTGCTTAGGGTCACCCGGGTCCTGCTGGAGGTCCTGGTTTTCCAGGTCTGGATGGATGTAACGGAACCAGAGGAGAGAGAGGAGAACCCGGACTTTCTGGAGAGCAAGGGCCCGATGGAGTACCGGTCAGACACACTGATCGACCAATAACATACAGAAGAGAAATGTTTGAGTCAGAAAAACTGTAATATTTCTGTATATATATGTAGAGAGAGAGAGAGAGAGATTCGTGTGCACATTTGTATGAAAAAATTACATAAAGAGATAAAAGTTTGCCATTATGTCATCAGCATACTAAGTGTGTCTGCACCAAACGCCGTAGGAGTTTCTGCAGATTTTAGAACAAAAACTCTGAACTTGCTGCCTCAACACAACAAACTGCTCCTAATATATAGACAAAGACTTTATTGCATGTCATAGCGCACTGCAGTGTACGGTATGTCGTGTTCAGTATTCATTGTGGTAAAAGTATTTTATTCTGCAGGGTTTTGCAGGACTGAAGGGGTTTCCAGGAGATCCAGCAATCTACTTCATACAGTACCCTGGGATACCTGTAAGTACACCTGTTCTGTACACCTGAGACTGAAACACAATTATTAAAATCAATAAAACTGTGTAGCTGTGGGATATTCACCGTTTCTCACTGAAAAATTTACTTAATTTTCAATCAATTATTATAATTATTGCAGATTCATTTTCAGCAACATAAATTAATTAATTTGCTAATAAACTTATTGTTGCATCTCATAACTCGACTGAAGACCAGAGATTAGGGGTTATGTTGATGGACAGTATTTTTCTTTGTTCATGTGTTTTTCTGATGCTCCACTCTGCTACATTTATGAGTAATATGAATCTAGTGATGCTGCTCATGCTGCCAATGTGTAAGATGAAGAAGACATAATGTTTGTGTGTGACAGGGAGAGGTCGGGATCGCTGGACTTCCTGGTCTGCAGGTGAGAAACAATTTGCTCATGTACAGCTTAAGTGATAGTAAATACCATCAAATAAATTATTATTTTTACCCTTTTTGTGCTAATGTGCCTCCACTTCCTGCCTTGCCTGTCTGTCTACCTGTCTGTCTGCAGGGTGATCTGGGCCTCCCTGGCCCGTTGGGAGCTGTGGGTACTGCAGGACTGGACGGGACCAACGTGAGTCACACCCTATTGTATTTTAATGGAACATTTGTTTATTTATAATTTGTTCATATCTTTATATATACCACTTGATGCCATGCATGTTGTATAGATGAAAATTACAGTGTTGAAATTATTAATTTATATATTTTGTAATAATGTGTTTCTACAGGGTCTCTCAGGCCTGCCTGGTTCCAGGGGTCCACCTGTGAGTATCATACTGAGATAAATGAAATATTGTATGTAAATCAGATAAAAATACATGTTTAGACAGTACTCCTACAGAACCACCATATTATAGATGTACCCCTACAGAACCATCAGATATGTACTCCTAAAGAACCATCAGATTATAAATGTACCCCTACAGAACCCATCATATTATAGATCAGAGGTCACTAACTGGCGGACCGTGGTCCGGGTCTGGACCCAGAAGCTGTCCCATACGGACCCAGACCTACAGCCAAAACAGAAGGATTATGATTCAAAACCTGACGGGGCGCTTCTATTTTAAGCGGCGCAGCTTTTGTAGTCTTTACGGTAGTGGTTTAGTGGATGAAACGTACAGACCGATTACATGCAAGTTAAGCCATCCCACGTGATACTACTCAGCCAATCAAGTCTGTGCATTCCAGGCAGTAAACACTGTGACTTTACAGCGCAGACAGAGAAAGACCGAGACAAACGGAGACAAACGGAGAAAGGGAGAAATAGAGACGACTGTGCCGGAGAAAGTTGAGAAAAAGACGGAGAAAGGGAGAGATAGAGACTACTGCGCTTGAGACAAGCTAGAGCTCAATTCTCTCACTGAGCAAAAAAAGTGGGAGAGTTGAATATGAGAGGGGAAGAAAATGAACCTCTACAACTGTTCAATTGTAAAAATGTGTTGAGATTTATTATCTGCAAAATTGGTTGAGACTGTTGAGTCGAGATGTTAAACAGAAAAGGGGGAATTCAAACTTTTCCTTCCTTTATTTTCTTTTTCTGAAGTTAAGCACTTTATTTGAACATGTACAATTTTCACATTTTATTTATTTGCTCTTATTTTGAAATGCAGCCCTACTTTTATTTAGTAAATGAGAGAACATTATACATATTGGCAGTCATACATATATGTTCAGTTCTGTGTTACATGACAATAAAAATTGTCAAAAGGTTTTTGAATTGTACTGAATTCATTTGATTTGACTGAGGTATTTATTACATGCAGATGTGGATACAACTACTAGGCTACTTAGATATATATCACACTAAATAGTTAGCCATCATGATCTTCTGGACCTTCACTTCAAGAAGTTTTCTCGAACTGGACCTCTTTAAATTTTAGTTGAATACCCCTGTTATAGATGTACCCCTACAGAACCATCAGATATGTACTCCTACAGAACCATCATATTATAGATGTACTCCTACAGAACCATCAGATATGTACTCCTACAGAACCATCAGATATGTACTCCTACAGAACCATCAGATATGTACTCCTACAGAACCATCATATTATAGATGTACTCCTACAGAACCATCAGATATGTACTCCCACAGAACCATCATATTATAGATGTACTCCTACAGAACCATCATATTATAGATGTACTCCTACAGAACCATCAGATATGTACTCCCACAGAACCATCATATTATAGATGTACTCCTACCGAACCACCAGATATGTACTCCTACAGAACCATCATATTATAGATGTACTCCTACAGAACCATCATATTATAGATGTACTCCTACAGAACCATCAGATATGTACTCCCACAGAACCATCATATTATAGATGTACTCCTACCGAACCACCAGATATGTACTCCTACAGAACCATCATATTATAGATGTACTCCTACCGAACCACCAGATATGTACTCCTACAGAACCATCAGATATGTACTCCTACAGAACCATCATATTATAGATGTACTCCTACAGAACCATCATATTATAGATGTACTCCTACAGAACCACCAGATGTGTACTCCTACAGAACCATCATATTATAGATGTACTCCTACAGAACCATCATATTATAGATGTACTCCTACAGAACCATCAGATATGTACTCCTACAGAACCATCAGATATGTACTCCTACAGAACCATCATATTATAGATGTACTCCTACAGAACCATCAGATATGTACTCCTACAGAACCATCATATTATAGATGTACTCCTACAGAACCATCAGATATGTACTCCCACAGAACCATCATATTATAGATGTACTCCTACAGAACCATCATATTATAGATGTACTCCTACAGAACCATCAGATATGTACTCCCACAGAACCATCATATTATAGATGTACTCCTACCGAACCACCAGATATGTACTCCTACAGAACCATCATATTATAGATGTACTCCTACAGAACCATCATATTATAGATGTACTCCTACAGAACCACCAGATGTGTACTCCTACAGAACCATCAGATATGTACTCCTACAGAACCATCATATTATAGATGTACTCCTACAGAACCATCATATTATAGATGTACTCCTACAGAACCATCAGATATGTACTCCTACAGAACCATCAGATATGTACTCCTACAGAACCATCATATTATAGATGTACTCCTACAGAACCATTAGATATACCAATTATTCATGACGGCTGTGTTTCTGTTTCAGGGAGAAAAAGGTCGATCTCTCCCCGGACAGAAAGGAGACGAGGTAAAATATTCATGTTCAAAAAAGTTTCCTGCTAGCCACACCCAAAGAAGAACACATCCAGTAACATTACTGAAGGGGGAACAAGAAGAACCACAGTCAGGACACTTTAAAGCTTCAGAGAGCAGAACTGAGAGGATTTATCTTTACTGATGTTTTAATGTGAACCAGCAGTACTCACTTCTTCACAGTCTATAGTACTACTACTCTGTACTTTACTGTACTGTACTGGGGGAGAACCCATGAAGCAGAAACTGCATGTTGTACTTCTAAGCTTAATCCAAAAGGCAACTGGACGTGGTTGAAGTTCTTGAAGAAGTTTCACCTCTCATCCGAATGGCTTCTTCAGTTCTAAACTGACTGTTGGACGGAGCTAGAAATACAGTATGAGCCTCTGTATGACCTGAATGACTGAGAACCTTCACAGATTATGCATGTTGTACTGTTTTGTACAGTCAAGTACTGGTTGCAGTAAGGTGTATTACTGTTTACTGCAGTGCGGTAGTGGTATTGCAGTATTGTGTGTTCTCAACAGGGGGATCAGGGCCTCCAGGGGCCACCGGGACCATTCGAGTATGTCGACCCTCCCGAAGACCTTTATATCAAAGGAGAACAGGTGGGCGGGACTTCAGTCTACAGCCAATCAGATTAAAGCTTTATTTCCTACCACAGTTCTTAGTGCTGTGTTTCTAGTGATTCTGTTGGTTCTAATGTTGAGTTCTATTAGTACGAATATTGTTTTCAGCTGGTTCTAATGCTGATTTGGAATGGTTCTTAAGTTGGATTTGTTTGTTCTAATCTTGTGTTATTGTTGTTGCTGGGTGCTGTGGTTGTAATTTATGGTTCTGTGTATTGGTTCTTCAGGGTCCTCGAGGCATTAAAGGAGTCTGTGCAAGTCCTGGACTGCCGGTAGGTGCAGATATCAAACCTCTGGAACATCTGGCTGAAGGAACATTAGGTCTCCGAAACACTAGTTTCTCCTCAACACAGGGTTCTACTAAACAAAAGGTTCTCCTAAACAGAGTTCTCCTAAAATCAAGAGTTCTGGTAAACAAAGAGACCTACTAAAGTTATCCTAAGCACAGGGTTCTCCCAAACATAGAGGCTTTACTTAACACTGTTCACATAGTACTACTCAACGCAGAAGTCTACAAGATAAATAATTTGACTAAAAACAGGGTTCTCCTGAATACAGAGTTCTGCTTAACAGATTTCTCCTGAACAATTAGTTCTAGTAAACACAGGGTTCTGTGAAACAGAGTTCTGCTTAACTTAGAGTTCTACTTAATACAATTGAACTCATGTCTAAAGAACGTTCAGATGCTACTGTGGAACTTCGGCAGTTATACTTCAGTCAGAACTTGACTATGTTCAGAAATGAACATGGGGGTTTAGTGAACGTGGAGCTCATAGGGATCTGTGTTTGTGGTTTCAGGGTTTGGATGCTCTCCCAGGGATCAAAGGAGAGAAAGGGATTGTGGGATTTCCTGGACCCCGGGTGAGGAACCCTTCATTTTTCATTATTGATAACTATTTATCATTATTGGTCTGATTGACTCCAACCAAAATGTTCCCATGAGCACAAAGTAATATGATTTGATTGATTTTGAGTCTTAAGAAGGATTAATTGAATCTGTGACTTGCAGAGGGAAAAACGTTTACAGTAATTTATTCGTGATAAATTATTATTAAAAAATCAGCCTCTATCTTAAAATGTGTGTGATGTGTTCGTGTGTTTCAGGGTGTTTCTGGTAGCCCTGGGCGGCTCGGAGAGACAGGATTCATGGTCAGTCAAACTTAAACAGCATAAAAAGGTTATAGCTGATGAGTTTTTAAGCACTGCTAGGTCTTTTTCAGATAACTTAAATAAATACATGTTTGCTACTCGCAGAATACGCATGCTAAGAAAGTTCTTCTATTTGACCTATCATTAACGTGGACTTTGTCGCCATCTACTGGCTCAGCAGGCTTTCTTAAGTGTTTGCAATCTTATGTGGATGGGGATATTTTGTTAAACAGTCAGGTATGTCCTGATGCAATAATAATTTGCTTTACCTGTCAACCAATCAGAAACCTGCAGTGTCCGTGTTTCAGTGGTGTGTGTGTGTGTGTGTTTTCAGGGGATACGAGGAATTCCGGGTCTGCCAGGTTTGATTGGTCGAGAGGGGCCAAAGGTCAGTCTGTTTCCTGGTTGTCTCTACTGTGTGACATCATCAACACTATGCCGACCAATAACATAAAGGGAATGACAGGAAGCCACATGTAGTAACCCAGCCAATGAGAGTTGAGCTCCTGTTTGTGTCTGTACAGTCTATAATGTCTGTGCATGATGTCTGTTCCCAGGGCATGATGGGAGATCCAGGTCCTAAAGGCCTCCCTCAGGACGTAGACATCACACACACAGGTATCGATCACTGATCGATCAGCTCACTAACGATCAAACAACACTGTCTGCTAAGTATAACGTCATTACTCTTGTAACATGTCATCACTCTGATATGATGTCATCACTCTGGCATGATGATACTCAGCTAATTCCCCTGTCTTCTAGGTGACGTTGGAGACCCAGGGGCCCCAGGACTGAGGGGCCCTCCAGGAGACATTGGGCTAATGGGAATGCACGGCCCCCGAGGAGCACCCGGCAGGTCCATACCCGGTGGGTACCCTTGACCCATGAGCAAGGCAGCATATGTGCTGATATGTGGAATGATTGGTGATTAAGCAACAGTGGCAAATTAAGGCTCAGTTAAACCTGAGCTTAATGCTAACTGTGATATAAAACACGTAAGAGACTCTGCTGAGCAGAGTAGGAGCATCAGAGTTAGTGTGAGTGAACATACGAACACACATGTTCTTTGTGTTTCTCTGTGGCTCTTCAGGACCGTCAGGAGATGTGGGGCAGACGGGAGTTCCAGGATCCAAAGGGGACAGAGGAGATCCAGGTCTGGTGTTTAAAGATGGACCCACACCTGGAGAACCTGGAAAACCAGGACGCCCTGGACCACAAGGACTGAAAGGAGAACAAGGAAGTCCAGGTACAAGAGAACATAGTTCATACCTTTTTGTGGTAAACCTGGGATTTCATACCTGTCCATAGGCAAAATTGGTGATGTAATCATCTATAATTATTTCAAATTATTCTATTTTAAAACAAATAATCAATGTTGAGGATTTCCGTTTTTTGTCTTGCTGACTTCCTGTTTTTCTCTTCAGGTAGATACTGTATCTCCGGGGCCCCGGGTGAGTCTGGAGAGTCAGGTGAAGAAGGGCCTACTGGGGCTCAGGGCTTCCCAGGGTTTAAAGGTCAGTGTCTAAATATAAGCCTTGAATGTATGATTTAGTTGCGTCTTTGTTTACCAATGGCAGGGAGTTTTATGTTCTAATTTAGAGTTACCTTTGTGGTTTATGTTCTCAGATCTACAGGTAGACTGATCCTCAGACTCATGGTGGTCACATTAGGCTTTAGTCTTGGTCAGAGAAACAGTCGATGTGAGAAAGTAAACAGAACATAAACCAGAATAGACCAGAAAGACTTGAAGCACAGGTCAGGTGGTGTTGTGAGATCAGTCGGGTTTTGTGGTCCAGTCCAGCATAGATGTTTTTCTGGTGGTGAACATCCAGTATTGGGTTTATAGATGAAGAGATAAAACACAGTGAACAGTTGGACTCTGAACCTTTGTTGACCTAATAACTTATTTCAACAAGCTCATATTGTATTATGAAAACCTGTGACAGTCAGTGGTTCCCCTGTGTCATTAATCAGACTCATCACGGGTTAAATAGAAAGAACAGCGGCTCCAGCACGTTTTCCTGAGGAACTCCTTATTTTATTGACGTGACATGATTTACATCACTGTCTATCTGTGTGTTTCAGGTATTCGTGGTGACTGTTTATGCGGCCCTAAAGTTATAATAAGGGGTCCACCTGGTCCTGTGGGTGACACGGGGTCTCCAGGATTTCCAGGAGCCCCAGGTGCCCCAGCGCTAAGGGGGGAGAAAGGTTTGCTTGGAGACACAGGAGAGCGTGGACTACAGGTGAGCTACCAGACAATCAGGTAAGAGGTCATGTCAGCAACTTGATTGATCTATTGATTGATTGATTGATAAATTCATTCATTGCAGGGTCTGGGTGGATTTCCAGGTGTCAAAGGGTTCAAAGGTCAGAAGGGAGATTTCACTGTGGTGGATATCAAAGGTGAGGCTAATCATTAAGCATCTGAACTCAACAAACCAGCAGCACAACAGTTGAGTCACACTTTGTGTCAGGTTTAAATGATTAATGCTACTATTGATTTAAATTTTTTTGCTTAATTTGTTTTACCCATGTACTGTATATATTTATGCATTTAGAAACACTGATGATGGAGCGTTTAACTTGACTTACTGGGTGGGGTATACAGCTGTGACTTCGTAATTCTAGTTTCTTAATGACTCAATAAATTCATCTAAAATGTTTGTGAGGGTCACATCCTTCCTGCTCCACTAACACCATCAACCATGAGTCATTTTTTTAACTACTGATATAGATATTGATCTGATTTGCAAAAGCAGACGACACGTAAATTACCAAAAGTGCTTGTGATCAGGCAGAAGACAGGAAAATGAATTAATGCTCGACTTCAGTCTCAGTGTATCATTGATTCTGATTAGACCTTTGATTCCAGGTGAAAAAGGAAACAGGGGCCTGCAAGGCCCTGCGGGAAGACAAGGGTTCTCAGGGAGAAGAGGACTCAATGGCCCCCCTGGGGCCCCTGGAAACCCTGGATCCCCGGTCAGTCAAACACTTGCAGCAGGTGTAAATCTGCTGCCATGTGAGACCAAGAGAATGTAGTAACTATATAGAAAGAGTGAAATTAGCCTTACAAGGTTTCTCAGGAAAAGAATCACTACTGACTCTGGAGTGAGACAGCAAGCAACAGAACAGACCAGGTTTACATAAAGTCCCGTAGATGAACTTTGATCCTTCACCAGCAGGGGACTTTACCGCTTTGTTTAACAAAGTCTTAAAAGATCCATGTCCATGAAATCTCTTGTTCTCATTCCTGTTCCTCGGAGGTACATATTAAATGAGGAACAGATTTTAATGGTCTAATGACTTTTCCTCCAACAAAGACGTTATCAAATTCTGATGAAGCAACTTTAAAATCCACAGCACAGGACTGCTGCAATATGATCCAAAAAAACCCACACTCTTTCTCACAGTCAGAACTCAAATCTCAAATCTGAAGCCACAGACAGGACACACTTTTAACTTAAGGTTATATATTATTATTATTATTTTAGTATTCTCCTCTTTGCATTAATATTCATCTTTTTGTCTGAGGTGGGGCCTCAGTGTCAGACAGGAATATTATACCTTTACATCTTTAAATCAGCTTTCTGTTTCTTTACAGGGTCAAAGTTTCTACAGTTCTCCTGGAAACAGAGGCTTCCCAGGACTCTCTGGGCCAAAGGGGTTAGCAGGACCTTCAGGTGCCGTAGGGCCAAGTGTTGTTGGGGCTATAGGACAGCGTGGGACCCCTGGGGACATGGGTCCTCAAGGACTCCCTGGTTTCCCAGGACCAAAGGGAGTTAATGGTAGAGATCATTCTGAAGTCAACGTTAAAAATCTGAAAAAAAAAAAAGGAAAAGCAATTTACATTGCCTCTCCGAGAACTCCAGGATTCTTCCTTTAAATTCTCAAGCACTCCTCTCTTCCTGTTTGTTTCCTCCTCTTCGGCTCTTCTTTCTGCAGGTGACACTCTGCCCTGTGTACCCAGAAACCCGGGTGCTCCTGGAGAGAAGGGAGACAAAGGAAATACAGGTAAAAAAAAACATGCACCTGTCTATTTGACTTCCTGTTCACCTGTCTTCCTAACTTCCTACTAAACTGTCTGTCTTTCCAGGTTACACAGGAATCCCTGGGGCGCCAGGTTTTCGTGGCATCACTGGACCTGATGGAGCTAAAGGAGACAAAGGACAGTCTGGACTTCCTGGACTACCTGGGCGACAAGGTATCAGATCACACCTGTTACACCTGTATCACACCTGTCCTTTATATTATCTATAACCTTATCTCTACATATATCCTGTGTTGTTCCTGCAGGACTTGCAGGTTTTGTGGGAGATACCGGAGACGAAGGACCTGAAGGCTTCAGTTATGGTGGAGATCCAGGTACAGTCACCTGTCGGTTCTTTTAAAAATCATCATTCAGGTAGGTTGTTAAGTCTGTTTGAGTCAGACCCTGGTTGCTCTTCCATAATCCATAAAAAATCATAATCCATAATTCCATGATTCCAAAGATAAAACAATGAATAGCAATTTATAGGGGTAGGGGACCATAGAGAATGCCTGTGGAACTCAGATGGATGTCTGTAGAGTCACCATCAGCTGATTTTACAGTTTGTGTATCTGTGTGTTTGACAGGCTCTCCAGGGCTTCCGGGCTCTCCTGGACTGCGGGGCCTAGCAGGAGACTCTAATGTCGGCCCCTCAGGACCAATAGGCTTCCCAGGGCCACAGGGGTCACAGGGACCTAAAGGAGTCCCTGGCCCCCCTGGGAATGACGGACTACAAGGTAAATTACTGGGCCTAAAATTTTGAGATGACTATTGAAATGACAGTCAAGACTAGCTTCCACACTTCTGTGTGCTCCATTTAAGAACAGACTTTTGGAAATGTGTGAACGCTTAGAGGTTGCATTTAAAAGTGTATGGTCAGAAAAGACATCCTACCAGTTACAACCATCAATCTTCAGAAAATGTGTCAAAATAATAATAAAAAAGCATTTGCACTTGTACTTTGCAACAAAGATTGGATAAATTATTAAACCTTAAAGCAATAGAAAGAAGTTCAGAATCAGAATCAGAACTAGACTACAAGTATGAAGACTCCATCCCCACGACGTCATGGCCTTGCTGATCAGTCTGTTGGCATCAGCTACCCTCAGCCTGCTGCCCCAGCACACAACAGCAAACAGGATAGCACTAGCCACCACAGACTCATAAAACATCCTCAGCATCGTCCTGCAGATGTCAAAGGACCTCATCCTCCTCAGGATGTAGAGGCAGTTCAGGCCCTTCTTGTAGACAGCTTCAGTGTTCTTTGCCCAGTCCAGTTTATTAGCTAGGTACATCCCTAAGTACTTGTAGTCCTCCACACTGACCCCCTGGATGGAAACAGGGGTCACCGGTGCCTTAGCCCTCCTCAGATCCACAATCAGTTCTTTTGCCTTTGCCACGTTGAGCTGGAGATGGTTCTGCTCACACTATGTGACAAAGTTTCCCACCACACTCCTGTATTCAGCCTCCTCGCCATTGTTGACATCCAACTGCAGCAGAGTCATCAGAAACTTCTGAAGATGGCAGGTCTCTGTGTTGGAGTTGAAGTCTGTGGTGTAGAGGGTGAAGAGGGAGGGAGACAGGACTGTGCCCTGTGGGGCCCCAGTGTTGCTGACCACTCTTTCCAACACACAGTGTTGTAAGTGCACATACTGTGGTCTGCCAGTCAGGAAGTCAACAATTCAGGAAAAGAGAGGAGCAATCTAAATGTTGAACAACAGCAGAGTGACAAATTTAAGAATTCAGTAATTCATGTGAAAAGAAGTGAAATCAGCTTCATTTATTCATACTTCTCATGTTTGTCCAGGAGCCCTTGGTTTGTCTGGGGGCCCCGGTTCAAAGGGCCAAAGAGGACAGGATGGGGCCCCAGGTATAAGAGGATCACCGGGACCCCCCTCTGACCACTGTGATGCAGGAAAACCTGGTCCCAGGGGGTTTTTTGGCCCGCAGGGACCCATTGGACCACCAGGTAAACTCTGTCTCCTGAAGATGCTCATGTCACTGAGCTTTTATTTGAATCTTTTCTTTGTCATTTTTCTTTTTTCCTTTTCAACTTCACTTCATACTATGTTCCATACTAACAGTTATTTGATCAAATAAAAGACTGTCTATCAGTAGAAACTCCTGACTGTGATATCCTCATACTTTTGTTCAGGATTTTATGGGGAGAAAGGTGAGACCGGAGAGGATGGTCCTCCAGGTTTTGGCCCTCAAGGCCCCAAAGGAAAACCAGGCTCTCCAGGTTTCCCTGGGTATCCAGGGACTCAGGGTCCTACTGGCCCAAGTGGAGATTCAGGATTGCCAGGAACTGATGGTCAGAAAGGTGAGCTCCTCCCAACAACACACCAGTGATTTAATTTTTTGGTACACAGGTTCACATACATACTCATGGTGTTTCTCAGGTCTGATGGGGCCCCAGGGCCAAGATGGCGCACCAGGGTCCCCTGGACAGACTGGAACCCCTGGAGCCATTGGGAGGAAGGGGGTGAGAGGGTTCACTGGTCAAGATGGAGCTCAAGGATGTGAAGGCCCAAAAGGAGAGAAAGGTAAGCAATTTTACCGTCCCCGATCTGCTTGGAAGGCCGTTGGGGCCGCACCGATTTAAAATCGTAAATATTAAACATGTTCAATATTTCCACTTCATCCACAGTTTGTTCTTTTTTCTTCCTGAATTTTCAGTTAAAAGTCCAAAACCTATCATCACCAATTCTTCCTGCCCGTCGTCCGCCATGTTTGTTTACTCTAAAGTCTCGTTTGAGCGCCAGAGATTTAGTGAGATTTCCACCTGTGAGAGTTGGACTCTGGTTGTTGGTGAATGAATCTGTTGTGTGTGGTGTGCTGTTTGGGTCATATCGTTGCGCTCTACACTACAGGAACAAAACTGTTCAGTCTTTGATTATATATCGTCATGTGTGGGCTCTTTCACATTTTCAACATCTGTTAAGATTTGAAAAATCTTTTAGTGTGAGCCAGACATAAGCTTGTCCATGGCTGGTGGCTGACATCAGCCAGGAAGTCCTCCATACCCCCTCCCCTCCTCACCTCCAACTGTTCCATTTTTTTGCATCGAGTCCAGTGCCACATTCAATTCCTCTATCAGGCTACGAGAGCCTTATGTTTTATCTGTGGCTCACATTTCTCCTATACACTTATAAAATAGCTTCACATCATGGCGTCTCAGGCTGCAGCAGAGCAGGTTGTAATGTAATGTTACCATCGTCTGGTTAAAAGGTGGTTAAGCTGGGGGTGCTGGTTTATCTCAGTTGGTAGAGCAGGCGCCCCACGCACTGATCGCAGGTTCAACTCCCGGTCTGCCGATCATTTGGTGCATGTCTTCCCCCACTCTCTACCCCCCACATTTCCTGTCTCACCTTTAGGCTTTTGTCCGTTTACGTTCTCACCATAATCAAACCGGACCGAGAACCGTCTTTTCTAGCGGACCACGGTGCGGTTGTTTCGTCCACACCAGAGTTTCATTCCGGCTTTCACACCACCTAAACGAACCACACCGAGGGGACAAACGCTCCAGGGTTCGGTTCAATCGGACTAAACCAAGGCTGGAGTAAACCTGCCCTTAGTCTGCAAGGTCTACAGCCTGTCAAAACCAAACCACTGTGGTCACCCCCTCCCTGAAAAGAACAACATCATTGTGCATTACCTATCTCACCTAAAAAACACTTCAAACTCATACTACCTTTGTGTATCTCCCTCAGGATGTAAAGGGGCCACAGGGCCTCCAGGAGAGACCAAGGTCGTTCCCATCAAAGGAGACAGAGGAAAACCAGGACCCTCTGGCATCTACGGCTTTCCTGGACCACGAGGTCAGAGTTGTTTCTATAGAAACCTGTGTCAGGGCATGACCCCACACAGGAAGTTGTAGATTCATTACCTTTTTAGGTTACAGGTACAGTGCCGCATTCAGGTACTCTACATTAGTACTAAAGAAATTAGAAAAGTTGAGTCTAGTCAAGTCGAGCTGAGCAAAGCCAAGCTGAGTTGATGTAAGACTGATCGAGTCGCATCAAATTAGGATCAGTTTGGTTGAATTGAGTCAAGCCGAGTCGGTTATGACAGGTCTGGTCCTGTCAACTCGGGTAAGGTTGAGTAAAGACAGGTCAGGTTGCGTTGAGTTACAAAGAGTGCATTTTTCAGTCAGTCAGGTCCAGCACTGTGTAAAGTTGAACTGAAGTTTTTGTTGAAGTGAGTTGGGACATTGTAACATCAGTAGAAGTATAACACCACTCTCTGTCTCAACAGGAAGTAAAGGTGCACAAGGGGCTATCGGCAAGCCCGGGTGTCCAGGCATCAATGGACCCCCGGGGATCATAGGTCTCCCAGGACCCCCCGGACCCTATGGCATACCAGGGCCTCCGGGAGAACCTGGGCGTCGAGGAACTCCAGGACTCATTGGCTTCCCAGGAGAGACTGGAGATCAAGTAAGATAAAGACAGCTTTAAAAATAAAGACATTTAAAGACAGGTAGACATCTGAACAATGAGTCAAACAGGTAGTAGAGCTGCTGGTCACATATGTGCAGGAACATACATAGCTGTGTAGTCTGTTAGTGACTCTAGCTACCTATGATAGTCATTTTTTGAGACAATGCAACAGTAATTGGTCGTTCAGGTAGAGGGATGTTTGTTTTACTTCTTGCTGTTTCAGAGGGATTTGTTGAGTCAGGTTGAGCCAAGAAAGGTAGTCATGCTGAAAAGGATGAGTCAGGTAGAGTCATGTCAGGCTGAGTTGAGTAGAGACAAGTCCAGTCATGTCAACTCAAGCCAAGTTGAGTCATGTCTAATCAGGTCAAGTCACACCAGATCAAGTCAGGTACAGCCTGGCCAAGACAAGTTGAGTCAATCAAAGTCAAGATCAGTGAAATCCTGTAAAGCCCAAAAAGTTTGAGTCATGTAGAATCAGGATGAGCCAAGATGGGTCGTGTTGACACAAGTCAAGTCAATTCAAGCTAAGTTGTGTTGATCGGTTTGAGTCAAGACAGGTGAAGTGATGTGGAAATGTCTAATCAACATGTCAGGTCTAGTTGTTTCAGGTCAAGTTTTGACGAGGCAGGTCGAGTTGTGCTAAATGAAGTAAATACAAGTTGAGTTGAGTCGAGTCGAGTCACGTAGAGTCAAGACAAGTCAAGTCAATTCAAAAAGGTTGAGTCTACTCAAGTAGAGTCAGGCTGAGTCAAGCTGAGACATGTCATGTGAAGCTAAGTTGACTCGTTTCAGTATGAGTCAAGACAGATCAAGTCTATCAAAACAAGTTGAGTCAAGTCGATAAACAGGTCCAATTGTGTCAAGTCGACTTTAACCACTTTATTCTCACTCAAGAATCGCAAACAAAAGATTAGGTTTAAATCGAAGAACGAATCTTTGGCTTTTGACTGTTTTGTAGAGAAGTATTGATCTGTTCTTGTTTGTGGTTGCAGGGTGACCCTGGATGTCTGGGACAACCTGGAGAACCCGGAGGCCAAGGATGTACTGGACCCAAGGGTAACACCTCTCCTCATCCCAACCCACCAACAAGACTTAAAAAAACTTTATTTATTCATTTTTTTAACATTTCCCATACATTTAATGCAGGAGACAAGGGAGACTCTGTTGGTTGTCCTGGTCCAACTGGAGACAAGGGGCCTCCTGGAGACTTTGGGCCCTTAGGTGATGACATAGTCCTGGTTTGCACTGACAGAGTCTATAATTAAGAGGCAGCATGAATACACAACCAGTAAAATATCCCCTGACTCTTTGGACCCTTTCTTTCAGGATTTCCTGGACCTCGAGGAGATACTGGAGGACCTGGTTTTATTGGGAGTCCGGGACAGAAAGGATGCAAAGGAGATCTAGGCGATCAAGGGGACATTGGTCCATCAGGTACAGAAGCTCACCAAGAACTAGTCAGGCTGAGAGCACAATGGGAGTAGGAGAAGTGGTCTCTCAGACTGACATCATGATGTAATATTACATGTTATTACATCTTACATTTTTATTGGTGACTCTGCCATTGTCTGATCCCGTCTTTAAGTGGACAATTTACAATTAAATGATAAAGTAGGCTGAACTTTTCCTTGTTTTCTTTAAGTGATTCGCCTCAACCTGCAGTATGATTGACCCCTGAATCCAGCCCATGGCAGGTAGATCTGACCCTGTCTGTTTGTCTGATTTCAGGAGTGGTCGGCCCCCCAGGTCCCAGAGGTCGTCCCGGTCTTCCAGGTCTTCCTGGTAAAGCAGGTGCTGATGGTCCTCCAGGACCGCAGGGCTGCCAGGGACTCCAAGGTCAGGACTCTAACCAGACTTGATGTCCAGTCAGCCAAGACTTGTGACTCACTTTTACAGCTTAGAAGCTTTAACTAACACAACATACAGTATTTTTCATTTTGGTAGTTTGATGTTCCTTGTTGCTACGTTTTCCTGACGCTGAGTTGGTCAACAGAAGTTAACATTTTGTTTTTCATGAGTGATTTTGTTTGTGTCAGGTCCTCCTGGACCGCTGGGTCTTCACGGACTGGACGGACTGAAAGGAGTGAAGGGAGACATGGGGACCAGAGGTACGAGTCTCACACAAACACTTGAGTCACTTGCTAACATACAGGGAGATATATCAAACTAAATTCATTATTCACATTTCTACTTCAGTGAAGAGATTACCCACATAAACAACCAGTTCATCTCATGAGACAAAAAGACTTCAGCAAAACTGACCTTCATTTCCTGTCATTTTAAACATGGGCCTAATTTGACATAATTTCGAGTCTGCATGATCAATAAGTATGAAAAGCTTTAGAACCATATACCATTTAAAACACCAAAGTCACACAGCAACACAAACTAGGTGATTGAGGCAGCAGTAGACCAGCACCATGTTCTGCAGTTGTGTTTTTGAAGTTTGATTTTTCAATGTAGTTTTTGTGAATGGAGCCACACAAACATGGAGATGTGCTTGATTTTCTCCACCTGTAGCAGGTGACTTAATCATAGTGCAATGAAGTGATGATCATATATTAGCATAACATTCAGATCGGTGTCACACAGAGATGGTTACATTAAAGTTTAGCTTGAGTCACTGGGACTGTCATCAGCATCACATCTGTCCATCTTCTCAGGTCTGGGTGTTCAAGGTCCTCCAGGCTCTAAAGGTCTTCCAGGGGATAAAGGTCCTCCAGGACCTGCAGGACCCTATGGCACATCCCAGCCAGGCCCACAAGGACCCAAAGGCCTCCCAGGACCAAAAGGTCAGTGTAGGTCCCATCAGGGTCTGCATGTGACTGTCACAGTTCACTAACTGATCCATCTAAAGAACAGAACTTTGTGACTCTGTGTCAGTGATGTATGTCTATGTATGGTTGTAGGACCTCCAGGTGGATTAGGACCTCCAGGTAACCCTGGACCAGACTGCAAAGGTTTAGTCCCCGGGCCTCATGGAGATTCTGGATGTCCTGGTCCAGACGGTGATCCAGGTCAGACTTTATTGGCAAATGTAATTTTTTTTTTTTTTACTGAAAAACTGCACTAGATTAACTCTGACCTTTGTTTTGTGTTTCAGGGTCTCCTGGGGAAATGGGGGATCGAGGTCCAAACCCTCCAGTACCTGGAGATGATGGGGACAATGGGGTAACAGGGTGCAAGGGGCCTCAGGGACCACAGGGTCCCCCAGGGTTCGAAGGAATGCCAGGCAGCACTGGAAGTCCTGGGATGAAAGGTCAGACTTTCTCCATGTGTGCAAGGTTTTCTTTAATGTGAATCGCCTGAAAAGACTGACTCCTGCAAAGCCAAATGACGCTGATTCAGATGAAATAAAAAGCAAATATTCTTCACCTAAAGCTTGATTTATAAACTTCACCAAGTGATACAATTCATTGTAGTAAGGCAGGGGAACGTACTTGATTTACCGTCTGCAGCATAGATGTTTGAACAAGAACTGGATACCGTTCTTTAAAAAGGTTTCTTATTGAGTGCAGACAATCAGTAAAATGTTTGTGGCTTTCCTCACACTTAAGTTTTCAGGCCCATAAGGCCTGCTCACTAGAGACCCTAGACTTTATATAGGTAGAGTGGATGTCACACATCGGTTTGTGAACAACTGTTTTGTAGCCTTGAGTTTTGAAGCCTTGAGTTTAGCATTTTGGTCGATGAGACAACAATATTTGGATGAGATGGTGGAGCTGGAGAGGATCGAGGGGTTAAAAGACCGTAATATATCAGCTAACGCTAGCACTTCCTTAGTTAGGTGCATCTGTAATTCATACTAACTTTGATATTAATTGGGCTTAATTAATTTTGGCTAATGAAAAATAAACTTCAAAGAAACTGTACATTTTTTAGGTCGTTGTGGTATCTACCTGTCAATCACAGGTAGCCCTCCCCTCTCTCTGGTCTCTGTGACTCTAATGGGAGCATCAGTGACCTCATGAACATCATGCTGTGTTGAAGAAGACTTGAAACTAGAGACTGAGACCATAAAGTCATTAGGAACATGTTTACTGAGGGAATACATCAGGAGAGGAGGAGGAGCATGTTCTCATAGACTTCATTTTGCAACCAGTGGAGTTGCCCCCTGCTGGCCATTAGAGAGAATGCAGGTTTGAGGTACTTGTGCAATGGTCCGACTATTGAATATTACTACAATCCAATACGAATGGACAAAATGATTTAATCATACAGCAACACAATTCAATGCCACAATCACTACCCGGACCATTCACATTGATGGGGGGTTGGTCTCTATGCACCTCATCCTGGACTGTGTGTGTGTGTGTGTGTGTGTGTGTGTGTGTGTGTGTGAGCAGGTGTCCGGGGGTCTCCAGGTTTGATGGGATTACCTGGTAATCGGGGGCCTAACGGTTGTCCTGGTTCAAGTGGGCTTTCGGGACCAAAGGGATCTCTTGGATCGGTGGGTCCAAAGGGGGAAAGGGGTCGAGTTTCTGCCTGCCCCACTTACCCACCGCCCCCGGATGGCCCCCAAGGAGCCCCTGGTCCCCCGGGTCCACCTGGAGATGCTGGCATAAAGGGAGAAATCGGGCTGCAGGGACCCAGAGGTAGGACACTGGAGGTGGACCAGGTCATCATGAAAAATAGTCGGGTCCAACTGTTTACTGTTGGATTTCTTCACTCAAATAAAAACTGACTTCACCACAGACAGCCCAGGGAAATAAAATCCAGATTTTGTGTTTCAGGTAAAAAGGGGGACTTTGGGTCTGAGGGACCAATCGGCCAAGTGGGGCCCCCAGGGTCAGATGGAGACAGAGGAGGGCCGGGCCTGCCGGGGCAGAGTGGACTCATAGGAGACAAAGGTGAAACGTCCACCTGTCTGCTTCTCTTTCTGTCCATCCTGACATCAGTTCATTCTTGTGTCACAAGTAGCAGTGTCTCCACTGAGCATGCAACTGTGAATGTAGTCAGATACATGTCGAGAGAACCAGCACAAAGGTTTGCTCATAGTGAAGCAAATTTATGAACAGACGCAAAGTTGCACCAGGCAACGCAAATGAGCAGATTTCACATCACTCGGGATTCGCTTGAGTTAATTTAATTTCTTCAGAGTGAAATTAATGTCGACTTGTGCGGTGACAGCCTGTCAGGGATGAGGTCCTGCTGCCGTCATGTTGTGATTCAGAAGTGTTTCTTCAGCAACCTTTCAACCTGTTTATTGTCATTAAATCTCAGCAAAATCGGTTTATTTTGGGTTCAATGAATAATGATCTGCACACATATGCAGATATTCGTTCACAGAGATGAATAAGAGGCTAAATAGGTGTCTGACAACAGCAGTTTCTGGGTTGCATTCAGCATTCCCACTTTTTTTATTGCATAAAACCAAAGCTGCTTAAACGCGACACTTCTGAATAGATTCATATGCAGATATCTGTTCATAGAGATTGATTTCTTTCTAATTGGTCTCAGACTTACTGAAACACTTTGCCGCATCCTTCATACAAACCGGGGCAGTAGAGACTGATGAGTCTCTGAGACCACAATCTGCAGTCCACCAATCACAGTGCAGTGTTGACACAGGCTCGTTGTGGCTCTGGGGTTCATTTCAGGTTGGAGTTGTTGTGCAGGTCTTTTTGTAATAACTGTGTGGTTTGATGTAACTTACTGTGGTGTTCCTGTCTCAGGTGATCCTGGTCCAGTCGGTGACCCGGGTCCTCCCGGGCCGACAAAAAGGTTGAACTCGGGCTTCCTGTTGGTGATGCACAGCCAATCAAAGACGGTCCCCGCCTGCCCACTGAACATGAGGGTCCTGTGGGTGGGTTACAGTCTGCTGTACCTGGAGGGTCAGGAGAAGGCTCACACTCAGGACCTGGGTACTCGCATATGCACACACACACACACACACACACACACACTCGCATATGCCCACACACACACACACGTACTCGCATATATGCACACATGCACGAACACACACACACACACACACACACACACAGAAAAATCCATATCAATTGAAGTGTATGACATATTGATTACTTTCACTACTTCACCTTATCATCAGACAGCCCTTCCCTTTGTTGTTCTTCTCGACCCTCGGAGATCTTTATTCTTAGCGTGCTCCAAACCTTTGATGTGGTAAAGGCAGCTGTTACATCCCATAATATAATGACCACTTGATGTCTGCAGGTCAGGCAGGCTCCTGTATGCAGGTGTTCTCCACCATGCCATTCTCCTCCTGTAACATGGGAACCTGCTCCTACGCCAGTCGCAACGATAAATCCTATTGGCTGTCCACGACGGCAGCCGTCCCTAGCATACCAGTGGGTGGAGCCTCTATTGAAGATCACATCAGCCGCTGTGTGGTGTGTGAAGCCCCCTCCTCACCTGTGGCGCTGCACAGCCAGACCTCTAACCAGCCGGACTGCCCCCCATACTGGAGGAGCCTGTGGACTGGATACTCCTTCCTCATGGTGGGTACTGCAGTGTTGGAGGTCGTACTACCAATAACAATCTGAGCCTGCCAGAACGTTTTGTGTGCTTTTAGTCGTTTTGACCCCTAAATATGTAAAGGGGCGGTTGTGGCACAGTGGTAGAGTCGGTCGTCCTTCAATCGGAAGGTCGGAGGTTCGATCCCCAGCTCCGTCAGGCTACATGTCGAAGTGTCATTGGGCAAGACACTGAACCCCAAATTGCTCCCGGTGGCATAGCCAACGGGTATGAATGTGGTATCTGATTGACAGTTGGGCAATTTACGTAGCAGCCTCTGCCATCAGTGTGTGAATGGGTGAATGTGATATGTAGTGTAAAAGCAGCTTTGAGTGGTCGCAAAGACTAGAAAAGCGCTATATAAGTACAGTCCATTTACCATTTAAAACAAGGGCCGTGATTTAAAAATACCAGAACTCAAACTAAACATTTACTTCAGCTACAGTACTACTGATAACATCATGTTTCATAGCATGCAGTACTGTAACTGAACTGCTGCAAACTTACCATCTCTCAAACATGTCTGGAGGGAGTAAGTCTAATGATGATGTCACTTTCCGTGTGTCTTGCAGCATACAGGCGCAGGTGATGAGGGTGGTGGCCAGTCTCTGACATCATCAGGAAGCTGTCTGACAGACTTCAGGGCTCAGCCCTTCGTGGAGTGTCAGGGGCCTCGAGGAACCTGCCACTACTTCGCCAACATCTACAGCTTCTGGCTTACCAGGGTGGATACGGCAACCTCCACCTCCAACAGCTCCTCCACCACGCTGACTGAGGGCTGGCAGCAGAGGGAGAGCATCGGGAGGTGCAACGTCTGCATGAGGGAGTGAGGAGGAGCAACACCTCCTCTCCCTGCAGAGTCTGAGAGGACGGACAGAAGGAGAAACGTTTGATGGCCTCTGTGAGGAGAGAGCGTTATGTTAAAGATAATGCTGCCAATCAATCAATCAGTCAGTCGTGTTCAGCTCAGCAGGAGCAGCGTAAAGTGGTTCATTTTGTTTTTTTCAGCAAACGTCACAGCAGACACAGGTGTTGTCACTGGTGTTATCCGAGGTCAGCTTCGTGTTTCAGGTGTCACATCAGTCATGATGTTTGATTCGACAGTAAAAAGGCCTGTGCGTGAATACTGGGCTTGAACTCGATAATAGAATCAGCAGTAAAAAAAAATACAAGGATTTAATATTGACATCATTTCCACAGAACAGTTTTCTTGAAGTCTATTCTGGATGGAGTGTGAAAGGTTGTTTGTCTCTATGTCAGCCCTGTGATTGACGTAGCAACTGTGATGTCAACCCTGTGATTTGTGCCATTTTTGCCATTTGCATTTTGATTTTTTGGAGCCAGAAGGGACCATTTTTAGACGACACAGTGGGCCTGGAGAGTAGAGCAAGAGCAAAAGCTAAGTTATCAGGTAATGCTGTGTGCAGCAGGAAAGTAGGAAACTCGTTAGGGAAATGTTTACTAAAGTGGTAAATCAACTGAGAAGTAGGTTCGTTTTATCATAGACTTCTATACAATCAGACTTTGCAACCATTGGAGTTGCCAGTTGCCTGCTGGACATTAGACAGAATGCAGGTTAAAGACACTTCTGCTTTCACTTGTCAGACCCGGAGAGTCACATCCACTTCTGTACGCTGTTCATGTCAAAGACTATTCGGCAGCTAAAGTACTAGATATTCCCCTTAGGAGCCAGAGGACACAAAAATATGAATATTAGACTTTTTAGGCATTTATTTGGTGGAAACACACAACTCCACACGAAGAATGATGGCTGACACAACAATTTTATAAGGAGACAAAAGTCAGATATTGAATTTTCAGCTAAAAACAAAATTAGAAAAAACATCAATCGATTGAGTTTAGTTAAAGTCCTTTTATTTGACCGAAAGTGATCAAACTTTAACCACTGGAATATCTGCCAAACACAACCCGAATGACTTCTGATCACAGACACAACCCGACAACACTGTTATTCCATAGGTGCATGTGTGTGTGAGAGTACTAATCAAAGAAAGGGCTCATAGGGAAACCACTTTGCATGAAATAATAGAAAATATAGAGGACCAATAATCGAACCCTGAGGAACCCCAAAGGTACATGTTTGCCCTGTCACTGTAAAGACCATGTTGGTCTGTGTTTGCTGTTGTGGAAGTAGGTTTGATCACATGGTAGACATGACTACTTTATGTGACTATAACTCTGTCAAACTGCCTAAGTTATTTTGCGTCCCCAGTGGCGAAAAATTGTCAATATGCTTATGACAAAAGTCATAGAGGCTTTAAGTTTGTTTCATAATCAACATGTTGATTGACTGCAGGATTTATACAAGAGACTTGCTAGACACAGTGAAACTGCCACTCAGCAGAGACAGATGGACAGGCGCTCCACAGCTGAAACAGAACGGACCATCAGAGATATCCTGGTACTTATCCTGGCGAACAGCTCATCACACTGGGCACTGGTCAGCCTTATGTGACGTATTGTGCAACATGTTTACACGATTTTCATTTTTCAGATTATTCATATGGAAATGAGACTTTTGTAATGAAAACTGGTACCGTTTTTAATTTTAACAGTTAACAGAGTTGGGAAAACTGTATTTTTTGATAATTTCTCCACACAAAGTTATTCATCTTGGTTCTGATTCATTTACCCTTCATGATCACTCAGCCCCATTTTGAATCAGTAAGGATGTGACGTTTGTTGAATTTAACAGAAAGAAACATTTAGTAAAAGTCATAATTATTCTGTCTCTCACAATGAATAACAATTATTATTAAAAAAATGCTCTTCAACAATGTTTTTTAGAGCTAATGTGACTTCCTGTGACATCACATCCTGTGGTGTAGCAGCTGATTGGTTGGCAGTATCGACGTGACATTTTCGCCTCATCAGACAGAACGACTACAAGCACCTGAGTGAACAGTAACCCCGCCTCCAGCCCCGCCCACAGCCCAACCAGAACTGCACTGAAAATCATTCTGATTGGTCAGCTGAAAACGCATTCTGATTGGTCAGATGAGAGGCAGTGACTGTGTGTCATTGGTCGTTCAGTATTTTGTTAATAACTAGGGACAGAATCGTGTGAGAAGCTGTGAATATATTTGACATTAAACCTTGAAACATGTTTTTGTTCCAGTTTTCTTTGAGACCAGACGTGTTCAGAGCGCCCCCTGCAGCTCGCTGATTTCATGTTTTTTATCCATGTTTTTAAGTTTCACTGTAAAACAAAGAGAGCAGCAGTCAGATTTTAACCCAGTGATGGTTCAAACTAAGGTTCCTTGAACACCAACAGACAAGAAGTGACAATCTGTCCTGTTACTCTAAGTCGAACCACTAAAGAGGATGAACTGCAGCACAGAACCAGGACCAGGATCAGAACCAGAACCAGAAGCTGATGTTGTGTTTGATGTTCCACTTTGGCGATTTAATGATTTCGGACAATCCGACACATCTTCCTTGTGTTAACGTTCACTTGAATTTTTATCTGTTTGATAGTTTCATACAAAGTTAAACTAAAGGTTGGTTGTCGCTTCAACAATACAAACGTTTTAATATTTACAAAAATAACAGAATGATCTTTTCAGTTAGAAAGCTTCCTGTTACTCTCTTTAATTAAGAAACAAATAACTACAAACTCTTGGGTGGAGATCTTGTCTGGTGTCAGTCCAGTTCTGGTCCTGGTTCTGTATAATCTCTGTAATTTGTAAATAAGTTTGAACTAGTTTTATATTTTTACTGTAAATGTCATCAGAGTATTTATTTAGCCTGAAATACCGTTGGTGCTATTTGATGTTTCTTTTTTTCATTTTTTCAAATTTTATTTTGGTAAATGATATCAAAGTGAAGCCCCGCCCCTCTACTTTCTCCTACAAAATAAATTGAAATGCAAATGTACCCATCGACCATCTGAGGACTCTGCTCTTTATTTTCAGTTTGTTTTTAAAGCATGTAAACTTCATTTAATTAGTTAATCTTCAGTAAAACCTCTGAGGATCAATACCATATGCCCCTTCACCACGTCCTGTGTGATGTCATAAACTGTGATGTCATTGACAAAATTTATTAGAAAATCAAAAATGTCCGCTTTTTTTTTTTTAGATAAACACGTTTCCAAAACATGTGAATGCTTCATAATATAATAATAAAACTTCAGGTCCCATAATGCTTTGCTTTAATGTGTTGAATTCAGGGCATCAGACGATTGACAATCAATTCAGAGACGTTAAAAAGACAAACAAAAAAAAGGAAATCTGGTGAAAAAAGTAGGCGGGACTTCATTATTACCTGAGGAGGGGGAGGGGGTTGTCACTGTGTCATCATTGTGGTTTTTTTTGTATTTAAATCTGTCGGTGATATTTTAATCTCTGTAGGAGGAAACTTCTCACTAACACTTGTGAAACATTTTACTCTGTGGACAGACGACTTCAATAAACTGCATCAAGTTTCACTATGAGTCTCTCTGATTTTATTTTACTCAAAAATGTTTGAACAGGTCGCGAATAATCAGTTTGATCTGAAGAAAATTCCATCAAAGTAAATGTCTCAGTAAAAACTGGGCAGTGAAACTGAAGCCGCACTAAAACTTCTGATTCTCACACTGCTTTAATGTTTTGATTTAATGAGATAGTAAGTGGAGTCAATACAGACTGGGAACATGGAGAGAGGGAGAGAGACAGAGAGATTTGACCTGTAATAAACCTGCGACTTTAGGTTTACATCATACACATAAACACACAACACACAAGAGGTTTTCAGACTGATTTGGCTCCTCCGGTAAGTTTCAAAGTATCAGGAAAAAGATCTCTTAAATGTTGAGAATATTTTTGTTAGATATTAGGGAAAATACGAGTAAAATATACAAAAGAGTAAGAAAACTAAAAATGATCTGTTAAATATCCTAAAGGCTTTTCAAAATAGGGATTTAGACAAAAAAAAATCCAACAACAATCAGAGTAATGCTGCGTTCCAGACAACTTGGAACTCGAGAACTTCCCAGTAGAAATTTCCGACTTCTGATGGTGAAGTCGGGGTAGATCAATCTGCTCCCAGTTCACAAGGAGGAACTCCTCTAGTCGGAGGTCGAAAAAATGCTGCGTTCCAGACATCACAGCTCAAGAGTCGGACATTTCTACTAGGAAGTTCTTGAGTTCCCGGTTGTCTGGAACGTAGCATAAGACCAGTAGACTATTTGAAACTTACATTGTAAATGTTGCCAAAATAATCAATTAAATAGTAGAGCAATATTACGAATAAAAGCAGTGATTATTGATGGGACAGTATTCCTGTTTGGTTTTACATCAAAATTCTACCATGAGAAGTTTTTTGGATTGTGAGTAGGCCTATATTTTATAAAAAATAGTTGCTGCAACTATCTATATAAAATATACTCATGATCCAAAAACATTTGGGGCTAAAGCCTAACAATGCCACTGGTTGCTAGTTTGACTTATTGTTTTGTTGTTTCCTGCTTCTGGTTTGATCAGCAATAAGACAAAGTAAAGAGAAAATTTGGAGGCACATTAAGTGAAAAACTACACATGTAGTAACTCATACTGTCAGACAACAGCTAACATTACAATCCAACCACCTCCTCTGACATTAACATGCCGGGGTGCCACTTACAGGGTCCCTCTGACAAAATAATAAAGTTAACAATTGAACACCAGCTACCCTAAAAAGGAGTTGGCAGAGCCTCAGCCCCTTGCCACAAACAATTGTTTACAGCAACTCAAGCAGGCCAAAACACACACGCACGCAGCACACATCCCAAATTCCCCACAAGTGTATTATACAAAAACACAAGTGCAAAAACTTGTTCAAACTCCGTTCAGAGTGAGACCTCTTGTCTCTCTCACCCTCTTTGCTACTCAAAAGCAGGACACACGTTACCTCCACTTCCGATGGAGCTCCGGTGCAGAGGAGACAGCAGCAAGCCGCCGTGGCTGGAAGGAGAGTTGTGGGTGAAAAGGATGGTGAGGTAAATCCAGCTTTGGATATGACGGACTGTTAGCACGTTACTAAAGGCTGACAGATGACGCGATCACTCGGACGTACAGAGCCTCTTCATGTTGCGCGAGAGAAGTGACTTCGCGCCATCTTTTAAAGACATCTCCCCCTACTGGAGGATTAGGACTGTGGGTGTGTGTGACGCAGGGAAGGCGCGTTCTTAAAGGCGCCGATCGACGCAAATGTTAGCTAGCTACAACAACTTCGTGTTGAGAATTACGGCTCTTTGACGTCTAGCAGACAGCCAGCAGGATCCACCTGTCAATCAAGTGATCCAGCCCCTATGATTTAAGGCTTAATATAAGTGTTATAAAAAATTCACCCCGTACAGTTATCTTGAACAATAACATTTGCTATTTATAACAAAACCGTTTTTAGTACCACGCTGTAAACGTGTTTATGTCTGCTGTAATGTTATTTCTTGTTTTCTGGAGCCTCAAGTGGCCACGAGAGGAACTGCAGGGTTTGGGCACTTCCACATTGGCTTTATTTTTCAGCACCCGAGGTTGCTGCTTGGTGTGAAGGTGTGTATGTGTGTGTTAGTATCAGGATCAGAGAACGACAGCTCTCCTCCGTTCCAGTCCAGATTCACTCTGATCCTCTGGAGCTGCTTCTTCACTGAGAGAGCAGTGGGTGGATGTGATGTGGAGACTGCTCTGTATTTACCATTATAGACACATATTCTCCAAAATCCAGACTGTACGTCTCCCTTCCTCTGGACTGACTCTGCTGACTCACACAATGATCAGTCTTTACTCCCTCCCACCTCGACCTCCCAGCTGTGAGTCCCTGAGCTGAAGCCCTCAGAGCCCAGGACAGACCAGAGATAATCAAACCTCTCTGGATTATCAGGAAGCTGCTGTCTCTCTCCTCGTCTCATGCAGGTCAGATCTTCAGACAGGATGAGTTGAAGTCCAGCAGTGTTTGGGTCCAGAATCACAGGACTGTAGGAGACCACGTCCTTCATCTTGTCCCAGATGTTGTGAACAACACAAGTGAGGGTGAAATGGATTATGAGATTGACAGATGGGTTAGTACAGCATCAACAGTAATGTAGGCGTTGTACCGGACCGTCGTATTGAAGAGAGAGGTGAGCAGTAGGCAAATCTTTTGACTTACCTCTCAATCTACGCTCCATCCCTCACTTATGGTCAAACATCCGGAGGGAGCTGGGAGTAGAGCCGCTACTGCTTTGCATCAAAAGAACCAGAGCTCTTGAATTTAATTGGTAATTTTAAAGTCTTTGAAAAACTTTTTTAAGTAGCTTTAACTAACCAAACTAGAGTTTTCCCTCTGGTAGCTGTGCTGTCGTTCTACTTAATTCTGCTATGGTTATTGTCACAGTTCAAGCGTAGCATGCAGGATGTTGCAATGGATATGTCCACCTCGTCAGTAGCATGCAGAGCTCGTCTTGTGACGGACCTACACATCTGAAATGGGACGAACGTCTCTCAGCACAGGTTTGTCATTTTTTCTTTACCTGGCTCTCGGCAAACACTCTTTGTCGTCCAGATGAAAGGATGCATATTTTCTGTATGGAAAATCTAAATTGTTGAAACTGTTGATGTCATAGAATGATGGAAGGTCCTCATCTGATATTAAAATGTATCTGTCAGTTCTCACAGACTATTGTAGCCTCCTGAGACCCGAGCTTTTGTTTGGTATGCATTTTTAATTTCTCCTACCGTTTGGGGATTAATAGGACTTAATAAGTATGAAACCTTTGTGTTACACTGAAAAAGTCCCAATGTCCTCATGTGAGCACCTTGTCGTAGCGTTGTTGTAGCTTGTTGCTATTGATGAAATTAGTAACATGTGTCTGCCGTATCAAGCTACAACTGTTGAAACGCATTAAATAAACAAGTTTCAATCATAAAATCTGAAGAGGTTTTGTACCTGGTGGAGTTTTCTGTAGAGACCGACTGTAACACATTTTGGTCGGGATCACGGCCATCTTGAATGTACACCGATCAGTGTAATTTGCTTCTGTGACCACAGGGTGGTGGACAATAATTAATCATTAATAATAATAATAATTGGATAAACCAAAAGCAAAGTTGATTTTTGGCACAACAAAATTAAACACAAAGTCAATCAAAAGACAAATTTGTGCTCAGCTATCTCTGTTGTTCCCCACTTTGGTCTAAAAGCGAGTTGAATTAGTCCTTTTACAGAAAAGTAGTTAACAAATTTAATTGATGTCCTGATATTGCAAACTGGTTGATGCGCTCAGTAAAACAAACATGCCAGTGTTTTGTTTTTAAAGTATTTGTAATAATATCAAAATTTGCTGTTTAACCAACACAAATACGTTTTTATGATCCTGTGGTCAAACATGGGAAGTCGTTTCCATTGTTTCAGCACACCTGGACAGTTACAATGATGCTTTGTAGATAAGCGCCAAGCAAGAATGTTTTATTGGTTTGAAAAGCCACCACCTTTTGGTCTGGTAAGCAGGTTTTAAATTATACATTTATATTGTACACTTATTCAATCAGTCAAAATAAAACCCAGACTGTCAAACCTTCAAAAGAGGACAAGACGTTTTACTTACTGCTATGAAGAGACTCCGGATGTTTTCATTCAAGTTGCCTTCAAATTGAAAATAAAATATAATAATAATTATTAAGTAAATTAAAAAGGAATTTAAAATAGCAAGCTGATTTCTGACCCAGTTGGAAAAGCAGACTCTTAAAACCACATCTGCTGAAACAAACTGTCATTGATTAATGGCACAAAAAGAACCAAATAACAACAATGATCTGATCTGTTTTATTGTCATTTAAAGCTGATCTCTGTACAGATTAATTTCATACATCCACATTTACACACGACTCAGAACAGGAAATAGAATAATGAGGAGAACAGAAACGTCTTTCTATCTGAAGTGCTGAAAAAAGAAAATGATAAACTTGCAGAGTGATCTGTCGACTCTCCGTCAGTGCATGAAGGCGAAACTTTAACTGAGAAAAAGTAGATTTTAAAGAAACAAAGTGACCCAGTGTCCGTCTGAAAGAAAGAAAACAGATGATTTGATCAGGATGAATTAAAATGTTATTTATAGTTTACGAGATAAAACCATTAAACATGAAAGTAAAAAACGCAGAATAAAACAGGAGAATACGAAGAGATGTTTTTGTCTCTTCTGAGTCTGCAGTTCTCCAACAGCCCTCTCTTTATTTCTCTATATCTAAACAGAAAATATTATGTAGTAAAAGTCAGCAAAAAGAAATAATCTCTATTTATGTCTGTATCCCAAATATATAATAAACCCCATCACACCAAAGAGCTTGAGCTATAATCACTGCTTTAAATACACCAGCAGCATGACAGACACTCAGATCGTCGTGTAGTACCTTTGATTACACCTTCAAATTTGGATTCATTTTTTTCTTTTATCATGTGCAACAATAAAACTACATCTCTCATGGAGCTTCTCCCGGGAATATAAACTAAAAACTCCACATTTATACGAGCTCTAACTAAATATTCTGAAATCTGAGGGGTCGGAAATCCCCCCCCCAAACTCCTGAATTTCAAACTAAACCCAGATTAAGCTTCTAGTCCACTGGTCCGGAGCTGCTGGATCAGTCCAGGTTCCAGTTTATCGATCCAGTCTGCACAGAGAATAAAGTGTCTGCAGTCCTAATCATCAGTTTGTTTCAGTCCTGTTCTGGTCTTTGCCTTTTTTATTGATCCTCTATAAAGTTCCTTTAAGATCAAAGTCCAGAAATCCGGCAGGAAAATACCAGGGCAGTTCGCTCTGAAGTCGAACAGTGTGAAGGCCGAATGTTGAACAACAGATCCCTCTCAGATATGAACACAACAATCAAAAATAGTCTGCGGTCACATGTGGAGCGTCATTTGATTTGGTTCAAACATGAATCCTTTGAAATGAGTGAAAATCCACATGAAAATGAAATACTTTAAAACGATACAAGCCCTCATGTCTGAAACTTGAGTGTTAAACTGTGCCTGTGTTTTGTTGAGGCCTGGCCACAGCAGAATTCAGTACAACGCAAATTTGAAAAAAAAAATCAATTTCTTTTACTTGAATCAGCAGATTAGATTACAGAGAAGTGACTCTGCACCGAGTTTGGTGAAGATTTTAAACTTTGTTTCGTCCGCCCTGAACACAATATTATTACTCTAACACATAGCCTCTCTATATATGGAAGGGCTTGGTTTAATGTGAGTGCGTCTGCATGGGAAGCAATAGTCAATCTATCTTTAGTGAAGGACCCAACTAAAAATACCAATTTTATCATTTTAATAGGAAAATGTGAATATTTCTCTGTTAAATGGACCACATTAAGTCATTTTGATGTCCTGTTTTTTGTCTGGTAACAAATTAGCTAATCCTCCTTGTTTTGTTGGTGCTAGCCTTTGAAAAGGCTAACACTTTAGCCCTTTCAAGAGGCTGAAGTTAGCCTGCTGTAGAAGCTAACATTGGCTGTTGGAAAACTCACATTAAGGTTGGCCTATTCGGAGAAGCAAACACTGATATAAGCCCACTGGAGAAGCTAACGCAGATGTTACTCAGGTCAAGAAGCTGACGTTGATGTAAAGCTAATGAAGAAGCTAACGTGAATGTAAGGCTGATAAGGTTGAAGTTAGCATGTTAGAAAAAGGAATGTGGAGGTTAGCCTGTTTGAAAACCTTACATTGATATTAGCCTGTTTAAGAAGCTAACATTAACTTAAGTTTCTTAAGCAGGCTAACAGGAAAATGGAAAAAGTAGTATTGAGGCTAGCCTGATGGGAAAACATTGACATTAGCCTGTTTGAGACGCTACGGTGATGTTAGCCTGCGTTTAATTCTGCGATAAAGAATTTCATTATGATTTGATGTTTTTTATATGTGGGTCATCACATGAGTGTAAACTGCTCCCCTAAAGAAGCATGCTTACGTTTGGAGACAGGAGGACGTCATGCTAACTCGTCTACCTGGAATTTACTTTTTATTTAGTGTGCGGTTAGCAACTGAGGTAGCCAGCTAACAATATAAGCAAACACTCTATTTTGGATAGCTTTATTGGCTGGGTAGTGTCAGCATATTCCCAGCCTGTGTATTTTTTGAGAACCCTGAAGTCTTTGTGTCATTAAATCTAGAATTTGGTTAGCCTAGCTTAGCATTAAGATTTGAAGCTGGGGGAGAGAAAAATAAAAAAGTTCCCCTTCCAACAACTCAACGTTTTCTATTTTGATCTCATTCATTGAACAGCTGTAGAACTAAAATGCTACAGGCACATTATTGTGGTTTTAGCAGCAGTTAGCATTTTCTCTTCTTATGAACAACTTTCACGGTGACACCTTTCTGTTGCGACCAGAACCTGAACTTCTTTTTCCGCAGGCAAATCACATGTGAAGTTTAACTCAAATAAATGACTTTCTGTCCAACAAACATTTTTGTTTTCAGCAGAAGAAATCCCAAATTCACCGGTGAAAAAGTGCATCTTTATATCTTATAGAATTTTCTGATTTCTAATCAATCTGTTGACTCTTCTCCTGTGAGGGAGAGGGTGACAAAATAGAACTCTTAATGCCTCTATGATCAAAATGTGCCACTAAGTATTGCTCCATCATCTACACACAATGATCATCACTCCTCGTCCACCAGGGACTTCACTCCTTTCCTCTCTTCATTTCCTTTCCTATGTGACTGCTTCCTCTCAGCAGGAAGAGCTCTGATTATTTTAATCAGGATGCCAGAAAACAAATGTGGCCCCTCGCCCAGTTTTTCATGAAACTGAAATCAAAGAGTTGAAATGATTCAAAGGTTGATCTCATACTAGTCCCCAAGTATCTGCTGAATATTTAAACCATCTTCATACCATTCCTACTTCCATTTTGAAAAGATTCAGCCAATGATGGCTTAGCTGATAATCACTTAGACTGTGTTGACACACCCTCAGAAGTTTCCAGCTCAGAGAACATCGTCTGGGCTTTCCTGGACAGGTGTTCGGGTCTTGCGGCGGCGCGGTCGCAGTGTGGTGAAGCAGGACGAGGCGGTGAGGGCGATGCGGCTCAGGCCCACATTCAGGCAGTGGACCTCGGAGGTGACCGGCACCTCAGAGAAGAGGGCGTGATCCCGGGACAGCCGGGCCAATCCGCCCCCGCTGCCACCCCCGTCGCTGCTCTCGATGTCTTTGACGATGTTGAGGATTTCCTGACGCTCCGCCTGTCGCGTCATCCCCCGGATGTTCAGAATGGCCGACACGTGCTTCTTCCTGAACAGAGAGAGGAGGAATTGAATAAGTAAGATGCTTTTTTTTAACCACATATAGACGTTACATTGCTCTCTTCAAAGACACCAGACTCCATTGAAAAACACTGTAATTTTACCTCACAGAACACAGGAGCTGCCGGTCTACAGCTGCTTTGATCGCTTAGTTTGTTTGTGTTATTGTGAGACTTTACGTATCCATCCTCATTGTCTTAGCTTACAATGGTAAGCTTGGATCCAATACAATTTCTGTAATACACACATTTACACAAAAAAACACTTGAAGGTGTGACTTGATAGACTACTGTTCTGTGAGCTTAAATCAGTGTTTTTCTGAATGCAGTCTGGTGTGTGTGCAGAGAGCGATGTAACGTCTGTGTGTGGTTAAAACAATCATCTTCCTCTGTAACAAAAAGGTCTATCTCTGTAGGGATCCTTTCTGTCATGTTGTCACACACTTAGAATAACAATCTGAGCCTGTCAGTGGAAACAACAAGAACTTTTAGTGGACGACCTTTGACCCATCGAGGATTATGTTGCAGCCATTACAGCCTGTTTCACTGCTGCAGGATGAACACATCTACTGGAGACACTCACACACTGTTTGGACCTGTACATCTTTTAGACCCCAAAATAAAGAAATATATATCCAAGGTTTAAAGAATCCTGGAATTTCCTTTCACTATTGTGCAGCTTTTAAAGGGTGAAAGAGGAAAACTCTTTTCCATTCGGATATTACTGGAGTCAGGCTCCATGGACAGACTGTATAGAGATGTCTCACAGGACACATTGAGGAGGTAAATATAATGCATACAGCTATTAGGAGAACAACAAGAGTGTCAGACTTTAAATAGAACACACACACACACACACACACACACACGAACAGGCTCAGTGGGTTAAAGGTGACATTTCTCAGCAGCCATGTCACCACCAGAGAGGAAGGAAAGTGTTTATGTGTTAATGCTTTGTCTTTAGGTTCTCTCTCACACACACACACTCTCACACACACACACACTTCGTATTACTGGGGCCCTACTAGTAATTGGTAGTAATGTCTGGTCTGCCATGTTACACATTTGCGAAATAACTCTGAAAGGCAGAGAGTGTCTTTTAATGTGAGCCAGTTAGCTTGACACTTAGAGCAACACAGTTTGCCTCTTGATCTTTGCACAAGCAGCGCTCCCTCTCAGAACAGTTATCACTGTGTGAAAGGAGACTTTGTGTTGTTGAAGAGGAAAAAAGATGAGAAGAAGAGCAAACAGAGAAGAAGAAGAAGAGGTGGGTTGGTTGGATGTGTTTGTACCTGACGTCTGGAAACTCTCGGACCAGAACTCCAACCTCCATCTGGATGGAGGGGACGTCCTCCAGCTGGATGATCTCTGAGATGTGAGACAGAGCGCTGTCCAACCAGCTGGACGGAGACTCCTGACAGACAGACAGATACACCACGTTAACGTGCAGAAACATTTTAACTTCCTCCATTAGCAAACATGCTAACAGTGTTGGCAGTGTCCCAATGGATGTATTACTTTGATAGTGGAACACGTTTTTAAACCTGGGCCCCATTTGAACATATTTTGGGCTCTAAATGACGAATAGGTACAAACAGTTTTAGATTGCTACAGCTGGCAGCCGCAAAAATTACTGCAACGAACACCTTTCACAATCCCCAGTGCGACCACTCAAAGTGAAAGGATCCCTACAGAGATAGACCCTTTTGTTACAGAGGAAGATGATTGTTTTAACCACAAACAGACGTTATCGCTCTCTGCACACACACCAGACTCCATTCATAAAAGCAGTGATTTTACTGTGAGGAGGAGTTGCAGGTCTTTCGCTGCCCTGATTGGCTTTTTGTTTGTGTCATCACGTGACTTCTGTGTTCAAAAGGTTAGGGCGGATCCAAAACAATATTTCTATAACACACAATAAACATGAAATCAGATGAGAAACCACTAGAGGGCGCTACAGCGAGATGATTTCTTTCACCTTTCAAACAAAGAAACAGAAGCACAAGCAGAGACAATGATGTGGGGAACATCCTTTAGATACTGCACCTGGGTCACTGTTTGACCCTCGACACTGACCAGGTCTTTGAAGAGGACTTTGATCTGTGTGCCTTCGTCTCTGAGCCGACCGGCCATCCTCTTCCTCATCTTCATTGAGGTGCAGATGATTCGGCCTCGCATGACTGAGCGAAGGTACTCCATCACCACGCGCCGGTGCACCTCCGCCACCAGCAGCTGAGGGCGAGAGACACCCAGAGAGGGAGAGAGAGGAATGTTGACACTAAAATCTTTTTATGTTCCCATGTTTGTTTATTGACATGTTGAACAATGTGACAGGTTTGGCTTTATTTGAACCAAGCAGCAGATCGAGGTGTTGCCATGTTTCCATTTCATGCTACAGCACAGTGAATACTTATTATACCTTAAGCATATTTTGCTTGATAAAAGCATGCACTATACACTCTACACTAAACCCAGAGTGTGTACCTGGTATGGAGGACTGTCCATCCTGTGATATTTCTTGAAGTGTTCTTTGATGAGAGCTTCGATCTGCTCGTACGGCTCGTTGTTGCTCAGCCACTTCCTCTTCACCAGCCGCTCAAAGAAGGGCTGAGAGACACAGACACACATCAGTGTCTGTTTATATCGAAGGTCACCTAACTATAGGACACTGAGCCGACTTAAACAGAGGGTTTGATACATGTATGTCTTGTGTTCATGTCTTCACTGAGTTGCCTTGTTGGAGAAAGCCAGCGTGCCAACAAACCTGCCTCTGATCACCGAACAAATCTGATCTCATGTAAACGATCTGAAGAGACCGAATCCAAACAACCAACTGGAAATAAATCGTTTCATGACAAGGTAACTAAACTCAATTATCAATGACAACAATTGAACCTCATCTAATCTTAACCAAACCAACCTAACGTAGTTTAGTTCACATCAAACAGACTTGTTGAGTTTCCAGTGACTCAGCAAACACTCGAGAATAAATGAAGGTTAAAAATTAAACTGAATTCAAAAAGCTTTATTGATACAGAGACAACAAAGGTGAGGCTTACACAACAGAGACAAACCCTCAGGTTCAGGTTGTGTGTGTGTGTGTGTGTGTGTGTGTGTGTGTGTACCCTTATGTGCAGGTAGAGGCGTTCAGACAGCACTCTGACTCCCTGCTGGACGATGTGATCCAGAGCTTTGTTGGCTCGCCGCAGAGAGTCCTCGCTGACAGACGGATCACACTGAGCACAGCGCTGCACGAACCCTCTGAAAACACACACACACACACACACACACACACACACACAAACATGACTAACTGGGGACCATAACTCTACACCACTATGATAGCATCATTAACTGCTGCATGACGTGTTGGATGTTAAAATGTCTGCGCTGTAAAGGACCGTCATTTGGAGACGATAAAGGAACGAGAGTGATCTGAGTTACAGAGCACACCAAGAGCCAGGTTTGCAAAATGTTTGAAGTAACTAAGAGGAACTTTGGTTTTCTGTTTGTGTAGTCAGAGACAGACCTCATTACAGCAGTACAGTCATCGCTGCAGCAGCTGCGTGTGGCTGTCTTCCTGGTTGTACCTGAAAGGAGGACAGCAGTTGACCAGGGCGATGGTTTTGGACACGTATCCATCCTCGTTGTCTCCGAACATCCCGCTCTGCATCCCTTCATGAAACATCTCAACTTTACGCTGGAAGCTACAACAAGTAAGCAACAAACACAAGAATCATAATCATCAGTCATCAGGCTGAAATGTTCGTGTCATTATCTTAAACCCGGGGGACCTGAATTACTTCTGAAATTTCTGCAGTCAATTATTCAGATAACAAATAACATAAAGACTTTTTCCCACCACAAACAGCTGTTACATCACTCTCTTCAAGGTCACCAGACTCCACTGACAAAACAGTCATTTTACCTCTGAGAGCATGGGAGATGCTGCTCGACTGCTGCCTAAATTGGAAGTGTTTTTGTGAGTGACTGTTTTAAAGGGTTAGCTTCGATCCAACACAACAAAATGCCACAAAAACTCAATTGAGTCAGCAGTAAACCAGCAGCTCACATGTTCTGCACTGTGACAAATATTGTTGTTTTCAACGGAGTCTGGAGTGTTTGCAGAGAGCCACGTGACGCCTGTAAGGTTGACGTATGGTCTGTCTCTGCAGGGATCCTTTCTGTAATGTCGTCAGACACACTTAAGTGGCAAAAACAAAAACTTTCAATGGACTCCAAAGTAAGATGATGTGTGTGTGCACCTGTACAGGAAGTCAGCCAGGCCGTTCAGGCTGCACTGAGCCACTCTGGAGCCCAGACTCCTGTTGATGGAGGCAGAACGCTCCAGATCGACCTGCAGCCTCTGAAACAGCAAACACACAGTCAGTGTGATTTCTTTGATTGGGGGAACCTCTGTGGATGAACAGTAGTGTTCAGTTCTACATTTAAAGCCCAAACAGAAGCAATTACTTAAAAAAATGTCCATAAATGATCAGATAACAGCGAGTGTCCACTGATACGGTTAATACCGTCATCACTGACACTCACCGCTCACAGAGAGCTTCTCAGTAAAAACCTGTTAAAAAGTTCTCTGTTTAGCTTTTGGATTGTTTTATATTTTATTTGATCCATTTTTGATCAAAACTCTGCTGCTGGTTTCAGTGGATAACATGAACTGGTTCAAACCTGGGAGCTCGTTTCGCCTGTTATACTTTCTCCTGCCACCAGGGGGCAGCAGCTGGTTTAGGAAATGAACAATGTTTAAGTGTGTGTGTGTGTGTGTGTGTGTGTGTGTGTGTGTGTACTGTGTATTACTCATGTTGGGGACACACTGTACGTCTGCTGAAACACTGTCATTGTGGGGACTGTGTTTGTTAAAGGGGGCTGGGTATGTTAGAGAAAGTCTCCGAGAAATGAATGTAAGTCGGTGTAGTGTCCTCAGAAGTCATGAGAACACAACCAGGTGTGTGTGTGTGTGTGTGCGTGTGTGTGTGTGTGTGTGTGTGTGTGTGTGTGTGTGTGTGTGTGTGAGAGAGATCAGGAAGTGCTCGATGTTGACTTTGGCTGCGATTCAAGGAAAGGCTCTGAAAACAATCAGTGTACAAAACACAGCGGAATCCACCTTTATGTAACACCTCGCTCAGATTCAATAACCTTTATTTAAACGGACAGGAAACACTGATCAGAGCTGCGTTCAGACTGAGTACCTGTATGACGGTCTTGGCCAGAGTGATCTGATACTCCTCGATGTGCAGCGTCTCCATCCACCTTTTCTCCTCCTCGTCCAGCACCTGGCTCAGCTCGGTGGTCACCTTGGCCTGCACAGGGAGGAGCCGGGGATTAGAACAAACACACCTCAGCTCCAACAACAAGCTGGAGGATGTTCTCCGAGAACATCAACAGCAGAATAATGCAGATTCCTTAAACAAAAGCTGGCTCGACTTTGGTCTCGCTTATTGCACTACATCAAAGGGAGAATTCAGAGCAGGTAGTGAATAGCTCGTAGCATTGTGCTAACCCTCTGAATCCCATCTAAGTGCTTTGTTCAGCCTGTTTCATATGTCATAGTTTGTACTGATTCAAAACACACTTAGCCATTGTCTTCATGAAGGAGGAAACCACATACACTTTGAAGACACGTCTTCGTTCACATCTATAAAGGCTACGCTCATCAGCAGCTAACGCATTCTTCTGCAATCAGACGCACTCAGAGAGCAGGTGTGCTGCTATTTTACACAACAGTCAGTTCCGACAAAGTAATCTGATTGGATAAGAGGCATTCCATGAGTGGCGGTCTGGAGAACAACATCACTGGGACGCCTCAGCCGGTGTTCTGAATACTGTTAATGATCACAGCAGACCGTGAATGTCTACGCTGATCAGGCTGGTGCCTCTGAGTCACACACAGACTCTTGTTTCACTGGTCGATGATCAATTAAAACAAACAGATGAATGTGATAAAATCAGCTGATCTGTGGTCACCTGGAGACACAGAGAGCAGGAGGATGTTTGGGTTGCTTGGCAACAACAGTCCAGTTTCAGTTAAATTGTGGAACTAGCTGAGTTGGTGGAGCAAAACAAAGACCTGTTGTTGATTGTGACTGTTTACTGTTTGCGGCCTGCATAACCTGCTGGATAAAAACAATACTATCATGAACACCTCTGACCTAATGATAGTGATGCTATTAGTGATGATGACATCGAGGATGTAGTTTATGCTCGCTAGGATTTTCATGATGACGATGATGACTATACTGATCCTGTTGATGATGCTGATGATGATGATGCTCTGCCTGTCAGCACCAGTGTCCGATCGCACCTGAAGCTGTGTGTTGGCTCTCACTGACTTCGTTCCCTCCTGGTCTTGAGCGTTGCTTGTGTTGTATTAACGCTCAGATGTACGTCGCTTTGTAACTTTGTAACAACATCACACTCGAGGTCGTGATGTTGCACTGAATATCATCACGGCTAAGCAGGGTCCTAAAACACAAGGATCCCTTCAGACAGACATTTTAGTGAGGTTTAAGTTGTTTCTTTTCAAAGCCATAAATCTACATTGTCAAAAGCATTAATTTACCTGGCAGAACACTGATGTTGGTCTAATGCTGCCTCCATCGGTTCATGAGTTTGCTATGAATGATACACAAATATCGTGTTGTACTGTGTCCAGACAAACACTAAAGGTCACACAATAACACAAACTAGCGAACTGTTTGAGGCAGCAGCAGAGCAGCAGCTCCTGTGTCCTGTGAGTTTAAATCAGTGTTTTTTTGAATGGAGTCTGGTGTGTGTGCAGAGAGCGATGTAACGTCTGTGTGTGGTTAAAACAATCATCTTCCTCTGTAACAAAAAGGTCTATCTCTGTAGGGATCCTTTCTGTCATGTTGTCACACACTTAGAATAACAATCTGAGCCTGTCAGTGGAAACAACAAGAACTGTTAGTGGACGACCTTTGACCCATCAAGGATTATGTTGCAGCCATTACAGCCTGTTTCACTGCTGCAGAATGAACACATCGACTGGAGACATTCACACACTGTTTGTAGCTTTCCTTTTCTACCCAAAATAAGTTAAAAAAAAAGAAAAAAAAAAGGGTTTAAAGCATTATATTGTGTGTGTGTGTGTGTGCGTGTGTGTGTGTGTGTGTGTGTGTGTCTCACCCTGACAGAGTTGAGACAGTCTAGCTCCAGTCTGTCCACAGTCTCTGAGGGCAGCAGAGGACTGAGATGAGAGCGGTTGAACGGACTCGTGATACACACCGTCCCCAGAACATCTCTGAAACACACACACACACACACACACACACACACACCACATGACACTTGTACATACATTTACACAGAACCAAGAACCGTCGAAAGAACATTAAAATTTAGGAACATGAAAGTGTTTGCTCACTAAAGAGTCAGAGAAGTGTTCATTTCTCCTCCTTTGACAAAAACATCTCAACAAATCTCAGCGGCAATCAGGCATTGGTAGGAAACCTTAGAGTGTGTGTGTGCGTGTGTGTGTGTGTGTGTGTGTGTGTGTGTGTATGTGTGTGTGTGTGTGTGTGTGTGTGTGTGCGTGCGTGCGTGCGTGTGTGTGTGTACCTGTTGTATATGTTGTGCAGCCAGTCCAGCAGGGAGTAGATGTCAGTGATCTCCAGCTGGTTGTCGGTGATGGCCGCCAGTCTTCTAGCGACCGCCTGGTGGTAGCTCTGCACGTACACCTGAGAGGTCAAAGGTCGATGAGCATTGTTAGGTGCACATTTAGAGCTCTTCCTGGTAGGTGAGGTCATCACAGTCGTCACTTACAATAACAATAAAGCTTAACAGTGATTTATAATAAGTGCATCAAACCAAGGTGACGTTTGTTAGCCTGGTACCAGACGGGCTCGTGTTTATCAGCGCTGAGGGATGAGACAGGTCACCCTCCTGACTTCCATTATGATTCAGGTAATGACTTGTCAATCACAGGTAGCCCCGCCCTTTTCTTTGTTTCATGTGTGAAATCACTGATATAAAATAAATAAAACCTGTCTTTATGTCCAGGTGTGGTCTCACCTGGAAGGGCTGGTACTCTTCAGGGTAAATGGACACCACGTTCCTCTTGGCGGCCCCCAGGTCCTCCACCACCCGGGCCCGGAGCCGGTCCAGGTACCCGTCCAGCTCTCCAGCTGTGAACTCTGCTCTCTGAGGCAGCGAGCCGTCAGCCACCTCCTCCACCGCCTCCTTCCACCTCTGCTTCAGACAGCGAGGCCTCGGGCCCCCGGGGGCCGCGGCTTCACTGAGGGCCCAGTCTTTATCAGTCTGCTCCTCCTGCTGTAACACCTGCACGCACAGACCGACAGGTGAGGCAGCAGACTTACACTTGAGACCTCCGTGTCATCAACACTTGTTCACGTGTCCTGAAACACTGTTTCTGTTCAATCTGACACGTATGCTCCGCCCCCTGCTGGATTATTGGTGCTCTGCAGGCATAAGCGATATCCAAAATGGCCGCCTTCATGTTGTGACTGGAACATTTTGGCAGAAAATATTTGTTCATTTTGAAAAAGTTATGGTCCAAATACATTTTGTATGTTACAAACGAAACACTTCACAGCAGGTTTAAAGTTTTTTATCCTTTCACCCCTCACGTGTCATTTTACTGGCTCATGATGCAGACTGTGCACCACAAAGTCAGATACACAGTTCAATGATCTAACTGCACTGATTGGTTGAAAATTCATGTTTTCTTTAGACTGAAAGATGTAAAACAATTGTCTCAGTGCCCGTCATAAAACTAGAGTAAAATAAGTATCAGTACTTTTAACTGTCCCTGCTGTTATAATGGCAGTCCTCACCTGAACCACCAGGCCCAGGTTTGGCCCGGCCGTCGGGGAGCGCAGAGACTCCCTGACCACGGCCCACAGCTCCTTCTGCAGCTCCTCGTACAGCAGCTCCACGTCCTTCGCCTTCCTCCGCCCGCCATCTTTGACGCTCGAGCCGCCGGCGTCCTCTGGCTCGGCGGCGGCGGCGGCAGACTCGTTACACTCCTGCTCCAGCTCGAGGATGTGAGTGTCGGCCAGGACGAGGTCCCGCTTCTTCACCAGCTGCAGGATCTCCAGGACTGAAGGAGACAGGAAGTCGTACAACATTAAGATCTGACCTTCACTTGCACCTTTACTTTCAGGTCTGTCAGCCAATCAGCTCTCTGTATTCATTTGTTTTTCTTTCAGTGTGACTCGCAGATGTTTTGTCACTTTGCTTTGCAGGTGCAGGCAGGGCTGCTGCTGTTAAGTCTTTATACATTTTTATACTGATTACAGCAGGTGGTTCTCAGCCTGTCTGCAGGCGATGACAGATACGCCTCGAGAGGAAAACACATTCCTGCATCTGTGACAGTACGTCTTCAGTTTATTGTTGTTGTGCAAGATCCTCCTCAATGAATCCTCTTTATTCTGCATGATTAGCATTAACAGCTGCTCATCAACACACACACACACACACACACACACACACACACACACTCTGCTGTGTGTCCAGCGCTCTGGAGGTGGGTTGGTTTGAATTCAACATCAAAGCGTCCCTCCGGGAGACAAAGGGACGGAGCCGGAGGTTCCCACAGAATCACTGATCAGGTCATTGAACACTGAGAGACTTCTGGGAGGTTTCAGCTCATTTATATTCCAAACATTTAACAGACGGAGTGTGAAGGTTCATCGTCGGCCTCGGGGACGCAGCTCTGTGGTTCTAAAGGTCAGCTTTACAAGAGTTAACCTAAAGACTTTTTGGCTTTTGAGAGAAGAGAAATGAAACAAGGATAAAGAAAAAAACAGGCTCCATGAAAGTAACAGAAATGCGATGCGAAGCGAATGGGGGTCGCAGCAAGTTAACAGATTAAAAATCATTGTTTTCATTAAAAATCAAAGAAAGAACTATACGACCACTTCTCACAGCACCACTCTGTTCTTGTGTGGGACTCAAGTCTGATTTAAATAAACATTTACAGGTGAAACCAACCGCTAATTTTGGATACGAGGAAATCCAGTTAGCTAAAGGTTGGCAAGCTAACTAATCCGTCAATACTACTACTCCTACCGCCATACTACTTCTATTATCCTATTGACACTGCTACTCAGTTACAAAGAAGTCCAGTTAGCAAAGAACAAGCTAGATGTCAGCATCACGTGCTGCTACCACTTGTGATACTACAACTCCCAGCACTTCTACTAAACTACACAGAACTCCAGTTAGCTAAACTTAACACTCTTAAACTAGCCAACCTGTCAACACTTGCAGTGCTACCACTAGCCTACTACTAATACAACTACCCTACTGCTGCTGCTGCTGTTGTTACTACCACAGCTGCATAGAAATCAAATTAGCTAAAGTTGACGAAGGTCTGCTAAATAACCTGTCGATGCTTCTACTGCTACTATTACTACAAGTATGCTACTGCCACATTTACAAAGAAATACAGTTAGCTGAAGTTAGCATTAGTAAGCTAGCTACTACGGCAGCCACAACTACACTTCTCTTGATAGATAGATAGAGAGTTAGATAGATAGATAGATAGATAGATAGATACTACGTGTGCTAGCACTACTGAAAACCCTTTGGGACTGTAGGTGCTGGTGACAGTGATGAAGTGTGGACAGAGACTAAAGGGGTCTTTTTATCACCAGGGGTCTCTGCATTAAAACAAGAAGAAGCTTAATGACGTTGTGAAGAAGCGTGGAATCATGGGAGTTGTTGTCTTTACTGTTGAACATGAACTCAGAGATGATTCAGGCAGAAATCATGTTCATGGTTGAAGTTGTATTCACATCATGTTTGGTCACAGTGTCATTCTAATGAAGCTGCAGGTAACTTTCCTTCCTCCCTCTCTGACCACCATCTGGTACTGTGTGACATGAACTGTGAACTGTGTGAAGAATTTGATCACATTATACTTTAACGCAGTCAATCAATACACTTGGTGAATGTAACTTTTGTAACATTAGAACTACAGCAGGGTGTTGATGGGAAGACATCATCATCAGTGTGTCGCCCCTGAAGGACACTCAGACCGTCTGTGATCCTCCAGAGGCTGCAGGGCCGGTCTGAGGTCAGCGTTCATGTCTGTCAGTGTGGAGACGCTCAGGGAGGATCCTTTCTGACTGACAGGGCTGTGATGTCACAGCAGCAGAGTCGGGACCTCCCACTGTGATGACATCATTAAGGGTGACGAAGAGGATCATTTTCTGACATATTGATTTCCTGTCTTCACCACCATCGAGTCGCTTCTCAATCAGATGTTTGTGTTAGACGGTACTGATCAGGGCTGCCATTTTGTTTGGAGGAATAAATTCTCCGAAGTGACGTCAGAGTTTGAAAATAAAGCGTAAAATTTCAGTTTAAACATGAAGAAGAAGAACATCACGTCAATAAAGTTTACAGGGAGTCAAACCAGAATCGGACATGAGCAGGATAATCAGAGAGGAAACATGACTCACACTGTCACATCAGGAAGTACACACACACACACACACACACACACACACAGGAAGTGGTGCCATCTCCTGCTTCAACTGCGGCTTTGCCAGGGCTACTACTTCAAAATAAAAGCCTTCTGTGAGGCACACACACATCAGTTACTGCTGCTGTGTGTGTGTTTAAGAGAGAGAGAGAGAGAGAGAGAGTGAGCGAGGATGTGAGGTGCCAGATGTTGCCTCGTTCGTCCACCTCAGTGCCGGCAGAGGAAGACACACACACACACACACACACACACACACACACACACAGCCCAGAGGAAGATCATCTTTATAAACAGAACAATGTGAGGGGAACATCTCTGCTTTGAACTCACATCTCAGTCTTTTCAGTGAAATTAAGTTCAGTTCCTGCTGCAGTGAAGAGGTCAAAGGTCACAGGATTTAAGCCTGTACATCCTCACAGTTCAATGACTGTATATAAGAAGTGGAAATAGCCACTGTGATGTCGCCCTCTGGCTTCTGGAGTAATGTTTCGAAGCCTCATGTTTGATGGAGCCGGAGAAAGCCATGCAGTCTGTATCGTGGCTAAATCAGCAGGTAAATTAGCTGGTCAAAGACAGTGTTTCCTACAGAGTTGTTTATTCATCAGATGACCTGCGAGAGCTTGAGGAACGTAGCAAACTCCGAAAGAACCGGACTTTTCATCACGACTGACCACCAAGTCCTGACTCTCTGCACGGGTTGCTACATTAATTACTGTACGACAAACACTGAACGAGCTAACAAGCAGGTGTGGTGAGCACAGACACAGGTAGCTGCTAATCAGTGCTAACATATAATAAGTGTAGAAACTGTGTGTGAGACGTGTTGGATGGTCTGTTCGTCCAATAAAGCGCACACACAGATTGTCTGTCTGATATTTACATGAACAAATCTCCAAAAGGCTCCAACAGCACAAACACGGCCCAGAGGTTACGTTCAGTGACTGAGTTAGCTGAGGGGACACCTAGCAGACAGCTAGCAGCTCCCAGCTGTCACTCAAAGAGGCCACGCCCCTAATGCTGCATCACTTTAAGCCTTAATATAATGTAAACAGGTGAGCTGTATAAAGATTCTCCCCGTACAGTTGTCATGGAGACAGAAATGAGCTATAGAGACCCAAACTGTTTTTTGTACCAGGCTGTGAACATGTTTATTTCTGCTGTAAAGTTTAACATGGGGCTCTATGGGGACTGACTCACTGCTGGAGGCAGCCTCAAGTGGACACCAGAGGAACTGCAGGTGTTGGCACTTGTTCCTCATCCCTCAGCTTCAGTGTATTTCAAGTGTTTCTGAAAAAGTGACCGTGAGTGTGTTACAGCGTGGAGGTTAGTTTTAATAAGATCGATGGGTAGAGGTAACCACACACACACACACACACACACACACACACACACACACACACAGGTGTGGCCACTATAAGGTACTATATCAGCACTTTGAGCACCTTTAAACCAGACGACACTGGAGCTCGTAAAACAGCTGTAACAACACACACACACACACACACACACACACACACACACACACTGTGTATGTCATGTCACACACACCTACATACCCACATACATCATGCCAGAGAGCCCCTCCACACAGAAACACAGCTCTTATTGTTCAGCTGCAGCCTTCATAGGAAATCTGTTCCAGCTGGGTGGATGAGGCCCCGCCCACCTCCACCCTCGTCCACATACCATCAGCAGCCTTACACACCACTTCCACCAGTGTTACCATCACCAGTACCACGAACACCGCCCAGGCCATGTCATTACATCACTGCAGCCATGTCGCTGTGGATTTCAGGAACATCCACAGACTGTACCTGAGGAGAGGATGCAACCTCCTGGTTTCAGATTGAAGCCAGTACAGAAGTGTCTCAAACCTGAATCTTTCTAACATCCAGCAGGGGACGACTCCACTGGTTGATCCTATAGAAGTCTATGAGAACATACTCCTCCTCCTCTCCTGATTTAAACATGTTCCTAATGAGTTTATGGTCTCAGTCTCTAGTTTCAAGTCTTCTTCAACACAGCATGATGTTCATTTAGCCACTGATGCTCCCACTGAGAGTCACACAGACCAGGAAGAGGGGAGGGGTTAGGGCGGGGCTACCTGTGATAGACATGTTGCTACCATGGTGACCTGACTAATGTCCATACATTTAATTTAAAGCATGACTTTTTTAGCCATAATTAGCAATTATTATCACAGTTACGAATGCACCACCTTGATAACCAAGCTAGCATTAGCTTTTAACTCCAGTTCCTCCCTCTTGTCCAAATATGGTCACTTCTGGCTCCAAAAAACCCCAAGATGTTCACAGCAAAATGTTCAAATTCAAGGTTCAAAAGTTCACAAAGAAACGCTCGACGTCTCGGCGACTACATGTTCTTATACACAGTCTGTGAGAGGAATGCTCCTACATTAGTTTGTGACCGACAGCAGAGGGTTAACCCGGAGAGGCTTTAATGTACTGAACATCATTGAAACTCAATATCTGACATGCTCGTGGCTCATAACGTAGATGTATTCACCGCGTGATCAACCAGCTCGTCTCACATTAGCTCTTTTGTTAGCTCTGGTTAGCTCTGATTAGCTCTGGTTAGCTCTGATTAGCTCTGGTTAGCTCTGGTTAGCTCTGGTTAGCTCTCTGACTCTTGTGATTCAGGTTAACGTGGATCTGAAGTCTCTGAACTCTGTGACTCTGTGAAACTGAAGGAGCTGCTGAGTCAGACTCAACCTACTCTGATACACCTGGAGGAAAGGAAGGCTTTTATTTGTGTGGAGTTCAGTGTCGATCTAAGTACCTTTAATATACGTACCCAGTGTGTGTGTGTATGTGTGTGTGTGTGTGAACAGTAGCAGTATTGTGTGAGCGTGTGCAGACTGTAAGCTGAGCTCGAGTTTCACATTTTTCTGCTCTCCGGTCGTCTGTCGGTTCACTCGGAGCGGACTCGGCTGCTGCTCTTAGCTGACAGAGGTTCTGCTGCTGGTCTTTGTAGTTCTGATTTCAAACAGCAGGTTTCAACTCTAACTCCATTCTCACTTCTCAAGTTTCAGACTGTAAACAACGCAGCGCACAGAAAAGGAAGTCTTGGCTGCAAGTCCTTTATCTCTAAACCAGGGTTTCCATTAAAAAGAATCTGTGGCGGTCCTCGTGTCCTGGAAGCTTTCAATCATCCGGACAAACTGGTGAAATTTCGGTCAAATATTATCTGCATTTATTTAGCTTCAAAACAATTGACAGGTAGGCTGTATAAAGGGCGTAGGATAGGGAAATTACTGAATTGTCCCGACAATAATGTCCAAAAATGAATTTATGATACGTGTAATGTTGCACTTTCAACCTGCGGAGGAGTCGTGCATTAGACAGCCATCACTCTGTGTGTCACTGTACACGTGAACACTCCAAAAGCGGTGACTGTTAGCAAGCAACACACTGCACTCGCTAACTTCTGTCATCAGATGATCGACAGGAGATATGGATAACAAAACAAGCAAAGAAAAATGCACTTAACAAGAGTGAAATGAGGAAACATTTATCATTCATCATGTCTCCGTCTGTTCTGAAAGGCCCTACTGGCACAAAACCTGAGCTCAGTCAGCACCTGCAGGGTGGGGACAGCGCCGCGTTTCTGTGCCACACATGCTGCAGCTGAGGGGAGAGCTCTTTGATTCAAACAGGAACAGAAACCAAACCTTTCGATCAAGCTGAAGGCTGAAGTCTAACTGCTGGTGCACAGGGCGTAGTTTAAAGTCTGTAGTAACCTTCAGCTCCAAGTCGGACGTAACGTTACACCCAGGAGGACGCCCAGCCGCTGCACTCTGCTTCAATAACTTCACTGAAATTTATAACACGGAGCAACATGTCTCATGCTCAAATGACCTCACTCTGTGCTGCGTCCAAGCTGTCCATGCTCTCCTGCTCTCTGAGATCTCACATGTTCTCGTGAGGAGCTCGTACGCTCTGCTTCCACGCTACGCGGTGTGTTCAATACAAACAGCTCCGGCTCAAGTTGTGTTAACCCTCCTGTGCGATCTCGTGCAAGCAGAACTTCCCAAGATGCTCCACGTTCACGCGGCTGCTCTTCTGATTTTCTCCTTCAGTATAACAGATATGTAAACATTAGTCTGAAGTTACTTTCTTAATATGAGACTTATAATGTGGCCCTCATACTCTGCCGGAGTTTTACACTCACGTCAGGACGAATGGAGGATGGAGTATTTTAAAAAAGGAGTTGAAGAAGTTTCTGGAGCTTCGTTTGAACAGTCAGAAAACTGGAAATATTTTATGCTCGACCGTCCACTAATTCTTCCCTCTTCTCAGCGGGCGTGTACTTCATGTGAGAGCTAAAGAACTACAGACTTCACGTTTACTCATGCAACGTTTATGTTTCTCTCTCTCTCATCAATATTTTCAGGACGGATCATCTCATAAGTCGAGGATTGTGCAGCTCGTTCCCTGCAGGCACAGCTGGTTTACGTATGTTTCCTCTGACATTTCAACAATCATACTGTCCTTCGGCTTCATGTAGGGAACATAAGATCTGATGTGGCTCATTAAAACATGTTCCTATCAGTGAAACAGAAACTGACTCTCACACACGACATCAGAAACTCTCCATGTTTGGAGAAGTTACTTGTGACGGAGTTGTTTCATGACGTTTTCATGTTTCATGTATTTCTGTCAGTCTGCAGAGTCTCTCTGACAGGAAGTCCTCCAGCAGCAGATAGCTGCTCGGCTACAGGCTGTTCAGACCTCAGAGGGACGTCTAATCACTGATGCTATGACAGCCGTGAACACGAGCCTCTTATCAACACCATGAGGCGGACAGGAGTCTGTCCTCACTGTGCAGGGGGAGGACAGTCTGTCGGTGCTGGGGGTCAGAAATAGCAGCATGAGGGTCGATGTTCTCTGTCTCTGCCTTTAGTGAGATTTTGGTTGCAGTTTTTCCTTTTGGACACCAGAATTAGATTTTACATCGAGCGTTCAAAGTCCATACACACATGTGAGTGCATATAAACTAACAGGGCGAAGATAAAGAAGAACAGGGACCTCCAGACGAGTGTGCGGTGTGTTTGAAGAGTCTCTGAAGTAGACTTCCTGCTTCATATTTCACCTTCTACCTGAAACCTGCAGCGACACGCCGACAGACAGCCCGCAAGAGCTGCTGCTGCTCTGAGCCAACGGGACTCTGTCGTAATACGGCCGTCGATTAATGAAGCACGCACACAGGCGGTGTGTGAGGGATAAATTCCACAGTGTAAAAAGAACATTTCATCACCCCGTCCTGCTCTTCACCTCAAACATCAACTCTGCTAGGAGACCATCTCAAGGTCGACGCGGTCACATGACTCCAGTCGTCTCTCTGTTTGTGTTCAGCTCTGGACCGACACGTTCTCAAGCCAACTCGCTCCGCTCAGCACAGCGGCTCGGTCAGCAGCCCTACGAAACACGACAACCTCACCTTTGCCTGGTTAGACTTTCAAACTAAAGCGGTCAAGTTAGTGATCATGAATATTTGACATTTTAAAGAGCAGCTCCAGTCATGTTTTAAGACGTATAAAATGCTCTGTCTGATGTGTTTAATTACCTTGTAAAAATCCTCCCGAGGCATCTCCTCCTTCTCATTAAACCTTCACCAATCTGCGTAGGCCCCGCCCACTGCACATTTCCAACTGCCCCTCCGTCACGAAAAAAAAACACGTCTCTGCCATCGTTTAGTGGCAACTTGTTGAAGCTTCGCTAGCTTGAAATGTAGTAATCAGTAGAAGTAACGTTCACGTTAGCGTTAGCAGTCAGTAGTGAGTTTGCAAACATTACGATGGCGGCTACAGCCGGCTCGCACATCGCTGAAGTGGTTGCCATAGGTTACACATAATGATACATAACGGGATTGGCTCCTTAGGTTTGTGACGTCTCAAACTCGCCAATGGTACACTCCTTGGTACACTGCAGTTTAAAAGCAGACGATGGAGATGACTGCTCATGTTGTCCCTGAGAGATCATGAAGAACTCCACATGGAGAGGTGTAAAGGTTAAACACTGGATTTTACCTGGGGGGGGGAGGGGTTAAGAGATTTGACCAAAACAAACTATATATCACTAAAACAAAAACTATATATAATATAAATTTAAAATATATTTCACATAAGTAACATACATACATGATGTAACTACAGTGTTTATTGTTACTAGCACACGTTACGTAAGAACTTACGATAACTTACTTTACAAACTCTGACATTCGATGTAACTAGCATATCGTGTGTGACCTAGCTAATGTTTGTACGTTCGTACTGACTTTAACAGCACATTTGACAATCAAGATAACAGTGCGATACAATGGTGCTAAAGGTGCACCTACAGCGTCATATCTTTAGGTGTTGGGCAACTGACTGAGCAGAGGATGGAGCTGAGGGGCTGAGGAGGGGTTAGCAAGTGCTAAGTTAACAAGCGCTAACACTAGCTTGCTCATGACGTGACATCCACACATCCCTTTAAACAAAATGTTCTTACTGAAGAAATGAACAGTCGACTCCTCAGAGTGTCTTTAAGTCCAACCAAATACTGAACTATACATTTTTCAGGTCGCCATGGTAGTGACCTGTCAATCACAGGTAGCCCCGCCCTAAACCCTCCCCTCTTCCTGGTCTGTGTGACTCTAAATGGGAGCATCAGTGGCTAAATGAACATGAGCATGTTCTCATAGACTTCTATAGGATCAGACTTCTGTTTGCCCCCTGGTGGACATGAGACAGAATGCAGGTTCAAGGGTCTTTCTAACTTGCTTCACGTTTCTCTTACAGTCTTACAGACACACTGAGGTCAGCTGAGTGTTCTCTAAACAGAAGCTCAAACAAACATTTAGTTTCATAAGAGCTCGTCGTTCTCTGCGTGGGTCGTCTCTAAACCACAGAACAAAACAGCTGTTTCAACACGGGGGGGGGGGCTTCTTTCAAGTCTTGTTTGAAGCCTCCCTTCTTCATTAATGACTTTCCATCACGTGTGTATCTTGATGCAGATTACACATAAACAAACACATTTGCTGGTGAAGTGAATCTGCCGTCTGAGTTCTTATTTGAAAAACCTTTCAGCCCAACTCGTGACTTCATCAGGGAAGCATCGTCATGTTAAAACCCTGCGTTTCCATCGGCTCAGGTCTCCGCTCTGCACGCTGACATGAGAAGCCAGAATGCATGAAGACAACAATCAGCAGCAGCAGCAGCAGCAGAGAGTCAACCTGAGGTCAAACGCTCGGATACACCTGAACGCACCACAGGAAGTACGTTAAACATCAGGCAGTAAAGTACACCTACTCTGAAGGTCCTCTGGTGGAGTATGAAATGTGATGCAGAGGTTTGAACAAAGAACTAATTCTGTTTCACTGCACTGAAGTGGAGTTTTCAGGTATTTGACAACTGCTCACCTTTACCTCCGACATGTACCACGACTATCTGTCCGTTTCACTCCATACAACAGGCTCGTAGCTTTCGCTTTGATGCATGTGTTACTGATTATTGTCATTTTGCATCCGTGCATGCAGCCTTTCCACCATCTAGGGAAACTCAAAGAGGCGTCTAGTGAATGTGATGAAAGTGAAGCAGCCAACATGGCCGACACATTTACACATTGGAGCAACGTTAATGTTCATTATTTTCACTATATTGTTCTTTTATTTGAAGTTCACATGATTTCAGTTTAATTGTCTCCAAATATGAGGTTAGCTTCAGTTAGCTTAGCACAGAAAGAGCCTAGAAATGTCCTTCAGAGGGACCCGTCTGACTTTACACTCTAAACCTGAGCAACTGTTTTTATGCTCCATCACACTTTAACTCCACCACATGAGGGCGGCACAGAGAGCGCGCTGCATCAGACTGAAGGCCCACCTGGCCTTTCAGTGGTTAACTTGGTACATAACCGTGATGCAGGTACAAACACCTCTGACTCCTTCACTCTTGTTTAGCAATGACACAACACACACACACACACACACACACACACACACACACACCTGATGTGCTGATACGGTGGTTTAGTGGCTTGTGGAAACAAGCCCTCGCCTGAACATCCAGAACTTTCTCTGCACTTCAATCAAACAGTACACTGAGGAGTCACAGACGGCAGTTCATCAGGTCCGGACTCTGAGTGAAGCACAGACCTCCAACTCAGTGTGAAACCCTTGAACTGAACACGGTGACATGTTAAGGCTGAGCGTTAGTGATTACAGCTGAGCACGGCGCTGATGTTCGGCCTTTCCTTTTAATTACAGCCGTTTATCTGAACCTAAAACCGTTTGCAACCATTGTAGGGACAGAACAGGAAGATATGAGGTATCGCAGCCTGACTGTATGTGTTGTTGGATTAGTGACAGTAAATGTTAAAGGAATGTTTGAGTTCAAATATGTCTCAACTTTTCCGACATGTCCGAGTCTTCATCCTATTTTTGATGACGGGCCCATTTTCGTTTAGGTACAAAGCTTCGGAGTGTCTCCAGCAGACGTGTTCATCCTGCAGCAGTGAAACAGGCTGTAATGGCTGCAACATAATCCTTGATGGGTCAAAGGTCGTCCACTGGATGAACACATCTACTGGAGATGTTCACACACCCCAAAATATGTAAAAGTATTCTTCTACTGTTGCCTCGATCGGTTAGTTTGTTTGATTCTGGTCTTAAAAGAAATCGCCCCGCTCCCGTTCTAGACGGAGGTTAGGTCATTTTTTCAGCCTGTGTTCAGCTCGCCCAAAATTAATTAAACTCAAGGCTTAAAAGTGGTCCACAAACCCACGGGGGACGTAAAGGTGGCTACGTCCAGCTCTCATAAACAGTCTGTGAATACAAGAACAAATATTGGAATATGGACTTTATGATTATTAATCAGAACAACAACAAACAGCACATTCATCTGTAAAACAGACATCAAGCTCAGCCCCTCTTTATGTATATGCACTGACACAGAGTTACACAGCAGAGTTCAACATGTGACAGGGTGTGGAGGAACTGAGCACACACACACACACACACACACACACACACACACACACACACACACACACACACTTTAATCATGCATTACAAAACAGCAGAGTAAACAGGGTGTGATAAACAATAGACGCCCTATAAAAGTTTCCAGGACCGGCCAAATACTTATGATATCACACACACACACACACACACACACACACACACACACACACACACGCACACACACACACACACACACACACAGACACACACACACACAACACTAAACGCACTAAACGGGGACCATCAATCCACACCAACCAAGTGAGGACCACGTTTCCCAAACACATTCCTGCGTCCTTGTGGAAACTCCTGGAGAATTATATAATCTCACAGAGGTGACCTTCACTAACCCGTCTGTCTGTCCATACCTGTCTCTCTCTCTGTCCGTCTGTCGCTCTCTTTTCAACGCCCATTGTCGGGGTCTAAAATAGCCGTCAGACTGTCTGCAGTTGTGATAAGATCAGTCAGGGTGGTCACAAACTTTAACAGACGCAGAGAGAGAGAACAAGAATATCTATGCAGTCACCACCTGGACAACACATCGGCCCAGATCCTTCAGACTTCATGTCAGAACTACAATTACCAGATCATCCTTTCATCCCAAAATCACGTGTGTCCTCTGTGGCTCTCCGTAGTTTATTCCTTCAACTGTATAATTATTCAGAGGTATCGGCTCATTGCAAAACATCTCCTCTCTCTCTTTATTCCCTCAGTAAACATGTTCCTGATGACTTTATGGTCTCAGTCTCTAGTTTCAAGTCTTCTTGCATGATGTTCATTTAGTCACTGATGCTCCCACTGACAGTCACACAGAGCAGGAAGAGGGGAGGGGTTAAGTGAAGTCATCATGCTCGTTTTCTCACCTGACAGTGGCTCTCTTGGTTTGACCTCCTCCACCACCTCCTCCTGCACTGGCTGCTCCTCGGGGCCCTGGGACGAGTGATCGGCTCCCGACTCCCTCTTCAGCTTCCCCAGGCCCACCATCTTTAACAAGGACAGGCGGCGGCTGATGGAGTCGCACTCGCCCTCCGAACCGTTCAGCTCGCCGTTGGTGAGAGACTCCTTACGGGAGCCGAGGGTGTCGCGGTATTTTCCTGCAAACCTGGGAGGGGAATGACAAAAACCCTTCAGACTCCATAATCTCTCTTTACCTCAACAAACCTCCAACTAACTCCCCCAACCCCTCTCTACTTCACAAACTCCCATAATCCCTTAAAGCAGCGGACTAACTTAATCCTTCTTTACATCATAAACTCCCTTTATCTCTCTTCACCTCAACAAACTTCCCTCGGAGCTCCTCCTCCCCCTCTTCTCCTTCTCTGCCGGTGAAGGCGTTCCCTGCAGCGACCCCTGTGGGGACGGTGTTGCGCTTCCTTTGCTCCGCCCCGACACTCTCAGGTTCTTCCCCAGCTTTCCCAGAGTCTTCAGCGGGGACTTGAACTTGAACGATCCCTTCCCCGAACTCCCGCCTCCACCTCCATTTCCCTTCTTCCCCTCGTTGGCCTCGTTCTCGTCCTCCTCGTCCTCGAAGGGGTTGCGGTCCCTCTGCACATCGCCGTCAAGGAGCGAGCCGCCGGGCGACCAGTGGTTGCCGTGGCCGCCATTTCCATGGATGCCATCGTCGTCGTTGTCGAAGGGGTTGTGGTGGTGATGGTGGGGGTTGATGTTGAGGCTCATCCTGCGCAGGATCAACGCGTTTTCTAAAGTCGGACCACCGCCTTTCAGGCGCACTGGGAGGTTTTTGAAGATGGGCATGATGGAGCTGGGGGAGGGGGGACAGAGAGGGAGGAACCTGGAGAGAGCAAGAGATGAAAGAGTCAGTCAAAGAGCACAAACTGGATTACACAAGAGTTTACAGGTCAGTTTGAAAAGACTGTTATTTATACTGGACTTCCAAAGACATCGTGGATCCACAAATATAGACTAAAAACCTGTGGTGCAACACTGGAAACTAACTGTTAAATAACTCGTAATATAAGATATTCATGTATTTGAACATGGGCAGTGGAAATCACTCAACATATAATTCAAATGCACCTGATTCAGCTGACGAGCTAATTCCATCAGCAGTCCTTTGGCCTGCTGTTACAGGGCACAAACATTTGTGATGATCCGTGCTCCTGCGTTAGTAAGAGGCTCCGGGTATCATCAGCAAATCTCAGATACACAGATTTTAATGAAGTATGATGAAGAGGGAACAAACAGGAACCCTGCGGGGTCGATGAGATCGTGGGTCAGCCCGGACCCTCGGACCCAAAACCTGACAAAAGACCTGTCGAGGTTTGGTTCTGTCTGAATGTTGTTAAACACATCCCTCATGTGATTATCATTATGAACATGACAGGTGTAGACACTGGTAAATTGAATCACTGGCAGAGAACCCTTGGAGCAGAACCACAGGTGGAACTCAACATGGACGAAGGCTGCAGAACCGTCCAGAAGCATCCTGAGATATCATCACCTCCCTTAATGTCTGATTTAAGTGTGTAGTACTCAGTGTACATAAAACCCTGCTCTGTGTATGTTCACACTAGCTTAACCTGACATCAGGACTCCAGTGTGGCCAGCACGTGCAGCGAAGAGCTCCACAAAAAGGCGGACTGTGGGAGCGAAGTTTAAATGTTCCTCTGAAAGGGGTTTAATTGTTTTCTGGTGCTGCATGTTATTTAAAGGCAGCACGTTTATTATTAATTAATTATTACTGATTGATTGACACTCAAAGTGTTTATCACGTTTATGACTTGACTCGTCTCCTTGATGAAGCATATTTGAAGACGTTTCACTGCTGAGCGCTTTGTTTAAAGTTACAGTCTGAAAGATGTTCATGTAAATAAATAAGTCTCTCTCTCTCTCTCTGAATGAGGTAACACATGGTGACTGAGCCGATGGCCCGCTGATGACAGCCTTTGCATTTGCAGTATATAGTATTATTGAGTAATGGGGAAGAATACTCGAGTACTCGTTGTTGACGTCATCATTCGAGGAACGTTGCCCTGCTCGTGCAGCTGCGCAGGCCTGGTTTCAGCTAAAGTAGTTTAACTACATGCAACATGTCAGCTGTGACCAGGAAAGTGATGTCTGGAAGGACTTTGGCAAAAAGACGATGATAACGCGCTGTGCACAGTATGTGCTGTTACACTATAGAAATACAAGTCGATGCTTAACCACACGCGCTTAAAGCTCAAGGAGAAGCCAGCGGAGACAGACAACAGGCAGCCTCGCATCACATCATATGTTAGCCCTGTTAGCACACGTCGTGATGATGATATGACAGAAGATTAGCCTGCTGATAACGAAGGGAACGATGGTGACTGCAGATATGCTCCCAGTAAGTGTTGCGGAAGGAGGAGGCTTCGTTGAGCCGGAGTACGAGCCGCCATCACGCCGGGCAACGTAGAATAAGTCTTTTACTTATTTTCATTCTCGCTCTGTTTATTGTTCTGCAACAAAACCACCAGAACAAATTCTCTGTATGTGTAAACCTACCTGGCAAAAAACCTGATTCTGACTGTGAACAGCTACAAGAGTGGCAAACATGTGAGTTACGTGTGAAGCAACACAGAACACAACACAGAACACACAACACAGAACCCAACACAGAACACACAACACAGAACCCAACACAGAACCCAACACAGAACCCAACACAGAACACAACACAGAACACAACACAGAACACAACACAGAACACACAACACAGAACACAACACAGAACACAACACAGAACACACAACACAGAACCCAACACAGAACACACAACACAGAACCCAACACAGAACCCAACACAGAACCCAACACAGAACACAACACAGAACCCAACACAGAACACAACACAGAACACAACACAGAACACACAACACAGAACACAACACAGAACACAACACAGAACACAACACAGAACCCAACACAGAACACAACACAGAACACACAACACAGAACCCAACACAGAACACAACACAGAACACAACACAGAACCCAACACAGAACACAACACAGAACACAACACAGAACACAGAACACAACACAGAACCCAACACAGAACACAACACAGAACACAACACAGAACCCAACACAGAACACACAACACAGAACCCAACACAGAACCCAACACAGAACCCAGAACACAACACAGAACACAGAACACAGAACACAACACAGAACCCAACACAGAACACAGAACACAGAACACAACACAGAACACACAACACAGAACACACAACACAGAACACAACACAGAACACAGAACACAACATAGAACCCAACACAGAACACAACACAGAACACAGAACACAGAACACACAACACAGAACACAACACAGAACCCAACACAGAACACAACATAGAACCCAACACAGAACACAACACAGAACACAACACAGAACACAGAACCCAACACAGAACACAACACAGAACACAGAACAGAACACAACACAGAACACAACACAGAACACAACACAGAACACAGAACACAGAACACAACACAGAACACAACACAGAACACAGAACCCAACACAGAACACAACACAGAACCCAACACAGAACCCAACACAGAACACAACACAGAACACAACACAGAACACAGAACCCAACACAGAACACAACACAGAACCCAACACAGAACCCAACACAGAACACAACACAGAACACAGAACCCAACACAGATCACAACACAGAACACAACACAGAACACACAACACAGAACCCAACACAGAACCCAACACAGAACCCAACACAGAACCCAACACAGAACACAACACAGAACACAGAACACAACACAGAACACAACACAGAACCCAACACAGAACACACAACACAGAACCCAACACAGAACCCAACACAGAACACAGAACACAGAACACAACACAGAACCCAACACAGAACACAGAACACAGAACACAACACAGAACACACAACACACAACACAGAACACAACACAGAACCCAGCAGAGAACACAACATAGAACCCAACACAGAACACAACACAGAACACACAACACAGAACACACAACACAGAACACAACACAGAACCCAACACAGAACACAACATAGAACCCAACACAGAACACAACACAGAACACAGAACCCAACACAGAACCCAACACAGAACACAACACAGAACACAACACAGAACACAGAACCCAACACAGAACACAACACAGAACACAGAACAGAACACAACACAGAACACAACACGGAACACAACACAGAACACAGAACACAGAACACAACACAGAACACAACACAGAACACAACACAGAACACAGAACCCAACACAGAACCCAACACAGAACACAACACAGAACCCAACACAGAACCCAACACAGAACACAACACAGAACACAGAACCCAACACAGAACACAGAACCCAACACAGAACACAACACAGAACACAACACAGAACCCAACACAGAACACAACACAGAACACAACACAGAACACACAACAGAACACAACACAGAACACAACACAGAACACAGAACACAACACAGAACCCAACACAGAACACAGAACCCAACACAATACACAACACAGAACACAGCACAGAACACAACACAGAACACAACACAGAACACAACACAGAACCCAACACAGAACACAACATAGAACCCAACACAGAACACAACACAGAACCCAACACAGAACACAACACAGAACCCAACACAGAACACAACACAGAACACAGAACCCAGCACAGAACCCAACACAGAACCCAACACAGAACACAGAACCCAACACAGAACCCAACACAGAACACAACACAGAACCCAACACAGAACACAACACAGAACACAACACAGAACCCAACACAATACACAACACAGAACACAACACAGAACCCAACACAGAACACACAACACAGAACACAACACAGAACCCAACACAGAACACAACACAGAACACAGAACCCAACACAGAACACAGAACCCAACACAGAACACAACACAGAACCCAACACAGAACACAACACACAACACAACACACAACACACAACAGAACACAACACAGAACACAACACAGAACACAGAACACAACACAGAACCCAACACAGAACACAGAACCCAACACAATACACAACACAGAACACAGCACAGAACACAACACAGAACACAACACAGAACACAACACAGAACCCAACACAGAACACAACATAGAACCCAACACAGAACACAACACAGAACCCAACACAGAACCCAACACAGAACCCAACACAGAACACAACACAGAACACAGAACCCAGCACAGAACCCAACACAGAACCCAACACAGAACACAACACAGAACCCAACACAGAACACAACACAGAACACAACACAGAACCCAACACAATACACAACACAGAACACAACACAGAACCCAACACAGAACACACAACACAGAACACAACACAGAACACAACACAGAACACAACACAGAACCCAACACAATACACAACACAGAACACAACACAGAACCCAACACAGAACACACAACACAGAACACAACACAGAACACAACACAGAACACAACACAGAACCCAACACAGAACACAACACAGATTAACGTTAATTGAAGGGCCTGTTCGGGTCGTTTGATGCTTTGGAAAGTGTTAGTTAAAGTTCTCTTACAGGCATACAGCCAACTACACATCTCCTTTTACTCGTGGCACCTGAAGAACACACCTGCTGTGCTCAGACTCAGAGGGGAAGTTGCTAACAACATTGCTGATAAGACCCCACCCTCACTGAGACAGTCAGTTACACTTTATGACAGCCGGGCTGATAACACCAAGGGGTGACACACTGTAACCATAGCAACACTTCCGTCTCCTCGTCCTTCTCAGAACGATGATAAAACAGAACAGAACTGTAGGATTGTTCATCTTCAACGGTTTTAAAGCCATCAAGCTGAACTCAACTTACTCTGATGTTAAATCTAATTATCTATTTTACGCTCGTACGCAGTGACCCTGACAGACACCCGGTCGTTGTAAAATCTTGTAGCGTGTGACTAAAATGTTTTTAGACGTGAGAGAGAGTCAGACTTTAGCCTTTTAAAGTCCTGTAGTGTCAGGTGGGCGTTACACAAGAGACAACAGGTGAAGGTGTTCAGATGTACATCAAGCTGCAGGTATGTGTTACCTTTACGTGAACACACAGACCCTTAAAATGATCCACATTATTGTGAAACTGCACTCACACCCGGTCCAAGTCCAGAAGGTAAAGTTTAACCAGCAAACTGCCCCGTGATTCAATACCTGACTGCAACAGACACCGATGCTTCGGGCCACACCTGCAGGATCCCTAAACCACCCCAACATTTTAAAGGGCTCCTCAAGGACTCAAGTGTTACACTCTCAAATAAACTAAGTACAGTCGGATGTCCTGCTCCTGGATTGGCATGGTTCAAGTTAACAGTTCAAAGGTTATTCCTAGTACTTTTTAAACCGGGGTCCTATTTTTTATTTTACATGTGTTGGGGCCTAAATGACAAAAGGGACACACAGTCCTGGCTGAACACATAGACTAGTTCATCCTGCAGCAGTGAAACAGGCTGTAATGGCTGCAACATAATCCTTGATGGGTCAAAGGTCGTCCACTAAAAGTTCTTGTTGTTTCCACTGACAGGCTCAGATTGTTATTCTAAGTGTGTGACAACATGACAGAAAGGATCCCTACAGAGATAGACCTTTTTGTTACAGAGGAAGATGATTGTTTTAACCACACACAGACGTTACATCGCTCTCTGCACACACACCAGACTCCATTCAGAAAAACACTGATTTAAGCTCACAGGACACAGGAGTTAGCAGGAACACAGCAGGAACACTGCTGACAGGCCCCGCCCACTCATAAAGCAGCATGTCACATGTTCCCTCTGCGATGAACCATTAAGACATAAAGTGATCAAACATTAACAGACGGCAGGTTTTCACTGGGCAGAGATCAGCTCCGTGTCACTCGCTGGAAAGATTCATGGAGAACGTCTCCATGTTTCAATAAAAATGTCCCTTCAGGCTAAATACACTCGATCATTTCTCTTGGCATGACAGATTGGATGTGCAAACACTGATGAGAAAATGATCCTGAATTACTAAATGACTACACGTTAAAGTGGGCTCAGTGTTATCTGACAGCTTTATATCCACAGGTTCAGTCACTGCATGTGTCCACGTTTGAGACGATACAGTGAGAATAGCTGTGTCCAGATGTAGCTGCAGCTCGAATTGGAATTCATCACACATGTACTGTTTCAGACAGCCCCTTACCTCAGCACTGTGTCTCACTCTGCACATCGGCCCTGAGTACCTACACATGCAGCGCACGGTGTCACAACTCGTAGAAGAGACAACGAATAAGAGAAAATACAGGCATCTTGAAACGACGTCCATGTTGTCTGTGAAGGTTCTCAATCTTTCAGGCAGCTGGACTTGGCTGAAGTTCTGGTGACGTGTCACCTCTCATCAGAAAGGCCTCTGCAGCTCTAACTGCCCGATGGACGGTAATAAACTTATAGTCAACATTTGACTCTTTGAGTGTGTGAGGCGTTTAAAAAGTGAAGTTCATGCAAAACTCTTTAGAACAACAGTCCTGATATGAGACGCTCAGCACAGGACACGAACACCCCGACGTCTTATTAAGGTCACATAGTGCAGGTTTGTACATGAATGTTGTAGGAGCCATAAATGAGTTCATGCTGAAGAATGTTTATATTTATTCTATTCAGTTTTGATGGTTTAGATTTTTGTGTTCTTATTCATTTGTGTTCGGGGATTTTGTCATGTATCATTTTTAGTTATCGCGAGGATTATGGAGATTTGGGCGGTGATACTCATAGTTAATAAATTCACCTTTTCACCTGTGTGGGGGGGAAGAGGGCGAGTTGGGTCGTCGTATTTGTTGTTGACCGCATTTCTTTTGATCGCTGTTATTACTCGAAGTATAGTTTGTGCACGTTATAATGACTCGATTCTTTTCATTAATAAATCTTTTTCAAACGTACTTCTTTCTGTAGCACAGATCATCCAGGCTCAACCTCAGCCTCGAAGCGACTTTAACCTTTGTTTCAGTCGCTTCTAATATTTCTAAACATAGTTTTCATAATAACATCGACGCTCACTGATTAAAGTCGATTCAACAAATGGGGATGTTGAACATTTAAGACAGGCGACTTGTGTTTGTGTTGCTGCAGAAAGTTCACCATGCCAACACTTTGATTCAAAAGAGAGAACATGTGAGTGTGTGTGTGTGTGTGTGTGTGTGTGTGGACTGGGAGCGGATGTTGTCCATGATGTAGGTTTTGCCGTCTCACCAGCTCAGGACACATCGCTGCTGCCAGAAATAGACACACACACACACACACACACACACACACACAGGAACATGGTAACAGAATGAATGTATTGTAAAGGAAAGCATTGCACACACACACACGCACACACACACACACACACACACACACACACACACGCTGCGTGCAGGGCAAAGTGGGAAGTGATTCAGCGGTGTTGGTTCCATAAATACCCAGCAGCCCCGGCGGCAGGCTCAGGAAACCCATGCGGAGCCCGGCGGCCCTCACACACAACCTGTTTTCTTCAAGAGGGTCGCAGGGCATCGCGGAAGCTTCTGGACACAAACAATGGGAGCGGAAAGGACAGGATAGTGTGACGGGCAGAGGCGAGCACTCCTGGGTCTCTGCCGCTCACCGCTGGGTGTGGTCGGGTCACAACCTGCACCGCACCAGAACCAAGAGGGCGATTTACAGTGTTTGTCTGATCTCTTAAAGCACGGACATGAAAACGAGCTGAAACCAGCAAACTGTGAGGTGCTGCATGGACAGAGTGAGGTGACAGGGACAGGTGCATGCAGGTGGTGTCAAAACAACAGGAAGTAAGTTCCTGGAGCATGTCTTTGGACTGTGGCAGGAAGCCGGAGTACCCGGAGGGAACCCAGTATACACGGGGAGAACATGCAGACTCCACACAGAAAGGACCACTACCTCTGTACCGGGAACCTTCTAGCTTTGAGGCGACAGCACTAACCACTGCACCGCTCCGCCGCACCGCCGCACCGCTGCACCGAGAAGTTTTATTCGCCCTAAACCCAAAGATTGATTTTTTTGTCCTCCAAACAACAGTAACCCAAACAGAGCACCTGTGTTAGAGGTGTGCTGCACAATTAATCACAATTTCATGGTTCTCACAGTTTTAGCATTCGCAACAAACACATCACAGAGTCTGAATTTATCACAACGAATGAGAATTAAACTATTTTACGTAAACAGGCCACGCCTTCTCCCTCACCATGTTAACTTCACCTGTTGGATGGAGCCCTGAGTTTAATGGCTTACACACCATTTTGATGTTATCATATTGAGCCCTGCTAGCTCTCCATGTTGCAGACACAGGGTGTGTCTAACATGCAGAACAGCAGATCGACGTAGGATCTAAGAGTTACAGCTCATACGCACATTTGTTCCTCTGCAGGCCGATATTAGAGCGACTTGTCGAGGCTAGTTTAGAGCAAAGTGTGGTCCTCGGACCTCTGGGGGTCCGCGAGCCATAGCCTGGGGGTCTGCGAAATAATTCTTATGAAGTCATAATAAATGATATTATTAATTATAATAAATGCTGTATTGTTAAAAACTGCATGTTTACAGATGATGACCATTTGCTCCAATGAAACAAGCATGTTGTGTCCATTACTCCCGCCCACGTTAGCTTTGGACCAATAGAAACTGACATGATCGAGACACATCACGTCAACCTGTGATGAATCACTCGAGTCACTCAGGTCGCAGCGAACCGTTCCTGCTGCTGTTAATCTCCTGAAAGCTTTTAAGATCAAAGACTTGAAAGTCTAAATGCTGAGTCCACACGCAGTTAGAACAGAATGAGCCTCTGTGTTAAAGTATATCAGTGATATTAACATGATTCTAATTGTTTTTCTGTTTATCACGAAGAGACAGGTCGGAAGTATTTAGGTTGACTAGTTTTACAATACAAATAGTTCCAATGACATAAGAGTGCACATAAGCACTCTTACCTGGTGATTACGACGGGGTGACGACCCTGTAAGGGGAACCTAAGCCTCCCTGGCCCCTCATCTAATGTAATGAGGTCCGTCTTATTTGTCCAAAGTGAGTGTTAACATGTGACGTTGATTCGAGGACACTGGGGGTGCAAGGGGGGAAATGTTCTCCCCTGTAAGGTGGCCCTGGCCCCACATAGTTTGAGAGCCCGTGGTTTAGAGAACCAACCCCGAATAAAAAAGCTTCCAATAAAAAGGAAGTGGGCCGGGCAGCCGCTAACGTTAGCTTAGCACATTTAAAGCATAAAAGCCTCCACCACACAAATGTCTCTGACTGACACACAACACGGTTTCAAACACGTCAACATCCCACTGTTAGCATCTGTAGTGTGTCGTCCTCATGTGGACGAGGTCAACATCTAAACATGAAGGTGATGAGGTCGCGACCCTTCAATGTCACAAAACACAAACAGGAAACCAGGAAGAGAAGCAGATATCCAATCAGACGGAGGCACAAAGCTCAGCCTTGACCTTCAGAAAGGGTGGAGAGTCAGCGTGTGTGTGAGTGTGACTTTTTGTGTGTGTGTGTGTGTGTGTGTGTGTGTCTGAGTGTGACTAATGGCTGTATAGATAATCAGCTGATGTATGTCTGCTGAAGGAAACAGTGAGAACAGTCGGGTCCTTCCAAAGTAAAAACAGGAATCATTTAATAAACGAGCTGACAGCCGATCGGCGACAGACTTTATCTTTGTTTCCTTTTTAAACTCAGATTCATGTTTCCATAAGAGAGCCCCGTGTGAGGGGACAAACTGCTGCTCCAAAGATACAATGACAGCGTAGCTGAAAACTGACTGGGTTTCTCATGAGCACATAACTCTGCAGCTGCACTGATAAATGAACGTAGCAGCAGTCTGTGTGAGGACAGTTGAATAAACAGTCAGCTTTAAACTTTAACCACATTTTATTCTTTATACTTTCAGAGAATATTTTTACTGTGCTGTTCTCCAGAAGTACTGACCTAGCTTAGACAGGACACTGGGGGTTATCAGCTCGCATAGCTTAGCATAAATACACTAGAGGAAACACAAACAAAACAGCTAGCATAGCTTAACATAAAGACTGGAAACAGGGGGAAATGGCTAGCTTATCTCAGCTTAGCATAAAGACGGAAAAGAGAGAGAAAGATCCATCATAGCTTAGCATAAAGAGTGGAAATAACAAACTTAGCTTGGCATTAAAGTTTGGAAATGGGGAAACAGCTAGCTTAGCCTTGCATAAAGACTGAAAGGGGGGCATCATAGCTTAGTATGAAGATTGTAAATAGTGCAGACAGCTAGCTTAGCTAAGTATAAAGCATGGAAATGGGGAAACAGCTAATGCAGCATAGCATAAAGACTGGAAACAGAAGGAAACACCAAGCTTAGCTTAGTTTAGCTAAAACGTTTGGAAACAGGAGGAAACTGCTAGCTTGGCTCAGCATACTCACTGGAAACAGGGAAAACAGCCAACTTAGCTTAGCATAGCATAAAGCTGCTGTAAAGCTAATTGATTAACATGTTATATCTCCTTTGTTTAACTTGTACATGAGTTTACGACTGATGAAGTTACAGTAGTATAAGCAGTAGCAGTGTAACAGTGACGGGGCCATTTCTTTACTATAACCACATTCTGCTGATTACACTTAAACACTTTCACTCTCTGGTTTCAGGACGTTTACTGCAGTTAAAGAGTTGAATTCTTCCTCTACGAGTGCCCAGCGCTAACTGTTCTTTAGGGAACATTTCTTGCTTTAATGTGTGTGGGGAAAAAAACATTTCAATCTAACACTTTCAGCTCGTTGTTCCACATCACATCCTGCAGAAGCTACAACTCCAATCCAAACTCCTGCTAAAGCTAACTAGCACAGCAGGGTTTTGACTCTAGCTGAATGTGTTCATTGGCGTCACACACACGCACACACATATACACAGACACACACAGACACACAGAGATCATCTGTGTTGTGTTTACACACACACAGTCTGTCTGCGAGCAGAGGTGGAATTTTACTGGGACTCTGCTGGTAAATCTGCTGGAATGATAAGTGGACAGTTTGATGTAGAAACATGTTTCTCAACATGTTTGTGGACGAACAGACGTCAGTGTGGCTGCACACACACACACACACACACACACACACACACACGCTGCACACCGATGGACGTCAGCTGGGCTCTGAAATCGTTCTGAAATCCCACTCTCACATCCATAAATGTATCAGACAGAAACAGATACAAGAGGTCTATAAGTCCAGAAACACTGGATCCTACATTTCCCACAATGCATCTGGATAGTGTCTTTCATTAGAGCCTCTGTTATGATTTCATCATCTAAAATAATGAATTCATGGATCGTTAAATTGTTCATTCCCATATCTTTGTGATAAGCAGTCTGAAGTCAGGGTGTGGTTAGCCTAGCTTAGCATAAAGACTGGGAACAGAGGGTAACAGCTAGCCTGACATTACTAACTTTTTGTCTTTTCAAAGTCAAAGAACAGCTAGAACTATTTCTTGACAAACAACAGTGTATCCATCCGCCCAGCTCATCCTCCGCAGAGTCACTGACTGTCATGTGAACGAACAAACAGACTTCAGGATATTTTTCTGAATGTTGAACTATTAAATCATAAAAATGCAGAAAGCAGGAGATAAAAATTGCAACAGGACATTTTTCTAAGAAATTGTAAAAAACTATAACCTAAACAGGAGGTGCCTCGTCCAATACTCCTGCAAACAAGCTCCCGTAGTTCCCTACATTTCAAAATAAGAGCACAATACGGACAAAGTAAGCCAAAATATATCACTGAACAATGTGAGTTTGACTGAAATGTTTCAGCTCAGACGGCCCTGCAGGCTCACAGTCCTGAACAGATCACAGCTCAGAGTGTTTCCACTGAAGGACCATCAGAGTAGATGATTGACGAGAGCGTCTCTGATAATAAAAGAACTTTAGTGGCTCCAAAGTCCCATCAGCCACCTCTCTGCGGCGGCGTCTTTGAGTCGTCTCAGACCGGCTGAGCTGATCCACGATGATTGATGATTGGTGTTAAATGATCACCAGGATTAGGTCACCATCCTGGGGGAGCAGCTGGAGCGGGGCGGGGGTCAGACTCCAACGACCCCATCCTCCTTAAATCTTAACCACCTCAATCAGAGCAGACCGGACATCAGCCAACACAACGTAACGCTTTAGTATCTGGCCTGCACGTTCCCACTCTTTACTGTCAAACACAGCAGCCTGGTCAGCGGCCCTGAGCTTTGAGTTAGTGTAAGTGAGGCGGGGTGCGCACTACAAGATAATCAGGCTGATTTTGGGCCTGATTCAGACTAAAGTCGACAAAGTCCTGATGTTCTGATGGTTCTAAAGAGGATCTCTGCAGATGTTCCTGTGCCGTGATGTTAGAGTGATTTTACTTCCCCCGATCTGCTCAGATGAATGTTGTGGCCGCACCGATTTCAAAACATATTTAGGATCTGATATCCTGTTGTGTGTGGGGGAACCCCGAGGACAGCCAAGCACGCACTCCGCGGATTGTCACGTGGAACGAAGCAATAGCCAATCAGGACGCAAGCTGACTGAAGCAGGAAGCACAACAACCGCAGCCATGGCAACAAAAGCAATCGTGCAGCATAAGTAACATGTGCAGCCCGTGTTCACGCCGTCTCCACCACTTCATCACAGTTTGTTCTTTTTTATTCCTGAATTTTCAGTAAAAAGTCCAAAAACGATCATCGACAATTCTTCCTGCCCGTCGTCGCCATGTTTGTTTACTCTAAAGTCTCGTTTGAGCGCCAGCCTTTAGCAATAATAAATGTGCAGCGACTCGGTAAAATTTCAAAATAAAACAGTCAATAATAATAAATAAGCAACATCCAGAATGAAAGAATCATTTTTAGATATCTTTCTACATCCTCCCTCTGAACTTTTCATCGGCCTCTTTTTCATCGACGTTAAAGGAAGGGTGGCTCCTCGTATGATTTGTGCTCTCCTGAACGATGACAGATTCGGGTCGTTCAGACGTTCATGTTCTCCTGAGGAGGAACTGTGCTGATCATCTGATGTTTCCTCTACTGCCAACATTTTAATGTGTCCAATACTTATGACGTAATACCTGCACAACTATAACTGTGTTTTACTTTTTAACTACTTATTAGCTGTTGTTAGCATGCTAACAGGCTACACTGGTGTTGATGATGAACAAACATGACCCGCTTACAGAGTCAGGGATCAACATTTGTGCTGTTTTAAAAGGCTTTTACTTTGGAGGAGCTGTTGCTTCTTTGCCGATCAGATATGAGGAGACATTTTTTGGCCCTGACAGAAGGAGCGTTAACAGTCAGGACACAGAGGACAGACTTCACTGTGACATCCAGGAAACAGGCGGCTGCACAAGCTTGCCTGCAGGCGGAGGACAGACTGACGGACTGGCAGTGAGGGGACGAGCAGAAAGACTGAACAACACGAGGACGTTCACAGAAACGAGTTAACTCTTTGTCAAACGGTTCAGATATCGCAGCCCAATCCGAGTGAGGTAACAGTTACCCACGATGCATCTGGCTCTCATTAAGTAAAAACTGCCTTCTCAGCATCATTCATGAGGGGAAACAGCTGTGGAGAAAATGTAATATTATCTTTTCCCCACAGAGAGGAATGCGTGTTGCTGAGTAAATGGACTGACGACATACGAGCGATGGAGAGCGTGAAGCTGGAGAGAGATCGTGTCCAGCTGAGGCTTGTACGTTTGGACGACAGGCTGGGAATCCAGTTTGAAGTCATCTATCAAAGCTTGGAACAATTTCTACGTGTTGATAGAAGAGGCTTCAGTGAAGCGACCGCTCAATTCATCTTCATCAACTCACTGATTCATTCTTGTTTTTGTTTGTTTGAAGATCCAAAGATGTTCAGTTTATTTCCACGTGAGTCGAATTAAAGCTTCAGATCTCGTATAAAAACTGTTCTCTATTATTTAACAATAAATATGACCCAAAGCGCCGCCTCCAAACCTCACACCTCCACAACATGGTGTTCGTCAGAAACCAAATGATGTGATGAAACAACGAAACCAAAGCTGCTTGTTATTATTGTAAAAAAAGAGAGAGAGGTGAAACGTTCAGAACATTTTCACAATAATTCTGTTAAATAAACAGATCCAGATAATGACGTTTGTTCCCCCTTCATCCATCCATTATCTAAACCACGTATCCTGTTCAGGGTGGCGGGGGGGGTCCAGTCTGTTGCTGGGCGAGAGGCAGGGTTGCCTAACCTAACGAGCATGTGTTTGGACTGTGGGAGGAAGCAGGGGAGAACATGCAGACTCCACACAGACAGGCCCACTACGTCTGAACCGGGATTCAAACCAGGAACCTTCTAGCTGTGAGGTCACAGTGCCAACCACTGCTCCACCGTGCCGCCCTACTTGACCAACTTATGTAAGGTTAATTATGTAAACAAACTGACTTTTCATACTTGACTCAAAGATACAATCTCAAACTTTTCTATGTAAATAAATGTCTGTAAGTCTCTCTCTCTCTCTGAATGAGGTAACACATGGTGACTGAGCCGATGGCCCACTGATGAAAGCCTTTGCATCTGCAGTATATAGTATTATTATGGGCTGGGTGTCTGTGGCGGCGCCCAGTTAGTGACGCGTTTTCCATCAGCCAGCAGTGGTTGGTCTGCCAGAGAGGGTAGGCGGAGCTAAGCGGCTGCTTTCCCGCTCTCTGCAAGTGTTGCGAGTAAACAGTAATCTACTATGGCTGAACAAACAAAGAAAAGATGGATGACTACAGATACAACTTCAACAAGAAGTGAAAATCCAAAGAAGAAGAAACAAACTCGGCGCTCAGATGAAGCAAACAGTCTGAAAAGGAAAGCGACAGCTCACAGTTTAGCATATGCTAGTTTTAGCATTAGCATAGTGAACGTTTTGAGTGTGCAGATTTTGGATGTAGACTGGACCATGGAGCGTCCACGAACAGAACCACTGAACTCTGTAACATTCGGAAGTTTCACAACCACTAACTCTCAGCCACTAACAGGTTACAGGCTAACAACAGAAGAGGCTAACTACACTTAGCCTTGTGCAGGTGATCAGACTACTTTAACAACCTGACAGCTGTCCACACCTGAACTGATGTGACACCTGATCTGACACCTAAACATAAACACCTGAACCTGCAGCATCAGCAGCGTGTCGGACCTGTTTCACTGCTTCAGGTGGAACACGTTACTGTCAGTAGATCAGCGCTCATTAAAAACAATTTAGCTAAAAGTTCATCTTCATTGTTTATTATTTGTTTGTTGTTATTTCTTTTATGGATGCGTTCAGGAGAATCAGGTCTTTTTAAATGACTAATAGGTACAAACAGTTTTGGAATTGCCTTTGGTCCTTTTTTTCAACCACAAACAGATGTTACATCACTCTCTTCAAAGCCACCAGACTCCATTGACAAAAACAGTAATTTTACCTGCAGAATAAGGGAGTTGTTAACTGCTGACTTGATTGATCGGTTAGTTTGTTTGTGTTATTTGGTGACCTTAGAGTTCCAAATGTTTAGTTTGGACGAAACACAAAACTTTTGTAACCAGAACAAACTTGAAGCAGAGGTAGAGCAGCAGCTCCTGTCCTGTGAGCTTAAATCAGTGTTTTTCTGAATGGAGTCTGGTGTGTTTGCAGAGAGCGATGTAACGTCTGTGTGTGGTTAAAACAATCATCTTCCTCTGTAACAAAAAGGTCTCTCTCTGTAGGGATCCTTTCTGTCATGTTGTCACACACAAGAACTTTGTGTATTTGATATAAATGTGTTTTTGTATTTGTGTATTAATACTTTCACTTCAGTAAACGGTGTGAGTGCTTCCTCCTCTGCTGGTCGTGAACGTTGTTGAGGGTCATAAATTCAGCTCACAGTCAGGGTGTGTCTGTTCTGTCTGTTCTTTTCCATCAGGTTTTATAACTGATCAGTAAAACTTTAACTGACAAAGGTCTGTGTGTGTGTGTGTGTGTGTGTGTGTGTGTGTGTGCGTGTGTGTGTGTGCGTGTGTGCGTGCGTGCGTGTGTGTGTGTGGCGATAATCTCAGTGTCTAACATGTAAATATAGAGAAGTTTACAGATAAAGAGTGATTTTCACGTCCTTTGAAGGACTTTCACGTGAAGCAGGTCACTTGTAAAAATGGACTCAGTGCAGGTCGCCAACAGGACAGATGACCAACAGTAAAACGGGTCAAAGGTCAAAGAGGTTCACCCTCGAACATTACTTCTGTTTCTTTATTTTAGTTGTTCAACAGGAAGTTAAAATGCTCCAGTCAGCAGTGTGACTTACTTCAGTCCAGTTTATAATTTTCATTCATCCATCAGTGTTTCAGTGTGATGAAGACGAGGAGGAGGAGGAGGGCGGAGAAGAGAAAGGACAGACAGATGAATAATGGAGTGATGGATGGATTAAGAGAGAGTGAGACTTTGATCCCTCCACATTCTTCTGTTTGTCTGCAGCTTACGTTAACACACACACACACACACACACACACACACACTGTGAGTCAGCAGGCTGCACATCAGTGAACTATGTGGAAACCTCTGAGAATGTGTCAGTGAACGCAGCACGAGAGCTACAAAGGATACATCTGGTGTTTTTAAACCTGGGCCCTATTTCTAATATATTTTGTGTCTAAATTAACGGATGCACAAAGTGTGTGAGTGTCTCCAGTAGATGTGTTCATCCTGCAGCAGTGAAACAGGCTGATTTAAGCTCACAGAACCTCTGTTTTAGTTACTAGCCCCTTACACTGCCATTTTAAGGCAGGATTATTACGCCTCTGTTATGTTCCTTGCCTTGGCAAAGGCCGCATGACGGCGGAGCTTCGTTACAGCGCTGAGGTGGACCCGCAGTGTAAAAAGGTTTATACTGTGTGATACACAATTATTGTGTTGAAGCAGAACGAACAAATTAAAACACCAAAGTTACGCAATAACATAAACAGACTAACCGATGGAGGCGGTGGTAGACCACAAACTCCTGTGTTCCGTGAGCTTAAATCAGTGTTTTTCTGAATGGAGTCTGGTGTGTCTGCAGAGAGCGATGTAACGTCTGTGTGTGGTTAAAACAATCATCTTCCTCTGTAACAAAAAGGTCTATCTCTGTAGGGATCCTTTCTGTCATGTTGTCACACACTTAGAATAACAATCTGAGCCTGTCAGTGGAAACAACAAGAACTTTTAGTGGACGACCTTTGACCCATCAAGGATTATGTTGCAGCCATTACAGCCTGTTTCACTGCTGAGTGCTGGGGCACTTTACTTGAGCAATTCTAAAATTTGTTTTCGTCATTTAGACCCCAAAATATGTTTAAAAATACCATAATTCCCCTTCTAATGTTTCATTGCACAGCTGACGTTCTGACCTCTAACTCGGCTCCTTCTACATGAAACAATCTTCAACCAAGAGTCTGTTAATCAGTGATACTTCCTGCGGCCCTAAACGCACCTTCTCAAAGTCACTCGGAGACAAACTGTGCAGAGTCAGCGTTTATCACAATCAGTCGGAGGACCTGACGAGGTCACGTCACTGCAGAAACCTTCACACCTCAACGAACCAGTGAAATCCTGCAAACGGACTCCAGAACCAAACTCTCACAGAAAACATGTCAAACATCTGCTCTAGACACGCAGACGGGCTCTCTAAAACTAAATCAATCACACTGATCGATTAATCCACCGAATCAAACTAGTTTGTTTTTCGTTTACAAGTTTGAGTCATTTTTTCGGGGGGAAAAATAAGGAAGACTCTGTAATTTATTCCAGTTAAACTCTATTTGTGGACATTTGAACGCGTCACCTTGGGCTTTACTGAAGGGCATTTAAACCCAATTCTAACATTTGATAAATCTTTAAAGATGTAAATGTTTCTGTTGCAGCTCTTATGCTTTTCGTAATAATGCCTGATTCTTAAAATTAAAAAGTTTTTTTGTATTAAACTTTCATACATTTTAAACTCCCTGCGGATTAAAACGTTGTTAATAAAGCGTTTGATCCCTCCATCACCAGCCGGGTTTGTGTACTCACGGTGGGGAGTCATGGTGGCGGATCAGCGGCACAAACCGTCCTCAGAAGCCGGGCTGAAGCGTCACAAGCGGCGGACACGGAGTCAAAAGGTTCCCGGAGAAAACGTGGAGCTCCGACCTGCTGCTCATCAGCTGCGTGCACACACTCAGCTCAACAAGTCTGCAAGTCAACCCAGAGACAGGGAAGGACCCGCTGCACCGTGCTGCGTTCAGGGGCGGTTGGAAATGTCGAAATTAATCAGGGGTGGCGCAGAAAACAAGCTTGAAGTGGTGATTCAGCTACAGTTAGACATTTAAGCTTTTCTTTTGCTTCTTCTTTGACTGAAAAGATCCGAAACATTATTCTTTAAACTTTGTACATCCAAAACTTTCTTGATACAGAAGAATCTACATTTAAATTCAAGGAGAGGACATTTCAGGGCAGGTGGAGGACAGACTCATCTCAAATAAGACAAACTAACTGGTAGAGCAACAACACCTGTGTGTGCAAAATACCTAGTGGCAATCAGGGCCCCCCCACCTACTGTAGGGCTCTAGCATTATGCTGATGTCTTACACAGACTCAATATGCAATAAATAAACTTTCATGGACGCATCAGTCTCATTTCCTGAGAGCAGCAAGCTCTTTGTTTGCCGACACACTAAACACCCTAACTTTCCAGCTTTGATGTCAAGACAAGGCTTTCCACTCGCCCACCTGCTTAGCTGCCACCGCATCACCTCTGTCTCCCTGAGGGGATCTCTTAACCTCAAACTGACCTGGTTCTGGGGAGTGACAGGCAGGAGAGGGGCCCCCAACTCCCCTGTGCATGTAGTAAGTGCAGATGCCCCAGTGTTAGCTATGTTGTAATTCTGGTTCAGCTTTTTAGAAGTGAAACCAAAGTACACGAGTAATGAACTCTCTCATGTATTTTTCACCGAGTGTCACCATGAAGTTGAAGCAGAAACAAATCCACAGCTTTGCAGTCAGTACGAGGTATTTTGGGTTCTGTAAACTACACATGGATTGCAGACCATTTGCAACAGCGCCACCCTTGGAGGAAGGCCTCACCAGAAACAACCGCGTATTCAATTACAATATGCTACAGTAGGAAACACCACCACAACAATACTTTCTGTAGGCTGTTTTTAAATCACAGATACTGGACATAGCAAGCTTTTGAAAATACGTTTTTAGTTACAGTTGAAAGCAACAAATAATATTTTAAAGATTTTTCCAGAGACCCCCCAAATATGCTTCTGTTGAGGCTTTCAGGCGGTCTCAAGTGTCAATCAAGGGGTCTCAGACCCCCCGAGATCCCCTTTATTTCACACCCTGGTTTTAGGAGCTAAAATCAGTGTTTTTCTGAATGAAGTCTGGTGTGTGTGCAGAGAGCGATGTAACGTCTGTGTGTGGTTAAAACAATCATCTTCCTCTGTAACAAAAAGGTCTATCTCTGTAGGGATCCTTTCTGTCATGTTGTCACACACTTAGAAGAACAATCTGAGCCTGTCAGTGGAAACAACAAGAACTTTTAGTGGACGACCTTTGACCCATCAAGGATTATGTTGCAGCCGTTACAGCCTGTTTCGATGTTTATTAGAAATAAACAGTAACACAACACAATAATCACTCGTTATTCAGTTATCAGCTTTGTGTATCAGAATCAGATTTATTAACAGGTAAGTTTACACATAAAGGCAGAGATGTGGACTTGAGACTTGGTGACTTGGACTCGAGTCACTGTTTTGATGACTTGCGACTTGACTTGACTTGAGGCATGATGACTTGGATGACTTGCGTGTGTTCATAAGTTTGAATGTTAGCTGTTAAATATAAAATGATCAAATTCAAAGTTTCTGTCTAACTAAGAAGTCTGTACCAGCGCAGACCGGGAGTCATGATTGGACTCAAAGAGCTCCCCGTATGTGACTGTCATGATTGGATGACTGGCTGTCAGTCAAACTCCTCGAACAAATAATCCATACTTATGGTTATGATGCCAATGATAGTGGTACACAAGTGTAAGGATTAGCAAGAACAGCATAGTAATGATGATCAACACGGTCTCAGAGCAGACCGTCATCATGGCTGCATCTGTGCCAAGATAACACAGATACAATCACTGTCAGACTGTTTGAACAGGTTATATAAACCGGCCAATAATATCATTATTAGACGGGCTGCTAACACCTTGTGTTTTCTCTTTATAAAGAGCGGATACTACAGGTAAGAGTGCTGGATGTTGGGTGAAAGTGACTTGACTTGGGACTTGACTTGTCTTAACTAAGGACTTGACTTGACTTGACTTGACATAACCTGTGACTTGACTCAACTTGCCCAAGAAAAAATGACTCGAGACTTGCTTGAGACTTGGACCAAATGACTCGAGACTTGTTTGAGACTTGGACCAAATGACTCAAGACTTGTTTGAGACTTGGACCAAATGACTTGAGATTTACTTGGGACTTGGACCAAATGACTTGAGACTTGTTTGAGACTTGGACCAAATGACTCGAGACTTGTTTGAGACTTGAACCAAATGACTTGAGACTTGCTTGAGACTTGGACCAAATGACTCGAGACTTGTTTGAGACTTGGACCAAATGACTCGAGACTTGCTTGAGACTTGGACCAAATGACTTGAGATTTACTTGGGACTTGGACCAAATGACTTGAGACTTGTTTGAGACTTGGACCAAATGACTCGAGACTTGTTTGAGACTTGAACCAAATGACTTGAGACTTGCTTGAGACTTGGACCAAATGACTCGAGACTTGTTTGAGACTTGGACCAAATGACTCGAGACTTGCTTGAGACTTGGACCAAATGACTCGAGACTTGCTTGAGACATGGACCAAATGACTCGAGACTTGTTTGAGACTTGGACCAAATGACTCGAGACTTGTTTGAGACTTGGACCAAATGACTCGAGACTTGCTTGAGATTTGGACCAAATGACTCGAGACTTGTTTGAGACTTGGACCAAATGACTCGAGACTTGCTTGAGACTTGGACCAAATGACTCGAGACTTGCTTGAGACTTGGACCAAATGACTCGAGACTTGTTTGAGACTTGGACCAAATGACTCGAGACTTGCTTGAGACTTGGACCAAATGACTCGAGACTTGCTTGAGACTTGGACCAAATGACTCGAGGCTTGTTTGAGACTTGGACCAAATGACTCGAGGCTTGTTTGAGACTTGGACCAAATGACTCGAGGCTTGTTTGAGACTTGGACCAAATGACTTGAGATTTACTTGGGACTTGGACCAAATGACTTGAGACTTGTTTGAGACTTGGACCAAATGACTCGAGACTTGTTTGAGACTTGAACCAAATGACTTGAGACTTGCTTGAGACTTGGACCAAATGACTCGAGACTTGTTTGAGACTTGGACCAAATGACTCGAGACTTGCTTGAGACTTGGACCAAATGACTCGAGACTTGCTTGAGACATGGACCAAATGACTCGAGACTTGTTTGAGACTTGGACCAAATGACTCGAGACTTGTTTGAGACTTGGACCAAATGACTCGAGACTTGCTTGAGACTTGGACCAAATGACTCGAGACTTGTTTGAGACTTGGACCAAATGACTCGAGACTTGCTTGAGACTTGGACCAAATGACTCGAGACTTGTTTGAGACTTGGACCAAATGACTCGAGACTTGCTTGAGACTTGGACCAAATGACTCGAGACTTGTTTGAGACTTGGACCAAATGACTTGAGATTTACTTGGGACTTGGACCAAATGACTTGAGACTTGTTTGAGACTTGGACCAAATGACTCGAGACTTGTTTGAGACTTGAACCAAATGACTTGAGACTTGCTTGAGACTTGGACCAAATGACTCGAGACTTGTTTGAGACTTGGACCAAATGACTCGAGACTTGCTTGAGACTTGGACCAAATGACTCAAGACTTGTTTGAGACTTGGACCAAATGACTTGAGATTTACTTGGGACTTGGACCAAATGACTTGAGACTTGTTTGAGACTTGGACCAAATGACTCGAGACTTGTTTGAGACTTGAACCAAATGACTTGAGACTTGCTTGAGACTTGGACCAAATGACTCGAGACTTGTTTGAGACTTGGACCAAATGACTCGAGACTTGCTTGAGACTTGGACCAAATGACTCGAGACTTGCTTGAGACATGGACCAAATGACTCGAGACTTGTTTGAGACTTGGACCAAATGACTCGAGACTTGTTTGAGACTTGGACCAAATGACTCGAGACTTGCTTGAGACTTGGACCAAATGACTCGAGACTTGTTTGAGACTTGGACCAAATGACTCGAGACTTGCTTGAGACTTGGACCAAATGACTCGAGACTTGTTTGAGACTTGGACCAAATGACTCGAGACTTGCTTGAGACTTGGACCAAATGACTCGAGACTTGCTTGAGACTTGGACCAAATGACTCGAGGCTTGTTTGAGACTTGGACCAAATGACTCGAGACTTGTTTGAGACTTGGACCAAATGACTCGAGACTTGTTTGAGACTTGGACCAAATGACTCGAGACTTGTTTGAGACTTGGACCAAATGACTCGAGACCTGCTTGGGACTTGAGCAAAGCTGACTTGGCCACAGCACTGCATAAAGGAACTTGTTTTGGTGTAAGAACATGAACAGAGACGAACAGAACTCCCACTGTCAAAGATGTCAAATGTGAATAAAATAAACAATAAAAACATCACACTTATATAAAGTAGCAGTAAATGACAGGAAACAGCTGTATATTAAAATATGAAACAGTGTGTCCTGCACTCTGCGGCCTGAGGGTTGCACAACTTCACACACTTGAAGCACTTAAAACACGTCTGGTGATGAAAACATGACTTTGAGTTTCTGCAGTGAAACTGGAACGTGTTTTTATCGTCTGTGGGGTTTTAGGTTCAAACTGCAGCTAAATTCCCGTTTTATCAGCAGCATGTGGAGCAGTGTGTCGTGATGTTTGAGCTGTAATGAAACCCCGTCCAGTTCTCCTCGACTCGCTTCTTTTCTAAACATGGTCACCTGAGAGTTCCTCATGAACCACAAAGCAGCAGAAGAACGAGGGTCCAGGTCAGGTCTCAGTCACACCCTCACTTTCTATCTCAAACTTCTTCCTGTTATTTGTTCTGATTAATCTCTGTCTCCTGATCATTTCCTGACAGAAATAACTTCATTCAACAACAGCGTTACTCCAACACTGTGTGTGTTTGTGTGTGTGTGCGCACATTCCTGTAGCTGGGAGTCATCAGTCATCTGGTAAACACACACACACCTCACAAAGAGCTGACACAATACTCATTAACTCTGCTTTCAACACAGGTCAAAGGTCATTCATTTCCTGGACATTAGCCACAACCATAACCACTGTTACTAAACTTCACCAAAGATTTACTGATTAATAATATGGAGACGGATCACGTCCCTTTGAGGAAAGCGAGTCCCCGTAATTTATAAACAGACTTACTGTATGTCCCAACAACGTGGTGTATACATACACACACGCTAAACACACACACACCGACCCCTACCACTTGGGTCTGTGTGTGTGTGTGTGTGTGTGTGTGTGCAAAGCTGCCCATGAGGGGACCTCGTGCATTAATCACAGAGGACGTCCTCATGTGTGTCTGTGTGCCGTGGAGAGACATCTGATATCTTTATCTCAGAGTCATCTTTCCCCGCTCCTCTCTGATCGCTGCTCCATGAGGGCTGTTACATAACTGTGTTCAACATCCCTGCACACACACACACACACACACACACACACACACACACACACATATTCACTCTGCAAGCCTTCTCAGTGTCCACAGCTCCGTCTAAATCTCTCCAGTTTCTCGACACTGTCTCACCTCCTAAATCAGTACATGCAGGAATAAGTTCACCCCGAGACTCTCTAGATGTGTTCAAAACACAGACTGTATAAAAAGATGGCCGACATGACAGCTTCCCCACAGGTGAAGCCAAAACCTCTCTGTCGCCCCCTGCTGACTGGCTGCAGTATAGCTCAGAAAGCCCGCCTCCTCCATGTTAACAGATGGGACATGAGTCAAACTATAAAATCAAAATACACGTCAAATACATTTTTCTCAAACATGGTTTCTGTCGTTATAGTTAGTTCTTATCCTGCTGATTTATGTCACAGTGTTCATTTTTCTGACACGTTTATTTTTAATTAGTTATTTGATGCTATAAAAAGGGGGTGTGACCTCATGATTGACAGCTCTGTTGACTAATACAGCTCCTGCAGCCGATCAGTTCCAGATTAGCAGAGTGGGGGACAAACGGCAAGAGGAAACTAAAACAATCACTACAGTCATTGAAGTTTCCATACCGGTGAACTTTAACCTCAGACCAACACAAGAAGCTGTTCTGCTGTTAAACACGCCGGCGAGGGGATCCGTGCTGTTTTTCGGTAAGTTAAGTGTGTGTTTTGGTTAGCGGCTACGGCAGCGCCATCCGCCGATCTCTACTGCGCGGACTCTGGCTCCAAATTACGTCGCCATCACAAGATGGCAGCGCCTATCATGGGGCCTGTTTTGGCTTCAATGCCATACAATGAGAGCAGATGGAGACGCGTCGTCCATCTATATATACAGTCACTGGTGCAAAGAAGATGCAAGATGCAACATGGGGGTTTTTTTTGGGCAGTGTCATGAAAGCCCGTCAGCGTTGAGATTCTGCTGATGTCCTGACATTGAATTGAAAAAGTCCAACCAAACTCCATTCAAAAAACACTCATTTTAAAGCTGTTTTCTTGTCGACTTGCAGACAGACCTGACAAAGCATGACCTCAGCCTCTTAACAACCCTGCCTCCTGATGTAGTTCTCTCAGCATCCTCTCAGCCTGTTTATTGTCATTAAATCTCAGTAACATCTGTTTGTTGTGGCTTCATAGCGCTGTAGTGAGACAGATCTCAGCCCACGCGTGACTTGCTAGATACAGTGAAACTGCCACTCAGCGGAGACAGATGGACAGGCGCTCCACAGCTGAGACAGAATGCCGGTAGTTGGTGTCCATCAGAGAAATCCTGGTACTGATCCGAGCTCACAGCTCATCACACTGGGCACTGGTCAGCCTGAAGGAGCTGGAAGCAGCAGGAGAGTTCATCATTTGAAGATACTCCCTCCAGGAGGTTTTGAGATATTGTTGTCATGAGAAGCACAACCCAAAAACCGTCATGCTTCAGGCTAAAGTATTAATATATTTCATCATTTAATTAAAGGCACCTTGAGTAGATTTCAGATAGATACAGAACATGAATCTTCTCTGTTTGTGCTTCGCTTTAATTCATCAGCAGTTTAGTAGTTGGAGTCTTAATACGATGTTTCTCAATACAAAGATGCTGACGGTTGATTTAGTCTCTGATGTTCTGCAGGGAACTTGGAGATTTGTGTTTCGGTTCGTTTGCTCGGTGAAAGTGTTGAAATTATCCTGAAAATGGAAAGTTGTGCAGCTGAATCAGCAGCTGCAGATATTTAAAAGGAGTGTTTGTGGTTTCTTCGGGTCAGTGGGTCACAGAAAGAGAAGTCGGTACAGTCACAGGTCTGACTGAGGCGTTTATTTTGCTGCTGTCGCTGGTTTCTTTACGTTCATGCAGCTCCGAGAAACGAAACATGAAACTCTGAATGTGGAGAAAACGAGAAATAAAATGATTTTCTTTGAAACAGACGTCTTCACTCTGCTGTGTCTCCGTCCACCTTCTCCTGTTCTCTCTTTTCCTTTAACAGTTTGTTGTTATAAGTGTTGTCCTTTAGCAGAACCTTCTGAACTGTTACATTAACATGAACGTTAACAAAGAAAGGACACTCAAGGAGCTAAATAATCCTTTTTAAACTTCTGTTGTAATTTCCTTTAAAGTTTGACTTTGCTTTGAAGACAGCTGAATGTTGTTTTTGATTTCTTTCTATGTTTCTGCGTGACTGTCCAATCTTTCACGGATGTCCGATTCAAAGTTCTATTTCAAGGGGAAAATTCAATATTATTCAATATATCAAAATACTAACTGAAATTACTTATTGGTATTGGTGTTTTCTCAGCCCTGAGTAGTGTCTTTAAGGTGTTCCTACCTTTACTGATGAGGTATCGCAGGTGTGGCCTGAAAGGGCAAAGCAAAGGGGGCAGGAGACGAGCATGCTACGGTTGACATGACCGCCGCGCTGCATCGGGGGGAATGATGGTGGAGTTGATGACAGAGAGTAATGGTAACGTTACTGTAGCCAGCATATTTATAACAGAGGCTAACCTGGACTCTGACACCGACGGTGAGTAAGACGCGGTGGGGGAGATGAGTGAGAGGGAGGTCGGGCATCAGTTTGTGCCCATCTCTAGAGACCTGAGGGGGTTCAGCCCACCGAGGCCAGGAGCCAAACCCGGCAAGAAAACCACCACACTGCTGCCCTCCCTGTGCTCACACTGAAGCCCCTCTGCTAGTTAGACGAGCTAACACCAACACTTCACTGTGCTCAGGGCCGACATCAGGCAGAGTTCAGCAGTGGTTACTCCCTCCTGTCAATAATAAACCTGTTACACTGAGCGCCCCCTGCAGGCCTGGAGCACTTCTGTTGTGACGTCTGGATTGGCAGCCTGTTTCTTCTCACCGTCGCAGGGCGGTGGCCTTTGCCGGTAAAGTGAATTTCAAAAAGATCAAGCTGCCCTCACAGAAGAGACTGGATGAGTTTGTTCTGAAACAGGAAGTCAGGTCTGATTCATTTAATTACACAACGAGAACTTCCTCCCAGCATGCACTGGGGCTCACCTTGGTGTGGCTTTTACTGAGTGATCAGGTAGTATTGACGACCTGGACTCAATCCTTCCCCACGCTCGCTCACACACACACACACACACACACACACACACACACACACACACACACACACACAATTAATGAAGCAGCTCTTACCTTTTTCTTCTCTTTTTGTTAATTCAGTGATAATCCAGAACTTCTCCTCAAGACTGTGACATCTCTGCCACGGCGTGTGTGTTTGTGTGTGTGTGTGTGTGTGTTCCTGTGTGTGTGTGTGTGTGTGTGTGTGTTCCTGTGTTTTTAAGTCCAGGTCAGGAGCTTGTTGCCGGTTCTTTGTACTCCACAGTGTCTCTAACTGTTGGTTCTCCCCTCGGCTTCTCTCACTTCTGTCCTGCTGCAGGTTCCCTCCTTCTCCGCTCTGTTTGCTGGGTTCTGCTGGGTTCTGCTGGGTTCTCCTGGGTTCTGCTAGGTTCTCCTGTCTGCTGGTTCTGTCCGACTCCACTGGTTTCTCCTCTTGCTCCTCGTCGGGAATTCTGCTCCTTGTTTCCTGTTTGTTTTATTTTGTAGCTGCATCAGGAAATGGTCATCTTTTCCTCTTCCTCCCCCTACTGTCGACCCCCAACACACACACACACACACACACACACACACACACACACACACACACACACACACACACACACCACACCCTGGACTTAATGAGTGGTCAGGTTGCCGTCACCACAGCAGCGCCCCTTAAAAAGACTCACTAATAAAAAATCAACTAAATTAAAAGTGAGAAAAAGAGAAAAAACATTTTTTTAATCAGGATTGAAAGCAAAAAAAACAACGTAAAACAGACTAAAGAACTGTTTTATACTAAATTCTATCTTACTTTACAGATCAAAATAACATTTCTTTTACGTAATTGATTGTCGTCTTTGGGACTGACTCACTGCTGGAGACAGCCTCAAGTGGACACGAGAGGAACTGCAGCTTGTTGGCTCTATGGAGTTTGATGTATTGTTCAGCTGCTTGGTCGAGGAAAGGGCTCGCACATATGAATAAAACATTTATTTACTACATGTCAAAAGAAAAGAAAAAATCAGGGTGGTTTGGAAAGTTCTAGAAATAATTTGAACTTTTATATGAAGCAGCTTTTTTTCTGTTGTTTATCCTGGTCCACAATGACATCAAGAAGAAAAATCAAAGAATGGTTTTCAAAATAAAAATCTGTAGTTAAAAAACGTCACACATTGAATTTTGCGTTAACAAAATGAAAGCATGGAGGATCTGAAGCAGCAGCGTTCAGACGTAAGCTTTGGAGCTGCCGCTGTCGGAGGCCGGAGCTGCTCTGTAGATGTTCTGTCCTCGGCTCGTCGTGCTGAAGTTGTATGAAAACTGCCTGCAGGACAGAAAACAAGATTTCAGATTCACAACCAAATTAAACAGCAGAAACACAAAATCCAGTTTAAATATCCTAAGGAGACAAGTGCAGCAGGTTCAAGTCCAAAAGTCCTGAAACTTTAGTGAGATCATCTGATCACTCTGTACGTCCACTAACAGTTCTTGTTGTTTCCACTGACAGGCTCAGATTGTTCTTCTAAGTGTGTGACAACATGACAGAAAGGATCCCTACAGAGATAGACCTTTTTGTTACAGAGGAAGATGATTGTTTTAACCACACACAGACGTTACATCGCTCTCTGCAAACACACCAGACTCCATTCAGAAAAACACTGATTTAAGCTCACAGGACACAGGAGCTGCTGCTCTACCTCTGTCTCCATTTGTTGGTTTGTTTGTGTTATTGTGTGACTTTTGTTGTTTTTAATTGTTAGCTCATAGCCAACACAATATTAGTATAACACACAATAACACGTTTGAAGCAGCGCTATAGACCAAGACTCCTGTTTTCTGTGACATAAAATGACCCTTTTTGTTAATGGACTCTGGTGGCTTTGAAGAGAGCACAGTAACATTTATTTTCGGTACTCTGATCAGGTGCTTTTTCCCCACTGATTACGTCACAGCCTTTGCAGCCTGTTTTCCTGCTGCTGGCTGAAGAAATCTACTGAAGTAATTCACAAACGTTTTTACCTTTAAGTCATTTAGACCCCAAAATATGTTTAAAAAAGGACCAGGTTTAAAAATACAGGAATCAACCTTTAATCATGGACGACCACACTCCAGCCAATAAGAATCCAGTACTCTCTGTGGCATTGGGATAAAGATGACTGTGTGTGACTGCCCCCCTGTGGACACACTCCAGTACTACATGTAAGATGCCCCCTGTGTGGTGCTGTGGGTTTACCCTGCAGGGGGGGCGGGGGACGTCTTCCTGCAGGAGCAGCAGAGCATCGATCCTCCCAGTACGGCCAGACAGGAGGCGGCCCAGCCCAGATACAGACCAGTACCCAGCTCGAACCTGCAGCCCCAACACACACACACACACACACACACACGCACGCACACACACACACACACACACACACACACACACACACATCCCCTCCGCTCTGACCCGTTTGACCCTGTATACAGCTCACCTGTTTACATTATATTAAGGCTTAAAGTGATGCATCATTAGGGGCGTGGCCTCTTTGAGTGACAGCTGGGAGCTGCTAGCTGTCTGCTAGGTGTCCCCTCAGCTAACTCAGTCACTGAACGTAGCCTCTGGGCCGTGTTTGTGCTGTTGGAGCCTTTTGGAGATTTGTTCATGTAAATATCAGACAGATAATCTGTGTGTGCTTTATTGGACGAACAGACCGTCCAACACGTCTCACACACTGTTTACACTCATTATTTATTTACATGTTAGCACCGATTAGCAGCTAGCTGTGTCTGTGTCACCATAACTCTCTCGTTGGAGGAACATCTTTACCTTGATATACAGGACTGTGCAAAAGTTTCAGGCAGGTGTGAAAAATGCTGTAAACTAAGAATGCTTTCAGAAATGGAAGTGTTAATCGTTTATTTCCATCGATGAACAAAATGCAGTGAATGAACAGAAGAGAAATCTAAATCAGATCAATATCTGGTGTGACCACCCTTTGCCTTCTAAACAGCATCAGTTCTTCTCGGTACACTTGCACACAGTTTCTGAAGGAACTCGGCTGGTAGGTTGTTCCAAACATGTTGGAGAACTAACCACAGATCTGCTGTGGATGTAGGCTTCCTCAGATCCTTCTGTCTCTTCATGTCATCCCAGACAGACTCCATGATGTTGAGATCAGGGCTCTGTGGGGGCCATACCATCACTTCCAGGACTTCTTGTTCTTCTTCACGCTGAAGATAGTTCTTCATGACATTGGCTGTATGTTTGGGGTCGTTGTCCTGCTGCAGAATACATGTGGGGCCAATCATACGCCTCCCTGATGGTATTGCATGATGGATAAGTATCTGCCTGTATTTCTCAGCATTGAGGACACCATTAATCCTGACCAAATCTACGACTCCATTTGCAGAAATGCAGCCCCAAACTTGAAGGAACCTCCAGCATGCTTCACTGCTGCCTGCAGACACTCGTTATCGTAGCGCTCTCCAGCCCTTCGGCGAACAAACTGCCTTCTGCTGCAGCCAAATATTTCACATTCTGACTCATCAGTCCAGAGCACCTGCTGCCATTTCTCTGCAGCCCAGTTCCTATGCGTTTGTGCATCGTTGAGTGGCTTGGCCTTGTTTCCATGTTGGAGGCTTTTTGCTGCAGCTCTTCCATGAAGACCACTTGTGGCCAGACTTCTCCGGACAGTAGATGGGTGTACCTGGGTCCCACTGGTTTCTGCCAGTTCTGAGCTGATGGCTCTGCTGGACATCTTCCCATTTGGAAGGGAAATAAGCTCGATGTGTTTTTCATCTGCTGCACTAAGTTTCCTCGGCCGACCACTGCGTCGACGATCCTCAACGTCGCCCGTTTCTTTGTGCTTCTTCCAAAGAGCTTGAACAGCACATCTTGAAACCCCAGTGTGCTTTGAAATCTTTGTCTGGCAGAGACCTTGCTGATGCAGAATAACTACCTGGTGTCTTGTTGCTGTGCTCAGTCTTGCCATGGTGTCTGACCTGTGACATGAAACTGTCTTCCACAGCCTCACCTTGGCAGCAGAGTTTGGCTGTTCCTCAGCCAGTTTTAAGCCTCCTACACAGCTGTTTCTGTTTCACTTAATGACTGTGTTTCAACCTACATGTGACACTGATGATCATTAGCACCTGTCTGGTATCATTGGTTGATCATACACCTGACTATAATCCTACAACATCCCTGACTGTGTGCAGGTGTACCTGTAAGAACTGATGCTGTAGTAGTAACACCAGATATTGATTTGATTTAGATTTTTCTTTTGTTCGCTCACTGATCATTTTGTAAATTGATCAAAATAAACAATAATTATTTTTATATTTGAAAGCATTCTTAGTTTACAGCATTTTTCACACCTGCCTGAAACTTTAGCACAGTGCTGTGTCCTGATGGTTTTTCACTGTCTGTTGTCTTTTCAGTTGCTGATCAATGAAGCAGTGAAATGACAAAGACTGTGACCTTCACTACCTTTATACAAATGAGCACCTGAACGCAGCAGCACAACATGCTAACAGTATCTGAGCTTCTCACCCTGAACTTAACGTCAGGAGAAAATGGCCGCTGTGTTCATGTGGTGAATGTGAGCTTCATGAAAGTGTTCCAACATTTGTGTCCATGTGGTCTCACACAAAGGGTCACCTGTTACAAGACAAACGTCACACGTGTTCAAAGTGACGAGAGACGACATGAAATGATTTCCTTCAGGATCAAAGGTCAAGATTTTATTCAAATAAACGACGACATCGTTCAAAATAGAACAGAAACACAAACGAATCAAAATCATGAGTTCTTTTTTACAAGTAAATATCTTTGAGTTTTTAATCAAATCAAAGTGATGAAATCAGACTCATGAAAGAGTTTGAGTCAGTGAACAGAGTCAGTGATGTTCAGTCAGCAGAGTTTCTCTCACCTACAGAGACAACGAGGAACCGACTGAGCAGACCACAAACCCAGGATACAGAGGTTCAGTGAAGGAGGTGCTGAAGGTGTGGAGGTGGATCAGTGTGTCAGAGGAGACTCTGTAGAAGGACAGAGTGCCAGCAGGACAGTCCACATACACTGCTGCTCTACCAGAGGAGGAGGAGGAGGAGGAGGAGGAGGAGGAGGAGATGTTTGTTTCTCTCTTATTGTGCCAGACAGAGTAACCTTTATCAGAGCAGCTCAGACTCCAGGACTGATCATTCCATCCAAACCCACATTCATTAAAGCCTCCTCTCCTCCTGATTCCTCTGTAACTCACTGATACATCAACACTTCCTCTCCACTCGACCTCCCAGTAACAGCGACCAGTCAGACCAGTCCTACACAGCAGCTGAGGATGATAATCAAATCTGTCTGGATGATGAGGATATGACTGATCCTCCTCCACACGTGTCACCGTCCTGTTGTTGTCAGACAGTTTGAGCTTTCTGTTCACTGTGTTTGTGTCCACTTCCAGCTCACAGGCGTCTGATGGAGAGAAGGAGACACAACACAGCTGCAGGTTATCATCTGTTCATTCAAAAACAACTTTACTGACAGTTTCTGAAAGTCAGTCAAACTTAGATTTCATGTTTAACTGTGAATATTTGGCAGCACTGAAACTCAACACTGCAGCTGTAATGAAATGAACAGTTAGTGAACATGGCAGTCAGGATGTGTGGAGCCCAGGATAAGAGCACAATCAAGTGTCAGTAATAAAAGTGCAGCACAAAGAAGCTGTGAACCATCTGCTGTCTCAAACTGTTATTAGGTCAGAGGTCACATGAAGCAGAAAGATCAGAGCTGGAAGAAACACAGTGAATGTTCTCTGCACTGATCATCAAATGTATTGATTCTTTTGATTGGATCCTGCTGTTCACTTTGTTCACTTCGTACATCTTTACAGCTACACTGACAAACACAGAAAGTTAATCCTGATTGAAATTCATCTTCAGTCAGACAATTACAAACACTGGAGCCCAACATGAGCAGCTGTGTTCTCATGAAGCAAAGTTCAAACACACTCACACTTCCTCTCATCAGGTTTCAGTCTGTGCCGTCCACCATGGTCCAACCTGGAGGAAGAAACCAGATCAGAATCTACTTCATACAGCTTCACTCACATCCTCCATCAGACAGCAAGGTCACCAGTTAGAGACAGAGAGACAGCTTCTGTCTGTCTGTCTGTCTGTCTGTCTGTCTGTCTGTCTGTACCTCAGTGTCTCCAGTCTGCAGTGTGGATCCTCCAGTCCAGCAGACAGCAGCTTCTCTCCTGGTTCTCCAGGATGATTGTAGCTCAGGTCCAGCTCTCTCAGGTGGGAGGAGCTCAGAGCCGAGGCCAGAGAAGCACAGCCTTCCTGTGTGATCAGACAGCCTGACAGACTACACACACACACACACACACACACACACACACACACACACACACACACACACACACACACACACACACACACACTTTGAAACCAAAGTCCATGTTGGAAACTGGACCTGTCATTTCTGGTCACCCCACCAGCTCCCCCTCTTGGCTAGGAGGGGTTACTACTAACTCTGTGACTTGCATCTCTGCCTTCACTCCTGTAATCATGCTCATCCCAGTCAGGATCACTAACCAGCACTCACAACCTCGTCATAGTCCGGCTCACCCAGGTGGGTCAGTGATCCTTTAACCTGCATGCCCCCCTGAAGGCCCCGCCCCTTTATTAAATGTGTCTGATTAATGCAGATCTGTGGGTAACAAGGCTCACATATTAAATGACTTATTTTAAGGGACAGTTTGTTTTACTCTTCGACACTGAGACCTGACAAAAGGATGTGTTCCTTTAAATGAACTGTGCCCCATGGACTGTTCAGTCATTGGGACTCCACGTGGCTCAGGCCGCGGTGGAGGTCTCACTGTGGTGTTTTACCTGATCGACCTCCTGGTCCAGCTGCTCAGGTTTTACCTGAGTTCACTTTCTGACTTCTCTTATGAAGCTGCACCTTTAGCTGCTGGTTTTAACCTGCACATTGATGATGTCACAAACTGTGTAGCTGCTGAATTTCTTGATATCACTGAATCTTTGAACTTCAAGCTACATGTTGAAAGCCCCGCTCACAGGAGGGCTCACACCTCGGACCTTCTTCTCTGGGACTAGACACCGCCTTCAGCTGGTCCAAAATGCTGCAGCTGGCCTTCTCACAGGTTCAACACAATACGATCATATAACTCCGATCTCGGCCTCCCTGCATTGGCTTCCTGTCCACTACCATATTGATTTTAAAATTGTACTTTGAACTTTCAAAGCTCTACACGACCAGGCCCCTCGGTACATTACTGACTTACTAACCCCCTATGAGCCTGGGCCCCCCCTCAGATCAGCTGATAGGGGTTTGTGGGTTGTACCCAGAGCCCGATTAAAGACGAAGGGAAATCTGGCTCCCAAACTCTGGAGCGACCGACCTGCTGAAATCCGGTTTGCCAAATCTGTCTCTGCTTTTAAATCTCTTCTTCAAACATTCTTTTTTAAAAGAGCATTTATTTATGAGGACCTTTTTCTGTTCTTCTTTTCATGTATTTGAACTCTTCATTTCATTATTTTAAATTGTTACGAGTTCTAAACTGTTCGTAGAACTTTGTAAATAAAGGTGATTATTATTTAAGGCTGCAACAACTAATCGATTAAATCGATGGTTAAAATAGTTGGCAACGAATTTCATCATCGATTAGTTGGGTCTTTGTTATGATGCACGGCATGCGCTGTGAAAACGTCACTGGGGGCAGCCAGCCAATGCCGCGGCTTGTGTAGATCACGTGATGAATTACAGGAAGTTACGCCGTCTCCAGTCTTCTTTGTGATGAACATGAATCATTTTTCAGTGAGGAGTATCCGTTTGTTGTGCAGTGCTGATGATGTGTCCGCCTCCGGTAGATTAGTGTCTGTTTACACGGACAAACACACGATTACGGTTTCTAACTTTCATTTAAAAACAAACGTAACGACTGAAACTGCGTCTGTTTCCTCTCCTCTCCGTGTTGTGATGGGCCCATAGCCGGGCCGCTGATGAAGCAGCGGAGGACAGAAGACCGTGGTAATGTTACTAAGCTAACGCCACTGGTAAAGCTAATTTAACGCTAACTCTTGATGAAGCTAACGCCTGGCTTCATTAAACATCACAACATGGAGAGAAAACTAACGGCACGTATTTCTGTCTGCACGTTGTGTTTAATGAACTTGTAATCGTGTGTTTGTCCGTCAGAACGACACTAATCTATCGCTAATCATCTGAAGTTCGGTCAGAGAGGCTCTGGAGTAAAACATGACGTTATGGAGTTTTTGAATATTTCATGCCATCAGTCAGAGACAGACTAAAGTGAATCTTTTATTTATTCACAACAGAAACTGGATCAATATCTGATTAAATATATATTGATTAGTTACATTTCCCTGTTATACTCAGCTCATGGCTGCATCCCCAACGTCCTTTGTTTTTATTGTCGTGTCCTCGTCTGAACTTTCCTTTTTCATGTGAAATTAAAGTTAATCAACAAGATATTAATTGAGTTACTTTATTGATATATTAACACTGCATTGAACAAGAAAACAAGATGTCATATTTTTGTGTTTTGAACATAATGCTAATACTGAAATTGAGCTTTTATCTTTTTATCGACTAATAATTGATCATAGAAATAATTGACAGACTGATTGATTCTCAAAATATTTGTTAATTGCAGCCCTGTTATTATTATTATAATTATTATTGTTATTATTATTATTATCAGCAGTGATGCAGCTGCTGGACTGGCCTGTTGAGTCTGAAGGAAAGGCTCTTCATCAATACGTTTACAAACGTTCCAACCATCATCTCTGCTTTGTTACAGTCGTCGTGGGGATTCTTCTCTTTGGACCACACATGATGGAGTCCAGATGAACATAACTCAGACTGTCTCAGACCAGCGTTTATATATCCAAGTCCAGTTACTGAGCCGTGAACCAAAACACAATACTGGTGACAAGCTCCTCTGTCAGCTGACCCCTTCAGTGTGATATTACAGCCATTTTAATTACAGGGCCGTTAAAAGGACTAAAAGACGCTCAAAGTTTAACTTGTGATATTCATGTCCAGCTGCCTCAGACTCACAGGACTGAGAGCTGAGAACTGAGTACAGAAAAGGTGAGCTCAGAGGGTTATAATTCTCACACAGCTGCACACTAACCTGAGAGCTTCCAGTCTGCAGTGAGGAGTTTTTAGTCCATCAGACAGCAGCTTCACTCCTGAGTCCTGCAGGTTGTTGTTGCTCAGGTCCAGCTCTCTCAGACTAGAGGACTGGGAGCTGAGAACTGAGGACAGAGCTCCACAGCTTCTCTCTGACAGATTACAGCCACTCAGCCTGAAGAGGAATCAAACCAGTTGACACAGTAATTAATATATATAAAGGAAATAGAAGCTCAGGTGATCATTATTTTTAAATATCTTTATACTGACCTGATGGTTTCCAGCCTACAGTGTGGAGTCTCCAGTCCACCACAGAGCAGCTTCACTCCTGAGTCCTGCAGGTTGTTGTTGCTCAGGTCCAGCTCTCTCAGACTAGAGGACTGGGAGCTGAGGACTGAGGACAGAGCCTCACAGCTTCTCTCTGACAGATTACAGCCACTCAGCCTGAAGAGGAATCAACAGCACATAAAAGGAAACAATCACAAACAATAGTTGTTGTTTCTGAACAAAGTAAAACTACATTTAACATGAACAGTGATGTGTGCACGTACAGAGCTGTGTTGGAGGCTTTGACCCCTGGCAGCAGCCTCAGAAGAGCCTCCTCTGAAGCAGAGTACTTCTTCAGGTCAAACACGTCCAGATCTTTTTCTGATGACAGTAAGATGAAGACCAGAGCTGACCACTGAGCAGGAGACAGTTCATCTGTGGAGAGACGTCCTGATCTCAGGGACTGTTGGATCTGCTCCACTAGAGAGCGATCGTTCAGTTCATTCAGACAGTGGAACAGGTTGATGCTTTTCTCTGCAGACAGATTCTCACTGATCTTTGTGTTGATGTACTCGACTGTTTTCTTTTTAGTCTGTGAACCACTTCCTGTCTGTGTCAGCAGACCTCTGAGGAGACTCTGATTGGTCTCTAGTGAAAGACCGAGGAGGAAGCGGAGGAACAAGTCCAAGTGTCCGTTTGGACTCTGTAAGGCCTGGTCCACAGCACTCTGATAGAAACCTGTTGGGTCAGGTTTTTCTCTGAATACTTTAGACCACCAGGATGTTGTTTGTTCTTCTGACAGCAGATTGACACCAGAGTTGATGAATGTCAGATGGACATGAAGAGCAGCCAGAAACTCCTGAACGCTCAGATGGACGAAGCAGAACACCTTGTCCTGGTACAGTCCTCTCTCCTCTTTAGAGACCTGTGTGAACACTCCTGAGTACACTGAGGCTGCTCTGATATCGATGCCACACTCTGTCAGGTCTGACTCATAGAAGATCAGGTTTCCTTTCTGCAGCTGCTCAAAAGCCAGTTTTCCCAGAGACTCAATCATCTTCCTGCTCTCTGGACTCCAGTGTAGATCCATCTCAGCTCCTTCATCATACTTCACATTCTTCAGTTTGGACTGAACCACCAGGAATTGGATGTACATCTCAGTCAGGGTCTTGGGCAGCTCTCCTCCCTCTCTGGTCTTCAACACGTCCTCCAGAACTGTAGCAGTGATCCAGCAGAAGACTGGGATGTGGCACATGATGTGGAGGCTTCGGGATGTCTTGATGTGGGAGATGATTCTGCTGACCTGCTCCTCATCTCTGAATCTCTTCCTGAAGTACTCCTCCTTCTGAGGGTCAGTGAACCCTCTGACCTCTGTCACCGTGTCAACACACTCAGGAGGGATCTGATTGGCTGCTGCAGGTCGTGTGGTTATCCAGAGGCGAGCAGAGGGAAGCAGTTTCCCCCTGATGAGGTTTGTCAGCAGCACATCCACTGAGGTGGACTCTGTGACATCAGTCAGGATCTCATTGTTGTGGAAGTCCAGAGGAAGTCGACACTCATCCAGACCGTCAAAGATGAACACAACCTGGAACTCTTCAAACCTGCAGATTCCTGCTTCTTTGGTTTCAGTGAAGAAGTGATGAACAAGTTCCACCAAGCTGAACTTCTTCTCTTTCAGCACATTCAGCTCTCTGAAGGTGAAGGGAAACATGAACTGTATGTCCTGGTTGGCTTTGTCTTCAGCCCAGTCCAGAGTGAACTTCTGTGTTAAGACTGTTTTCCCAATGCCAGCCACTCCCTTTGTCATCACTGTTCTGATTGGTCCATCTCTTCCAGGTGAGGCTTTAAAGATGTCTTCTTGTCTGATGGTTGTTTCTGGCCTGTCTGGTTTCCTGGATGCTGCTTCGATCTGTCTGACCTCATGTTCATCATTGACCTCTCCAGTCCCTCCCTCTGTGATGTAGAGCTCTGTGTAGATCTGATTCAGAAGGGTTGGGTTTCCTGCTTTAGCGATCCCCTCAAACACACACTGGAACTTCTGCTTCAGGTTAGACTTCAGTTTCTGTCGGCTCACTGGAGCAACAGATCCTGAAAGAAACGAACAACAAATGATATCAAAGAGTGGATCCTGCAGAAACTCTCAACATCTAAGTGAGTTTTTCCTTCTGCATCACTTTTATTAAGCTCATTAGTATGGGGGGCTTTCTTTATTCAAGAGCGTGTTCTTTCATCTTGAGAGCATGAGATTGTGTTCAGTTTTTACTTTCCCTCAAAAACCTGCTTTTGCTCTCAAATAGCTCCTGTTTGTGTTCAGATTTGCTCCTTTCTGCTCAAACTGTTCACTTGCACTCAAATATTTTGTTGCTTGCACAAACTTACCTGCACTCCAGCTTCAACCCGTCTCCTGTCACTCAGGCCTTCTGTACTGAAACATCCGCTCTCAGATTTCTTCTCTGCTCTTTGATTTTCTTGATGCACCAACCCTGTCAAAAATCCCTAACCAATAGAAAACCAGGTCCAGGGTCGACCAATGACGTTATCCCTGCCCTGTCGGTGCGTCAGCTTTACTTTTCAGAGCATCCCGTTCGAGCAGTTACTCCACGTCTTCATCTGAGATGTAGAACTTAACTAACTAACCAGCCAGATAGCAGGCCGGACTCTCATCGGTGTGTTGGAGGACAAACAGACCTGCGAGCACCAGCTGTGTGAGCGTTCGTAACCCTCCAGCTTCATGAACAGGACCGTGTGATCACATGTGTGATGCAGTGAGAGCTTAACAAGCTGCACCTGTGGGAGACTCAGATGCAGCGAGGAAACTTGGGTCACTTTTAATGTTTCCAGACAAACCAGGTCTCCACCGCTGTGTTCCCAACTGCACGTTTTGCTGATCAGCTGAGCGGACCTGGCAGAGTTCACACGGTGATGGCCGACTCTGGAGCTCAGAAATGTACATTTGAACTGCTCAGTAATCTGTTTGTAGCTGACGTGGAAAGAGCACCTGTAAACATCCAAATGGAGCTGATAGAACTGTGAAACGATGCTCCAAGCTCCGCCCACCAGCTGCTCGCATGCTCTGCATGTTTGGAAGCACACACCTGTGTACAAGGCTGCTGACGGGGGGGGCATGTTGTCCTGGGCCCTGGGCCAGGGAGGGTCCAGGAGGGCCTCTTTGTGAGACATTTATAAATCATTTGTAAGACTCATTTTTCTTTTGACAATTTTCCATGAATGAGTGATGGTCAACAATTTTCTCTCACCTATTACATATGGAATGGTTCCGTCTGACTGGTTGCCATAGCAACGTACATGTTTCATGCCTAAAGGCTAGCTAGTGAAGAGTCAAGATGGCCAGTCATCAAAAACGAGAAGAAAAGCGAAAACGAGAAAATGAGAGTTCAACATTAAACATGTGGCGCACCAACAGCACGACACCATACAGTCGAGTTTATGGAATCATTCGGATGTCGTTGTTGTTGTTGTTTATGTTGAGTTTGGTTTGGAGTCTTACGCACGGCGTAAACGAGCTTTGATGCACTGCAGGGCGGTGCATGTGTCTTTGTTTACAACACAAATATGATTGTGACGTTCATTTTAGTCCCTCGTTTGTTTGTGCACAGTTAAGAGACGTCGGCTGTTTACACACACTGGCTGCACTTTGGACAGGCTGTGTTTCTGACATTGCGATAGAGCGTTACATTTCATACAAAGAGGGACGCATGTATTTTTGTTTACAATTCAAATGTGATTGATCACCAAGACTGTGATGTGTGCGCACAGTTAACAGTGTCACACCGCGGTGAGGGGTGTCTCGTCTTGGGATTTTTTGTCTTGTGAATTTCATGTTTTATTTTGAAAAGTAACTCTCCTCTCGTTTCAGGTCTCTTGCCCTTCCTCTTGTGTCACCGGTCTGACGTCTCCCCTGATCCCTGATTGTTTCCACCTGTTTCCCATTACCCTCATGTGCCTTATAGTCCGCGTCTCCCTTTGTCCTGTGCCAGAGTATCTCGTTTGTTCGTGTGCCTCCAGCCCCATGATCACAGTACTTGTCTCGTTCTTGTCCTCAGCGTCTAAGTTAGTATTCGATTTCCCTTGTCTCCTCTTAAATAGAGTGATTTTGTGTTGTAATCTTTTCAGAGCAGTGTTTAAGCTAGCCTTGTTTTGTAACCTTTTTTTTCCTCTGTAGGAGTGGTTTTGTTTTCATAGTTTTTTCAGAAAGAGTGTAGCCTAAATTTATAGCCTTTATACCCTCCCTCCGTTTGGAGTGCTTTTTGTTATTAAATTTTCATAGCTAATATTCCTCGTCAGAGTAGATCAGTTTTCAGCCTTTTTGTTTCCTCCCTTTGGAGTGATTTTCTGTTGCGTTTTGAATTTTACTTTTTCCTGTTCCTTATTTCTCAGATAGCCTAGAGTTGATAGCCTTTTTTCTTGTCACTCTGGTTTAAGAGTTGAATAGTGGATTTTCAGAATAAAAGCCTGCTTGATCTGCGCAAACCTCTGCATCTGAGTCCTCTTTTTAGTCCAGGCCTGACAAACAGGCTGTTTGCACTTCTTCTCATTGTTTACTTTCTTCCTGACGTTGTGATACCAATGCACAGGTGTCTGATGTTGCATAAGAAACGCACCTGTCACTTTGGATGTGTTGTGCTGATGTTGCTGGGCGCTGTCCGGTGATGCCGGGTGCTGAAGTCTCTCACCTTGACGCGTGACACTTTTCTGTCCCTGCCTGTTGTCAGTTGTTTGAAGCTGTTAGCCATATTGTGGAATAACCTCAGGACACATTCAGGTAAGAACTACATTTATATCGAATGTGCTGTGCACCAGAGCTGTTGTTCCTGAAAAAACTAACTGGCATATAAAGTAGCTCTAATGTCATGAGAATCGATGACTGTAAATGAAGATGTTAAAGGTCCTGGCGATGTGCCCGGTCCTCCGATGAAATGAACTGTTTGGTGTGTTTGTATTTGGTGGTGGGGCTAACCTTTGGGCTCTTTGTCGTGTGCAGATGGAATGCACTTTGTATGTGCTTTAAGCGTTCTATGCGCGGTGAGGACCGGGGATGTGGATGAGGGCCTGGGCGAGATACGCGGCGCTGCCTGTGTAAGCAACTGATGCACACCTTCACTCCATCCTGAGAGCGTCCATAGCTCAGAACCTGACCACAAACATGAACCAACCTGCAGCCAAGAAACACTTTGCCCTGTGATCACGAGGCAGACTGCTCATGGTGGAAATGTTTGCGTCAGCAGATTGATCACATTTAAATGTTCTTCTGTTGCTCGACGGTGTTGTGATAAAAAACTAGATTTAAGATTTTCTTGACAAAAAATACAGTTTGAAGTTTTCTGGCTGTTTTTGAGCCTGTGATGAAACTTTTCTGTAAATGAGTGAAAAACTGCTGATAGAGACATGAACAGATGAATAATGACGTCTTTTATTTTCCATTTGATCTCTGGTTTCTTCTTCTCGATACCCTTGGTTTGTTCTGAATCTATAAGATTTCTTGGGAGCAGTTAAGTTCATATTTCTGTACAACTACTTTGTCCTAATAGCTCTGATGAAAACGTGGTTTATTTACGTCTGTTCTGAAAACGTTGACCCCGTTGTGACCCAGTCGGTCATTTCGGCCCCATTTCTGACTGAGTTTGAGACCGCTGCTTTACACCAAAGTCAGTGCGACTGTATTGCAACAAAGCAAACATGAATGTGTTCTGTAAGGCTGTCACACGCTCAGGCATGCTAGCTTGTAGCCTCGCTCGTGTGAAGCATTGTGTCTTTGTTAGGGAGAAAATCTGATGACACACAGGAACTATTTGAGTGCAAAGGCAGGTTTTTGAGGGAAAGTAGAAAATCTAAACACAAAATCAATAAGTCATGCTCTCAACATAAAAACATTTATAAATGTAAACGTGCATTTCTTCTTTCCATCATGTTAAATCTGTTTAAATCCTCTTACTGCTCTGCAGACGGTCAGCCAGCTCCTCCTGATTTATTCTCCTCAGGAAGTGCACAGTGATCTTCAGAAAAGCATCTCTGCTGCTCCTCTGCTCCTCATCCTCACCATCCAACACCTCCTCATCCTCCCTCTGACTCCCTAAGCATGCTGGGTAATCTGAACTCAGAACCCTCTGGACTCTCTTCAGCTCGTTCTTCACAAATGTGACGATGTTCTCCTCCAGCAGCTGGAACAGAATCAGACACTGAACATGAATATAAAGTGGTAGAACACAACATGTGATCCATCAGTCAGTCTGAAGGCCTGCTGCTCAAACAGAACAGCATGCAGACTGAATGATGCTTTAGCATTTAGCCTGTAGTTAATGTGCTTCATTGTAAACAGTGTGTTGTACACACCATCAATGTGGAGTCCAGGTCTGTCTGATGCTGCTGGGCTGACTGATCACTGGGAACCTCTGAGCTCTGCTGAACTCTGTGGAGAAAACATCAAGTTGAAGGACGATTACTGACACAGCTGACTGATCAGAGGGAGTGAGCTGTGGGGTCTGATCCAGAGAGCTGGCTCAGTGGGAGGAGGGTGTCCAATGCTGGAAGACGGAAAGATGGAGCGACAACAAACCACTGATTATGTTCACCATTGATTGTGTTACAAAAGTGCCAAGACAAGTTTTTCCAGCGATGCAGACGGACAGAATGGAGGCAACCAAGAACTGTCAGTGGAGTACAGAAAGCCACCCCTCAAGGGAAGGATTCCTGATGTGCAGGTAGGCTACACAAACCAGGTTAGGTGGAGGGGGTTTGGAGGAGAGAGGGGCAAGTGGTCTTGGAGCTAATAAAGCTGGAGATCTCAATGAACAGGATGGAGGATGGACAAGGGCAGAACAGACTGCCTCAAGGCTGGGCAGAGGCCTTCAGGTGGACGGAGAGGAGGTTAACCCACAGGCTGAGACGCTCTAGATGTTTCTGTGAGACGAAGGGGGATACTGCAGGCCGGCAATGAGGCCAACGAAAAACACAGTTTGAAACCATCTTCATGTGAGATTGTTTGTTGGTGTTTCAGATGTCTGTTGTCTTTGTGTTTCCTCCTGTTGTCACCGACTCTGTTGTTGTGTCGTTGTTGTGATCAGCGCTGAGAAAGGAAACGCTGCTGATGTAACGAGACCGTCACAGACCTCCTCATGAAGCTCCATGTTTGAAGTCAGCTGCTGCTCTGATTACAGGATGTGAGCTTTCAAACACACAAACACACTGACATGGTTTCATCATGTTGAGCCTCATCACTGGAGTCTTTGACAGGTGACTGTTGTACAGGTGAACCCTGTGATGTCACCACTCAAACAATACACTGATGAGTCATACAACTCACGATGAAGCTCTGGACCAGGACACGAGTCTTTTCTCAGCAGAGTCAGAAAATAACAGTTTGATGTTTTAATTCTTACCTTCCATCAGCAGGATGTTCGTCTTTAAAGGTCAAAGGTTCAATCATAGACCGGTCGCTCTTCATGGACACACAGCTGGGTCCAGGAGCGTCTGGTCTCTGCTGCTGCATCCTGATACAAACAAACAACATCATGAGTTACAGTGAGCTGTTGTTCACCTGTTCAGCAGCAGGTGTGACAGTGAGTGTGAGTGATGATGGTGCAGTGATGTGAGTGCTGAGCTGTGACATGGAGGAGAGTCATGGACAGTTAGAGATCCTCATCTCACCTCAGAGCTTCATGTTCCCCACACAGAGAGCTTTTAGAGGGAGGGGCTCCCTCCTCTGTGTCCTCACACTGATCCATAGCAGAGCGCCCCCTGCTGGCAGAGCTGTGTCACTACAACAACTCTGACAGAGTTCAGCTGCTGCAGTCACATCCAGTCACAGAGACTTTGAGCTTCAGCTGTGGAGGAAACAGAGAAGATAGAGATGATTCACCTTCATCAGTCCACCTGATGTGATGCTGCCGTCACCTCATCATCACCTCACTGTCAGTCTGCAAACATCAGATGTACCTGCAGACACCTGGAGGAGGACCCCGCCCCCATCAGGGGCCCCGTTACAAGCAGCCAGGAGACGTCAGAGCGGCTGCAGCTCAGCGTCAGCAGAACTAAGCAGCTGATCGTGACTCTTCTCTGTCCCTTTGTGTGAATCTCACTTTATTTAATCCAACATAACAGATGTGTTACTTCAGATGACAGGCGGCCATGTTGTTTTTTATGTCACCTCTAACCACTTCATTTAAACTGGTTTCTGTGTGAACTTGTTTCTGTCTTTGTTCTGCTGAAACGTCTCAATTTGTCTCTGCAGATCAATAAAGTTTGATCTGATCAAAGGAGCTTTACTGCAGGACTTTGAGCTCATTGGACCTCATAAAGTGATAAAACCTTCAAACACACCCGACAGTTCATTGATTAACCACAATAATCAGCACATTGAAGACTTCCTGAACATCACACTGATTCTGTCATGATTTGTACGTTTGACACGTTAATAATAATCGATGACGTTCCCTCAGTTTCACTCGTGTTTCAGCTCCTCTCATGTGTCAGAGCTGCAGGTCAACATCTCACTGTTTGATTTCTTCATCAGCTCAGACTGAGCTCAGAGACAGGCCCTCACTGCTGCCTCTCACTGTCCTGTTAGCATGGTTAGCATAGCCTGCACGCTGACTGAGAGTCATTGTGCTGTCTGCACTTCTACTGTAGTCAGAGCAGCTAACGCACCTGGTGGCTAACTGTTAGCTTACAGCTCTGTTTACACTTAAACTGACTGAGAGTCTTTAAAAGAGTGAAAAGTGTCACTTACCAAAGCTTCAACACGGAGAACAGATCTGCGTCTCAACGAGAGGAAGTGAAAGTAAAAACTCAAAGCAGGAAAAACCACATTCTGTTCATCTCCATGGCAACAGGGATCAAAGGTCACAGCCTCCATTTGACTGAAGGAAGTTTGATGTTTTCTCACATGATTTATGAGGAGAGATAAAAGTGTTTGTGTCGTCAGAAGCAGCAGAGATCGTCGTCATGTCGACACCTCAGCTGTCAATCAACAGAAGACATTCAGACATTAAACATGAAGACAAAAGCACAAAGACTTTTATTCTGAAACATCCAGCTTTTTGAATGTCACTTCCTGTGTGAGGAAAACAGTCAGAGATGATGAGAATAAAGACTTTGACCGGTGAGAGCAGGCTGTCTGTCTGTGTCAGAGTGCTGAGCAGCTCAGGTTTCACACACAAACCTGTCTGTCAGAGGAAATGACAGCAGTCACATGACGCTACAGCAGCCAATAGACTGTCAGGAAACACCGACACGTCCTCATGGACCCAACCAATGAACACAAAGCCCCGCCTCCATGCAGCTCGTTCTGTTCCTGTTAATGTGCTCACTTCAATCTGTCCATGTAGATGATGTTGACAGAGGTCCTGATCATCGCTGAACATGTTGGAACTTATTTGTAAAAACTGTCAACAGTTCCAGAGTGAATCATTGTTATCGATCTATGTGACATTCTTCAATATGAACGATGAGATTCAACAATAACAGATGTAGAATAAAACACGTGGTGTAATCTTCAGCAGGAAACAAAGAGAGGCAGGAACAGATCATTTCTCTCTCATAATAATAATCACATATTGAATAATGCTCTCAGACACGTTTGCTCTCCTCTGAGTGAAACTACATGAACGTGAAACATAGAGAAGTTCCCTCTGAGATGTTCTGGAGTCAAAGTTTGAAGAGGCAGAAAATGGATCTGGTGAATCCTCTTACCTGGTTTGAAGTGGATCAGGTGATCAGTCAGTGCGGCGGCAAAATAAATCTGCTCTTCATCGTCATCAGGATGTGAACATGCGTCATAAACACAGCGCAAAAGACTTGATGCAGAGGATACAAATCTTTCACACTGAGCATGTGCAGATTGGACCAATCAGAGGAGGCCTCAGCTAGCCGTTAGCTTTCCTCAGATTGATTGTTGCACATTTAGTGATGACTGAGAAGTGAGCTAGCACGAGGCTGAGGAAGGAGAGAAGAGCGAGGAAGATGTGACTTTGTGCTGACAGAGAGCAGTGTACGAAAGAGTGCTCAGCGACCTGCTACCACCAGAGGGCGCTACAGCCATGGTGATGATCCTTCTTTAACACAATGACATATTGAAGAGCCTGTTATTCCTGTAAATATAGCTGTAGAAATATAGCAGGCCTTATCATTAGCTTAAACACACGTTGATGAAAGCATCAGGCAGGATTAATTAGGGCCTGAACACTGTAATGAACACAGTATGAAGGTAGCATTAGCAGCACCGTTAACCAGCTAGCTTCAGTAGCTGACTGCAGCTACACAATAAAAGGTTATTCTTTACCAAGGTACAATTAAAGATGGAGTTTGTACTTTGAAAGGACGACAGCAGGGCGACCTCCATGTTTACCACCTACAACTGATCCCACTAATAATCTCTAGAAACACACTTCTGCTTATTGTGTCACTTATATATTTCATACATTTGTCATTTACTGCTTCAGTTTAACACCTGGACGTACCTGCAGAATATATGACGTCTTAACTTGCGAGGAGCCAATCAGGGTCCACTATGTAACTCACAGTGTGATACAGCAACAAACACACCACAGTTAAACTTCAGAAATATTTACTTATGAAGAGATTCTGGGTTTTTACATGAGGGAGAAGGAAATGTCATTTTAACAGTTTGAACTCGGTCATTTCACTTTTTAAAAAGAAAACATGTCAGACACAAATTATCAGTCAGAGCATTTTAAACGTCTTTAACTCGTCCTCAGCCTGCAGATGTTACCAAGTTATCATCTTTATGAATATTTACAGAATATCTCCACTAATCAAGTGTTCGGTCGGTCCGTTTACACCCCTCTGACTCAGGGGGCTCCAGCTAGCATAAAGTAGCTTCAGTTAGCACAGGTCTAACTCATGGAGAAGAGGAAACTGCGGGCTGTTTGAAAACTATGTTTTACACTCTGTGGCCGTTTGGATAAATCCCAGGTCACTTACCTGTGCAGTCAATCAAATGTCAAACTCCAAATCAGAAGCTTTTCTGTCCCAAAGTCCCTCCGGGTTTTAACAACGCGCCAATTTTTATCCAGCAAGTACACGGAGCCGGCGGGTAGTTCAGGGTGCCTGGGAATGTGGAGTGTTACCGGTAATTAAACACTTTAGCTCGAAATTTTTCAAACATACTGATGTGTTTTCTGTCAAAGCTGAAATATTTGGTTAAAGTGTTTCTGTAGTTTCTATTGAATTACTTTATTCACACTTTTAACCACAAGCTAACCCCTGTTCTGCTTCAAGTCTGTGAATATTTCAGGCACATTTCACTTGTTCTATATTCATTTTCTCACTATGACTCTTATATTCCTTTACGGACTGTTTAAATATGAGTCCTGTGTATATATGTTTATACACATATATATAAATATATATAAATGTTTCTTATGACCTGGACCAGGCTACACTCCCACTTCTCCCAGTAATCAGACAGTCGATCGTGCTATGAACCCTCTACATCCCACTTGTACAGGACAAACCCTAACCTTCCCTCCTCTGTTCAGCTTCTGCTGCCAAATCTGCATTTCTTTTCCTTTCTTACGCTTCCTCCACTGAGTCCTCCCAGGGCACCGTCAGGTCTATAAAATAAACTCTCCTCTGACTCGCAGACCATAACACGATGTCAGGCCTCAGGTTAGAGCAAACTATCTCGTGTGCTGAAACAGGTTTTACTGCAGAGTCCACCTGCATCTCCCAATCATTAGCACCCTTGAGCAGGCCTGACTCTTGTCTGCTTAAAGCCCTCGTTTACATTTCTCACAGACAAACTGAACGGCTGCTCTCTTTTCCTGACTGCATCCTGAACACACCTGTCGTTAAAGTAGTTTTCTTCTCCTCTTGAGGACAGACCTGACAAAGCTTCCTGTTGACTTGTTACTAATCTGCATCATGATGTTGTTATTTCAGCAAACTGAAGAGCCGTTAATTAAAGTCAGTGTGAAAAGGGGTCGAGTCATCACTCCACTAAAGCGAATGACTACATAACAGAAATGTTTCAGAGCTTTGTGGTCTTTGGAAGCAGAGAGGAAAACACCCAGACAGATTAAGGAAACATTTTATCCTGGTCTACAATGACATCAAGAGTACAAAAGAATTAAGAAAAATCAAAGAATGGTTTTCATAATAAAAATCTGTAGTTAAAAAACGTCACACATTGAATTTTGCGTTAACAAAATGAAAGCATGGAGGATCTGAAGCAGCAGCGTTCAGACGTAAGCTTTGGAGCTGCCGCTGTCGGAGGCCGGAGCTGCTCTGTAGATGTTCTGTCCTCGGCTCGTCGTGCTGAAGTTGTATGAAAACTGCCTGCAGGACAGAAAACAAGATTTCAGATTCACAACCAAATTAAACAGCAGAAACACAAAATCCAGTTTAAATATCCTAAGGAGACAAGTGCAGCAGGTTCAAGTCCAAAAGTCCTGAAACTTTAGTGAGATCATCTGGAGAGAAGACTTCTCACTCTGTACGTCCACTAACAGTTCTTGTTGTTTCCACTGACAGGCTCAGATTGTTCTTCTAAGTGTGTGACAACATGACAGAAAGGATCCCTACAGAGATAGACCTTTTTGTTACAGAGGAAGATGATTGTTTTAACCACACACAGACGTTACATCGCTCTCTGCAAACACACCAGACTCCATTCAGAAAAACACTGATTTAAGCTCACAGGACACAGGAGCTGCTGCTCTACCTCTGTCTCCATTTGTTGGTTTGTTTGTGTTATTGTGTGACTTTTGTTGTTTTTAATTGTTAGCTCATAGCCAACACAATATTAGTATAACACACAATAACACGTTTGAAGCAGCGCTATAGACCAAGACTCCTGTTTTCTGTGACATAAAATGACCCTTTTTGTTAATGGACTCTGGTGGCTTTGAAGAGAGCACAGTAACATTTATTTTCGGTACTCTGATCAGGTGCTTTTGCCCCACTGATTACGTCACAGCCTTTGCAGCCTGTTTTCCTGCTGCTGGCTGAAGAAATCTACTGAAGTAATTCACAAACGTTTTTTTACCTTTAAGTCATTTAGACCCCAAAATATGTTTAAAAAAGGACCAGGTTTAAAAATACAGGAATCAACCTTTAATCATGGACGACCACACTCCAGCCAATAAGAATCCAGTACTCTCTGTGGCATTGGGATAAAGATGACTGTGTGTGACTGCCCCCCTGTGGACACACTCCAGTACTACATGTAAGATGCCCCCTGTGTGGTGCTGTGGGTTTACCCTGCAGGGGGGGCGGGGGACGTCTTCCTGCAGGAGCAGCAGAGCATCGATCCTCCCAGTACGGCCAGACAGGAGGCGGCCCAGCCCAGATACAGACCAGTACCCAGCTCGAACCTGCAGCCCCAACACACACACACACACACACACACGCACACACACACACACACACACACACACACACACACCCTCCGCTCTGACCCGTTTGAGAATCTTTATACAGCTCACCTGTTTACATTATATTAAGGCTTAAAGTGATGCAGCGTTAGGGGCGTGGCCTCTTTGAGTGACAGCTGGGAGCTGCTAGCTGTCTGCTAGGTGTCCCCTCAGCTAACTCAGTCACTGAACGTAACCTCTGGGCCGTGTTTGTGCTGTTGGAGCCTTTTGGAGATTTGTTCATGTAAATATCAGACAGATAATCTGTGTGTGCGACTTATTGGACGAACAGACCGTCCAACACGTCTCACACACTGTTTCTACACTCATTATTTATTTACATGTTAGCACCGATTAGCAGCTAGCTGTGTCTGTGTCACCATAACTCTCTCGTTGGAGGAACATCTTTACCTTGATATACAGGACTGTGCAAAAGTTTCAGGCAGGTGTTAAAAATGCTGTAAACTAAGAATGCTTTCAGAAATGGAAGTGTTAATCGTTTCTTTCCATCGATGAACAAAATGCAGTGAATGAACAGAAGAGAAATCTGAATCAAATCAATATCTGGTGTGACCACCCTTTGCCTTCTAAACAGCATCAGTTCTTCTCGGTACACTTGCACACAGTTTCTGAAGGAACTCGGCTGGTAGGTTGTTCCAAACATGTTGGAGAACTAACCACAGATCTTCTGTGGATGTAGGCTTCCTCAGATCCTTCTGTCTCTTCATGTCATCCCAGACAGACTCCATGATGTTGAGATCAGGGCTCTGTGGGGGCCATACCATCACTTCCAGGACTTCTTGTTCTTCTTCACGCTGAAGATAGTTCCTGCCTCCCTGATAGCCTCCCTGATGGTATTGCATGATGGATAAGTATCTGCCTGTATTTCTCAGCATTGAGGACACCATTAATCCTGACCAAATCTACGACTCCATTTGCAGAAATGCAGCCCCAAACTTGAAGGAACCTCCAGCATGCTTCACTGCTGCCTGCAGACACTCGTTATCGTAGCGCTCTCCAGCCCTTCGGCGAACAAACTGCCTTCTGCTGCAGCCAAATATTTCACATTCTGACTCATCAGTCCAGAGCACCTGCTGCCATTTCTCTGCAGCCCAGTTCCTATGCGTTTGTGCATCGTTGAGTGGCTTGGCCTTGTTTCCATGTTGGAGGCTTTTTGCTGCAGCTCTTCCATGAAGACCACTTGTGGCCAGACTTCTCCGGACAGTAGATGGGTGTACCTGGGTCCCACTGGTTTCTGCCAGTTCTGAGCTGATGGCTCTGCTGGACATCTTCCCATTTGGAAGGGAAATAAGCTCGATGTGTTTTTCATCTGCTGCACTAAGTTTCCTCGGCCGACCACTGCGTCGACGATCCTCAACGTCGCCCGTTTCTTTGTGCTTCTTCCAAAGAGCTTGAACAGCACATCTTGAAACCCCAGTGTGCTTTGAAATCTTTGTCTGGCAGAGACCTTGCTGATGCAGAATAACTACCTGGTGTCTTGTTGCTGTGCTCAGTCTTGCCATGGTGTCTGACCTGTGACATGAAACTGTCTTCCACAGCCTCACCTTGGCAGCAGAGTTTGGCTGTTCCTCAGCCAGTTTTAAGCCTCCTACACAGCTGTTTCTGTTTCACTTAATGACTGTGTTTCAACCTACATGTGACACTGATGATCATTAGCACCTGTTTGGTATCATTGGTTGATCATACACCTGACTATAATCCTACAACATCCCTGACTGTGTGCAGGTGTACCTGTAAGAACTGATGCTGTAGTAGTAACACCAGATATTGATTTGATTTAGATTTTTCTTTTGTTCGCTCACTGATCATTTTGTAAGTTGATCAAAATAAACAATAATTATTTTTATATTTGAAAGCATTCTTAGTTTACAGCATTTTTCACACCTGCCTGAAACTTTAGCACAGTGCTGTGTCCTGATGGTTTTTCACTGTCTGTTGTCTTTTCAGTTGCTGATCAATGAAGCAGTGAAATGACAAAGACTGTCACCTTCACTACCTTTATACAAATGAGCACCTGAACGCAGCAGCACAACATGCTAACAGTATCTGAGCTTCTCACCCTGAACTTAACGTCAGGAGAAAATGGCCGCTGTGTTCATGTGGTGAATGTGAGCTTCATGAAAGTGTTCCAACATTTGTGTCCATGTGGTCTCACACAAAGGGTCACCTGTTACAAGACAAACGTCACACGTGTTCAAAGTGACGAGAGACGACATGAAATGATTTCCTTCAGGATCAAAGGTCAAGATTTTATTCAAATAAACGACGACATCGTTCAAAATATAACAGAAACACAAACGAATCAAAATCATGAGTTCTTTTTTACAAGTAAATATCTTTGAGTTTTTAATCAAATCAAAGTGATGAAATCAGACTCATGAAAGAGTTTGAGTCAGTGAACAGAGTCAGTGATGTTCAGTCAGCAGAGTTTCTCTCACCTACAGAGACAACGAGGAACCGACTGAGCAGACCACAAACCCAGGATACAGAGGTTCAGTGAAGGAGGTGCTGAAGTTGTGGAGGTGGATCAGTGTGTCAGAGGAGACTCTGTAGAAGGACAGAGTGCCAGCAGGACAGTCCACATACACTGCTGCTCTACCAGAGGAGGAGGAGGAGGAGGAGGAGAAGGAGGAGGAGGAGGAGGAGGAGGAGGAGGAGGAGGAGGAGATGTTTGTTTCTCTCTTATTGTGCCAGACAGAGTAACCTTTATCAGAGCAGCTCAGACTCCAGGACTGATCATTCCATCCAAACCCACATTCATTAAAGCCTCCTCTCCTCCTGATTCCTCTGTAACTCACTGATACATCAACACTTCCTCTCCACTCGACCTCCCAGTAACAGCGACCAGTCAGACCAGTCCTACACAGCAGCTGAGGATGATAATCAAATCTGTCTGGATGATGAGGATATGACTGATCCTCCTCCACACGTGTCACCTTCCTGTTGTTGTCAGACAGTTTGAGTCTTCTGTTCACTGTGTTTGTGTCCACTTCCAGCTCACAGGCGTCTGATGGAGAGAAGGAGACACAACACAGCTGCAGGTTATCATCTGTTCATTCAAAAACAACTTTACTGACAGTTTCTGAAAGTCAGTCAAACTTAGATTTCATGTTTAACTGTGAATATTTGGCAGCACTGAAACTCAACACTGCAGCTGTAATGAAATGAACAGTTAGTGAACATGGCAGTCAGGATGTGTGGAGCCCAGGATAAGAGCACAATCAAGTGTCAGTAATAAAAGTGCAGCACAAAGAAGCTGTGAACCATCTGCTGTCTCAAACTGTTATTAGGTCAGAGGTCACATGAAGCAGAAAGATCAGAGCTGGAAGAAACACAGTGAATGTTCTCTGCACTGATCATCAAATGTATTGATTCTTTTGATTGGATCCTGCTGTTCACTTTGTTCACTTCGTACATCTTTACAGCCACACTGACAAACACAGAAAGTTAATCCTGATTGAAATTCATCTTCAGTCAGACAATTACAAAAAGTGGAGCCCAACATGAGCAGCTGTGTTCTCATGAAGCAAAGTTCAAACACACTCACACTTCCTCAGACCAGGTTTCAGTGTGTGCCGTCCACCATGGTCCAACCTGGAGGAAGAAACCAGATCAGAATCGACTTCATACAGCTTCACTCACATCCTCCATCAGACAGCAAGGTCACCAGTTAGAGACAGAGAGACAGCTTCTGTCTGTCTGTCTGTCTGTCTGTCTGTCTGTCTGTCTGTCTGTACCTCACTGTCTCCAGACTGCAGTGTGGATCCTCCAGTCCAGCAGACAGCAGCTTCTCTCCTGGTTCTCCTGGATGATTGTAGCTCAGGTCCAGCTCTCTCAGGTGGGAGGAGCTCAGAGCCGAGGCCAGAGAAGCACAGCCTTCCTGTGTGATCAGACAGCCTGACAGACTACACACACACACACACACACACACACACACACTTTGAAACCAAAGTCCATGTTGGAAACTAGACCGGTCATTTCTGGTCACCCCACCAGCTCCCCCTCTTGGCTAGGAGGGGTTACTACTAACTCTGTGACTTGCATCTCTGCCTTCACTCCTGTAATCATGCTCATCCCAGTCAGGATCACTAACTAGCACTCACAACCTCGTCATAGTCCGGCTCACCCAGGTGGGTCAGTGATCCTTTAGCCTGCATGCCCCCCTGAAGGCCCCGCCCCTTTATTAAATGTGTCTGATTAATGCAGATCTGTGGGTAACAAGGCTCACATATTAAATGACTTATTTTAAGGGACAGTTTGTTTTACTCTTCGACACTGAGACCTGACAAAAGGATGTGTTCCTTTAAATGAACTGTGCCTCATGGACTGTTCAGTCATTGGGACTCCACGTGGCTCAGGCCGCGGTGGAGGTCTCACTGTGGTGTTTTACCTGATCGACCTCCTGGTCCAGCTGCTCAGGTTTTACCTGAGTTCACTTTCTGACTTCTCTTATGAAGCTGCACTTTTAGCTGCTGGTTTTAATACGATCGATACGATCATATAACTCTGATCTCGGCCTCCCTGCATTGGCTTCCTGTCCACTACCATATTGATTTTAAAATTGTACTTTGAACTTTCAAAGCTCTACACGACCAGGCCCCTCGGTACATTACTGACTTACTAACCCCCTATGAGCCTGGGCCCCCCCTCAGATCAGCTGATAGGGGTTTGTGGGTTGTACCCAGAGCCCGATTAAAGACGAAGGGAAATCTGGCTCCCAAACTCTGGAGCGACCGACCTGCTGAAATCCGGTTTGCCAAATCTGTCTCTGCTTTTAAATCTCTTCTTCAAACATTCTTTTTTAAAAGAGCTTTTATTTATGAGGACATTTTTCTGTTCTTCTTTTCATGTATTTGAACTCTTCATTTCATTATTTTAAATTGTTATGAGTTCTAAACTGTTCGTAGCACTTTGTAAATAAAGGTGATTATTATTTAAAGCTGCAACAACTAATCGATTAAATCGATGGTTAAAATAGTTGGCGAATTTCATCATCGATTAGTTGGGTCTTTGTTATGATGCACGGCATGCGCTGTGAAAACGTCACTGGGGGCAGCCAGCCAATGCCGCGGCTTGTGTAGATCACGTGATGAATTACAGGAAGTTACGCCGTCTCCAGTCTTCTTTGTGATGAACATGAATCATTTTTCAGTGAGGAGTATCCGTTTGTTGTGCAGTACTGATGATGTGTCCGCCTCCGGTAGATTAGTGTCTGTTTACACGGACAAACACACGATTACGGTTTCTAACTTTCATTTAAAAACAAACGTAACGACTGAAACTGCGTCTGTTTCCTCTCCTCTCCGTGTTGTGATGGGCCCATAGCCGGGCCGCTGATGAAGCAGCGGAGGACAGAAGACCGTGGTAATGTTAATAAGCTAATTTAACGCTAACTCTTGATGAAGCTAACGCCTGGCTTCATTAAACATCACAACATGGAGAGAAAACTGACGGCACGTATTTCTGTCTGCACGTTGTGTTTAATGAACTTGTAATCGTGTGTTTGTCCGTCAGAACGACACTAATCTATCGCTAATCATCTGAAGTTCGGTCAGAGAGGCTCTGGAGTAAAACATGACGTTATGGAGTTTTTGAATATTTCATGCCATCAGTCAGAGACAGACTAAAGTGAATCTTTTATTTATTCACAACAGAAACTGGATCAATATCTGATTAAATATATATTGATTAGTTACATTTCCCTGTTATACTCAGCTCATGGCTGCATCCCCAACGTCCTTTGTTTTTATTGTCGTGTCCTCGTCTGAACTTTCCTTTTTCATGTGAAATTAAAGTTAATCAACAAGATATTAATTGAGTTACTTTATTGATATATTAACACTGCATTGAACAAGAAAACAAGATGTCATATTTTTGTGTTTTGAACATAATGCTAATACTGAAATTGAGCTTTTATCTTTTTATCGACTAATAATTGATCATAGAAATAATTGACAGATTCATTGATTCTCTAAATATTTGTTAATAGCAGCCCTATTATTATTATTATTATTATTATTATTATTATTATTATCATCAGCAGTGATGCAGCTGCTGGACTGGCCTGTTGAGTCTGAAGGAAAGGCTCTTCATCAATACGTTTACAAACGTTCCAACCATCATCTCTGCTTTGTTACAGTCGTCGTGGGGATTCTTCTCTTTGGACCACACATGATGGAGTCCAGATGAACATAACTCAGACTGTCTCAGACCAGCGTTTATATATCCAAGTCCAGTTACTGAGCCGTGAACCAAAACACAATACTGGTGACAAGCTCCTCTGTCAGCTGACCCCTTCAGTGTGATATTACAGCCATTTTAATTACAGGGTCGTTAAAAGGACTAAAAGACGCTCAAAGTTTAACTTGTGATATTCATGTCCAGCTGCCTCAGACTCACAGGACTGAGAGCTGAGAACTGAGTACAGAAAAGGTGAGCTCAGAGGGTTATAATTCTCACACAGCTGCACACTAACCTGAGAGCTTCCAGTCTGCAGTGAGGAGTTTTTAGTCCATCAGACAGCAGCTTCACTCCTGAGTCCTGCAGGTTGTTGTTGCTCAGGTCCAGCTCTCTCAGACTAGAGGACTGGGAGCTGAGAACTGAGGACAGAGCTCCACAGCTTCTCTCTGACAGATTACAGCCACTCAGCCTAAACATGATTCAAACCAGTTGACACAATAATTAATATATATAAAGGAAATAGAAGCTCAGGTGATCATTATTTTTTAAATATCTTTATGCTGACCTGATGGTTTCCAGCCTACAGCGTGGAGTCTCCAGTCCACCACAGAGCAGCTTAACTCCTGAGTCCTGCAGGTTGTTGTTGCTCAGGTCCAGCTCTCTCAGACTAGAGGACTGGGAGCTGAGAACTGAGGACAGAGCTCCACAGCTTCTCTCTGACAGTTTACAGCCACTCAGCCTGAAGAGGATCTTTAGTCAGTCAAATATAGAAGGTCAATGACAGCTTTGTGGGTAAACTTGTAAAAATTGTTCCATCCTGACCTGATGGTTGTCAGTGTACAATTTGGATTCTCCAGTCCACCAGACAGCAGCTTCACTCCTGAGTCCTGCAGGTTGTTGTTGCTCAGGTCCAGCTCTCTCAGACTAGAGGACTGGGAGCTGAGAACTGAGGACAGAGCTCCACAGCTTCTCTTTGACAGTTTACAGCCACTCAGCCTGAAGAGGATCTTTAGTCAGTCAAATATAGAAGGTAAATGACAGCTTTGTGGGTAAACTTGTAAAAACTGTTCCACCCTGACCTGATGGTTTCCAGTCTACAGTTTGGATTCTCCAGCCAAAAAGACAGCGGACTTCACTCCTGAGTCCTGCAGGTTGTTGTTGCTCAGGTCCAGCTCTCTCAGACTAGAGGACTTGGAGCTGAGAACTGAGGACAGAGCTTCAAAGCTTCTCTCTGACAGATTACAACCACTCAACCTGAATATGATTTCAACCAGTTGACACAATAATTAATATATATAAGGAAAAAGAAGCTCAAAAGATAATTATTTTTGAACATATTTAAACTGACCTGAGAGCTTCCAGTCTACAGTGACGAGTTTTTAGTCCATCAGACAGCAGCTTCACTCCTGAGTCCTGCAGGTTGTTGTTGCTCAGGTCCAGCTCTCTCAGACTAGAGGACTGGGAGCTGAGAACTGAGGACAGAGCTCCACAGCTTCTCTCTGACAGATTACAGCCACTCAGCCTAAACATGATTCAAACCAGTTGACACAATAATTAATATATATAAAGGAAATAGAAGCTCAGGTGATCATTATTTTTAAATATCTTTATGCTGACCTGATGGTTTCCAGCCTACAGTGAGGAGTTTTTAGTCCATCAGACAGCAGCTTCACTCCTGAGTCCTGCAGGTTGTTGTTGCTCAGGTCCAGTTCTCTCAGACTAGAGGACTGGGAGCTGAGAACTGAGGACAGAGCTTCACAGCTTCTCTCTGACAGTTTACAGCCACTCAACCTGAAGAGGATCTTGAGTCAGTCAAATATAGAAGGTCAATGACAGCTTTGTGGGTAAACTTGTAAAAACTGTTCCATCCTGACCTGATGGTTTTCAGTGTACAGTTTGGATTTTCCAGTCCATCAGACAGCAGCTTCACTCCTGAATCCTGCAGGTTGTTGTTGCTCAGGTCCAGCTCTCTTAGACTAGAGGACTGGGAGCTGAGAACAGAGGACAGAGCTCCACAGCTTCTCTCTGACAGATTACAGCCACTCAGCCTGAAGAGGAATCAACAGTACATAAAAGGAAACAATCACAAACAATAGTTGTTGTTTCTGAATAAAGTAAAACTACATTTAACACGGACAGTGATGTGTGCACGTACAGAGCTTTGTTGGAGGCTTTGACCACTGGCAGCAGCCTCAGAAGAGCCTCATCTGAAGCAGAGTACTTCTTCAGGTCAAAAACGTCCAGATCTTTCTCTGATGACAATAAGATGAAGACCAGAGCTGACCACTGAGCAGGAGACAGTTTCTCTGTGGAGAGACGTCCTGATCTCAGGGACTGTTGGATCTGCTCCACTAGAGAGCGATCGTTCAGTTCATTCAGACAGTGGAACAGATTGATGCTTTTCTCTGCAGACAGATTCTCACTGATCTTTGTCCCAATGTACTCGATTGTTTTAATTTGGGTTTGTGAACCACTTCCTGTCTGTGTCAGCAGACCTCTGAGGAGAATCTGATTGGTCTCTAGTGAAAGACCGAGGAGGAAGTGGAGGAACAAGTCCAGGTGTCCATTTGGACTCTGTAAGGCCTGGTCCACAGCACTCTGATAGAAACCTGTTGGGTCTTTAAATACTTTAGACAACCAGGATGTTGTTCGTTCTTCTGACAGCAGATTGACACCAGAGTTGATGAACTTCAGATGGACATGAAGAGCAGCCAGAAACTCCTGAACGCTCAGATGGACGAAGCAGAACACCGTGTCCTGGTACAGTCCTCTCTCCTCTTTAAAGACCTGTGTGAACACTCCTGAGTACACTGAGGCTGCTCTGATATCGATGCCACACTCTGTCAGGTCTGACTCATAGAAGATCAGGTTTCCTTTCTGCAGCTGATCAAAAGCCAGTTTTCCCAGAGAACCAATCATCTTCCTGCTCTTTTTATTCCAGTGTTGATCTGTCTCAGCTCCTCCATCATACTTGATGTTCTTCAGTTTGGACTGAACCACCAGGAAGTGGATGTACATCTCAGTCAGGGTCTTGGGCAGCTGTCCTCCCTCTCTGGTCTTCAACACGTCCTCCAGAACTGTCGCAGTGATCCAGCAGAAGACTGGGATGTGGCACATGATGTGGAGGCTTCGGGATGTCTCGATGTGGGAGATGATTCTGTTGGCCTGCTTCTTATCTCTGAATCTCTTCCTGAAGTACTCCTCCTTCTGAGGGTCAGTGAACCCTCTGACCTCTGTCACCATGTCAACACACTGAGGAGGGATCTGATTGGCTGCTGCAGGTCGTGTGGTTATCCAGAGGCGAGCAGAGGGAAGCAGTTTCCCTCTGATGAGGTTTGTCAGCAGCACATCCACTGAGGTGGACTCTGTGACATCAGTCAGGATCTCATTGTTGTGGAAGTCCAGAGGAAGTCGACACTCATCCAGACCGTCAAAGATGAACACAACCTGGAACTCTTCAAACCTGCAGATTCAGACCTGCTTCTTTGGTTTCAGTGAAGAAGTGATGAACAAGTTCCACCAAGCTGAACTTCTTCTCTTTCAGCACATTCAGCTCTCTGAAGGTGAAGGGAAACATGAACTGTATGTCCTGGTTGGCTTTGTCTTCAGCCCAGTCCAGAGTGAACTTCTGTGTTAAGACTGTTTTCCCAATGCCAGCCACTCCCTTTGTCATCACTGTTCTGATTGGTCCATCTCTTCCAGGTGAGGCTTTAAAGATGTCTTCTTGTCTGATGGTTGTTTCTGGTCTGTCTGGTTTCCTGGATGCTGCTTCGATCTGTCTGACCTCATGTTCATCATTGACCTCTCCAGTCCCTCCCTCTGTGATGTAGAGCTCTGTGTAGATCTGATTCAGAAGGGTTGGGTTTCCTGCTTTAGCGATCCCCTCAAACACACACTGGAACTTCTGCTTCAGGTTAGACTTCAGTTTCTGTCGGCTCACTGGAGCAACAGATCCTGAAAGAAACGAACAACAAATGATATCAAAGAGTGGATCCTGCAGAAACTCTCAACATCTAAGTGAGTTTTTCCTTCTGCATCACTTTTATTAAGCTCATTAGTATGGGGGGCTTTCTTTATTCAAGAGCGTGTTCTTTCATCTTGAGAGCATGAGATTGTGTTCAGTTTTTACTTTCCCTCAAAAACCTGCTTTTGCTCTCAAATAGCTCCTGTTTGTGTTCAGATTTGCTCCTTTCTGCTCAAACTGTTCACTTGCACTCAAATATTTTGTTGCTTGCACAAACTTACCTGCACTCCAGCTTCAACCCGTCTCCTGTCACTCAGGCCTTCTGTACTGAAACATCCGCTCTCAGATTTCTTCTCTGCTCTTTGATTTTCTTGATGCACCAACCCTGTCAAAAATCCCTAACCAATAGAAAACCAGGTCCAGGGTCGACCAATGACGTTATCCCTGCCCTGTCGGTGCGTCAGCTTTACTTTTCAGAGCATCCCGTTCGAGCAGTTACTCCACGTCTTCATCTGAGATGTAGAACTTAACTAACTAACCAGCCAGATAGCAGGCCGGACTCTCATCGGTGTGTTGGAGGACAAACAGACCTGCGAGCACCAGCTGTGTGAGCGTTCGTAACCCTCCAGCTTCATGAACAGGACCGTGTGATCACATGTGTGATGCAGTGAGAGCTTAACAAGCTGCGCCTGTGGGAGACTCAGATGCAGCGAGGAAACTTGGGTCACTTTTAATGTTTCCAGACAAACCAGGTCTCCACCGCTGTGTTCCCAACTGCACGTTTTGCTGATCAGCTGAGCGGACCTGGCAGAGTTCACACGGTGATGGCCGACTCTGGAGCTTAGAAATGTACATTTGAACTGCTCAGTAATCTGTTTGTAGCTGACGTGGAAAGAGCACCTGTAAACATCCAAATGGAGCTGATAGAACTGTGAAACGATGCTCCAAGCTCCGCCCACCAGCTGCTCGCATGCTCTGCATGTTTGGAAGCACACACCTGTGTACAAGGCTGCTGACGGGGGGGGCATGTTGTCCCGGGCCCTGGGCCAGGGAGGGTCCAGGAGGGCCTCTTTGTGAGACATTTATAAATCATTTGTAAGACTCATTTTTCTTTTGACAATTTTCCATGAATGAGTGATGGTCAACAATTTTCTCTCACCTATTACATATGGAATGGTTCCGTCTGACTGGTTGCCATAGCAACGTACATGTTTCATGCCTAAAGGCTAGCTAGTGAAGAGTCAAGATGGCCAGTCATCAAAAACGAGAAGAAAAGCGAAAACGAGAAAATGAGAGTTCAACATTAAACATGTGGCGCACCAACAGCACGACACCATACAGTCGAGTTTATGGAATCATTCGGATGTCGTTGTTGTTGTTGTTTATGTTGAGTTTGGTTTGGAGTCTTACGCATGGCGTAAACGAGCTTTGATGCACTGCAGGGCGGTGCATGTGTCTTTGTTTACAACACAAATATGATTGTGACGTTCATTTTAGTCCCTCGTTTGTTTGTGCACAGTTAAGAGACGTCGGCTGTTTACACACACTGGCTGCACCTTGGACAGGCTGTGTTTCTGACATTGCGATAGAGCGTTACATTTCATACAAAGAGGGACGCATGTATTTTTGTTTACAATTCAAATGTGATTGATCACCAAGACTGTGATGTGTGCGCACAGTTAACAGGCTGTTTGCACTTCTTCTCATTGTTTACTTTCTTCCTGACGTTGTGATACCAATGCACAGGTGTCTGATGTTGCATAAGAAACGCACCTGCCACTTTGGATGTGTTGTGCTGATGTTGCTGGGCGCTGTCCGGTGCTGCCGGGTGCTGAAGTCTCTCACCTTGACGCGTGACACTTTTCTGTCCCTGCCTGTTGTCAGTTGTTTGAAGCTGTTAGCCATATTGTGGAATAACCTCAGGACACATTCAGGTAAGAACTACATTTATATCGAATGTGCTGTGCACCAGAGCTGTTGTTCCTGAAAAAACTAACTGGCATATAAAGTAGCTCTAATGTCATGAGAATCGATGACTGTAAATGAAGATGTTAAAGGTCCTGGCGATGTGCCCGGTCCTCCGATGAAATGAATTGTTTGGTGTGTTTGTATTTGGTGGTGGGGCTAACCTTTGGGCTCTTTGTCGTGTGCAGATGGAATGCACTTTGTATGTGCTTTAAGCGTTCTATGCGCGGTGAGGACCGGGGATGTGGATGAGGGCCTGGGCGAGATACGCGGCGCTGCCTGTGTAAGCAACTGATGCACACCTTCACTCCATCCTGAGAGCGTCCATAGCTCAGAACCTGACCACAAACATGAACCAACCTGCAGCCAAGAAACACTTTGCCCTGTGATCACGAGGCAGACTGCTCATGGTGAAAATGTTTGCGTCAGCAGATTGATCACATTTAAATGTTCTGATAGTGCATGAGCTGCAGTTATATGCCGCGTGGGCTAAAGGTAGCCCGCCTGGCTGAGGTAGAGGAACGGCAGCTTGAGGGCGAGCTGCCCCCGTCTGGTGTGGCTTCAGTGCGAGGACGCTCTCCTCCTAGGAATGCTCCGCCAAGAAAGAAGGCCAAGAAAGTTGACTGTTTGGCAGCCAAAGTCGACACACTAACCTCTGAGTTTGCAGTGTTTAAACATTTGCTCCTTAATCTTCAGCCTGGCAGCGGGACTTCAGTCCCAGTGCACAGCCCTCAGGCTCCTAACCCACAAGGATGGGATGAGGACGCCCTGTCTACAAGGGCCTCCTACAGCCAGTTTTGTGAGGACAGGCCTGGACTGGGAGAAGGGGAGGCTTCAACCCATGTTTCCGACACCTGTTCCCAGCAGTCTGGAAAAGGGTCTAGGGCAGGCTCGGAGACTGCCCAAACCACAGTGAAGCCAGTTGTCCGCATGGCACTGGCACGCTTGGGGTTGGATGAGGCTCAAGCAGCAGGCACTCCAGCTAGTGCATTTTTTAGGCGGACCCCGCCGCAGGCTACTTTCTCTGTGCCGCCCTCCCTGCCATTCATTGAGGAGCTCCACAAATGCTGGCCAGACCCCAAATCCTTTTCTCACCACACCAGTGACAGCAGGGCCCTGGCTTCCATGCAAAATACCAGCAGTTACGGACTGGACCGCATGCCAGCCGTGGAGCCATCTATTGCCTCCCTGATTGTGTCACCCGAGGAGGTATTGAGACGTGATGCTCGCTGTCCCAGGCCACAGTGTCGCATCACAGATGACCTTCTGTCAAAGTGCTACGATACGGCAGCACGCATGGGCCGTGTTGGGAACTCCATGTCCCACCTGATATGAGCCCTGTCCCGGTCCCTGCAAACCTCCAGTGTAGACACTTCCGTCCAGAGTCTTAGTGATGCCTCTCTGCAGGCATTCGCCTTCATGACCCGGGAGCTTGGTAGGCTAATGTCAACACTTAATTTGACTCGCTGCCAGGTATGGCTAGCCCAATCTCCACTTTCAGAGCCATGCCGGAGGGTCCTCCGCACTCTCCCTGTAGTACTGGGGGAGCTGTTTGGCCCAGCAGCACAGCAGGCCTTGGAGCGGGGAATCCAGGCAAACCAGACTAGGCAGCAGTTTGCTAGCCTTCGGGGACCTACACCCCTTCCGAGACAGTGGCCTCCACAGGGTTTTGGCACCAACTGCCCTCAGCTACCAGCTCGTCCTGGTGGCTACCCAAGGACCTCACATTCCTTTGTGCGACCTGATAACCGCCGCCGGGCTCCCACACGGCAGGCGCCTCAAACGCAGAGGGGTCGGGGGTCTGGGCATTGGCCCCCCCAAGGGCCCAAAGGGCCAGGGGGGCAGGCCCTGAGTGGGTGGGGTCGGATGTCGGACGCTTCTCCCAGCAGCACCTCAGCTTCTGGGAGAGCTGCACTACAGACCCTTGGGTGGTGACTATGCTTTCCCAAGGGTACAATCTCCAGTTCCGACGCCGGCCCCCAGTTTTCAGTGGGATCCGACTGACCATAGTCAGCGATCCCACAAAGTCTCATGCACTCAGCCAGGAGATATCCACCCTCCTGGAGAAGGATGCAAGGTGGGTTCTATTCAGTTTATTTTTTGATTCCCAAGAAAGAGGGTGGGTTTCGCCCTATACTGGACTTACGAGGGCTGAACAAATTTCTAAAAGTGTTGCCCCTCCACATGCTACGTACAGCAGACGTGCTCCAAGCCGTGACACGGCACAATTGGTTCACATCAATCGATTTAAAGGATGCCTATTTCCACGTCCCCATAGTACCTCATCACAGGCAATACCTTGCGCTTTGCATTCGAAGGACAGGCCTATCAGTTCAAAGTGCTCCCATTTGGTCTTTCCCTAGCCCCACGGGTCTTCACGAGGTGCATGCAGGCAGCACTGGCCCCGATGCAAGCCACCGGTGTGCAGATCCTCCCTTATTTAGACGATTGGCTGATCTGTGCCCCCACCCGGGAACGGGCAGAGCAGGACACAACAGCCCTTCTATGCCATGTGACGCGGTTGGGCCTAACCGTCAATCATGCCAAAAGTTGTCTCGTACCCAGCCAAAGGATAGTGTTTATTGGGATAACCCTAGACTCCTGCCAAATGCTTGCCTACCCAACTCCACGACGGGTAGAGGCCATACAGCAGCTCCTCCTCTGTTTTCGGAGGAACAGGAGGTTAAGGTACAGCCTATTTCTCAGGCTGATGGGTATGCTGACTTCTGTAACATCAGTAGTACCACTGGGTCTCCTCAACTTTCGGCCGTTCCAAGTTTGGACCAATGGCCTCCATCTAGATCCGAGGTTGCACGGATTTAAAGAAGGTCAGGGTTTCCAGTCGATGCCTCCTGACATTGCGGCCATGGAGAGACCGGGCCCATCTGGCCAAAGGTGTCTCATTGGGTTCAATCCCTTCGCGCCGCAAGGTGGTGGTGACCGATGCTTCGCCCTCCGGATGGGGGGCAGTATGGCGGCGCAGAGCAGTAAGGGGACTCTGGAGTGCACAGGAGGCTGCAGAACACATAAATGTGCTCGAGCTCCGTGCTATACATTTGGCTCTCCGCAATTTCCTACCATATTTGTGGGGCAGGCATGTTCTCATACGGTCCGACAACAAGTCAGCCGTCTACCATGTCAACCGCCAGGGAGGCACCAGGTCGACACAGTCATTACACGTGGCACAGCAACTCCTTGTATGGGCTTTCCCTCACTTATCCAGCCTCAGAGCCATGTACCTGCCAGGACCTCAGAACGTGGTGGCCGACTTTCTCTCCCGCCAGAAGCCCCCCTCAGGGGAGTGGAGACTCCACCCAGAGGTAGTAGAGGCAATATGGGGCAAATATGGCACAGCAGAGGTTGACTTGTTCGCTTCGGAGTCATCAACACACTGCCCCCTCTGGTTCTCACTGACGGAGACAAGGAGTCCGTTGGGACAGGATGCCCTGGCACACCCATGGCCAGATTGCCTCCTTTATGCTTTTCCACCATTTCCGCTCTTAGCTGTGACGCTACACAGAGTTCAGCAAGGCAACCACAGACTCCTGTTGGTGGCCCCGAACTGGCCAGGGAGACCCTGGTTTCCAGCGATGTACAAACTTCTAGACGGGGATCCATGGTGCCTGCCCAGGAGGAGAGACCTACTCTCACAGCTGGGGGGCCAAATCTGGCATCTGAACCCGGAACGTCTGCAGCTTTGGGTATGGCCCCTGAGGGGCCTGACCCACTCCTAATGGCATGTGATCAGGAGGTAGTCCAAACCATCATGGACTCAAGAGCTCCCTCCACCAGGGCACTTTATGCTAACAGATGGAAGATATTTTCGGAGTGGTGTAGAGCTCACAAAGAGGTACCTGAGAGTTCCTCTGTGCCAATGATACTGCGGTTTTTGCAGTCTTTGCTAGAGAGAAGGCTCTCTGCTTCTACCTTGAGGGTCTATGTGGCTGCGATTTCAGCCAGGCATATTAGAGTGGATAACCAGACATTAGGCTCTCACACTCTGGTGACCCATTTCCCTTAAAGGAGCCCAGCAGCGGAACCCCCCACAGGCTGTCAAGGTTCCCTCATGGGACCTGCCTCTGGTGCTGGAGGTCCTTCGTCTCCCCCCCTTTGAGCCTCTGGAGCAGGCAGAGCTAAAGTGGCTTTCAGCAAAGGCTGTTTTTCTTCTGGCAATGGCGTCAGCGAAGCGTGTGAGTGAGCTTCATGCCTTGTCAGTGAGTGAAGCATGTATGCGCTGGAACTCAGATGGCACAGGGGTGGCTTTGGCCTAACCCGTCATTTCTCCCGAAGAGGCTGGCTCCGGCCCACTTTAATCAGGTCATTGAGCTAGCAGCTTATGACCCCGCTTGCCTACAGGATGAGGAAACTAGTTCAGCAGAACTACTCTGCCCGGTGAGGGCCTTGTCACATTATATACTGGCAACTGCTGGCTTTCGCCACTCTGATGGCCTGTTTGTCTGCTATGGTGGCCCTAGAAAGGGGCATGCCCTGTCCAAACAGAGACTTTCCAGGTGGATTGTTGAGGTAATCGGGGAGGCATACAGGTCAAAGGGACTGACTCTGCCTCTCAATATCAGGGGCCACTCAACCAGGAGTGTCTCCACTTCCTGGGCAGCGCTACGGGGGGTGCCTCTAAATGAGATTTGTGCTGCGGCCACCTGGGCTTCACCGTGCACCTTTGCCCGTTACTACAGGGTCAATGTCGCGGCTCCCAACGCATTGGCGGCAGCGGTTTTTCAGGAACCCTCAGGCCGTTTCCGGTAAGGTGGGTACTGATTCCTCGTGACTATGTTGGTAATAGTCATCCAGTGTTAAGCACTGCCTCTGGCGGTCAGTAAGAATGAAATAGAACGAGAGTTACGCATGTAACTACGGTTCTATGAATTCTGGATGACCGCCAGAGTTCTCTGTCACTCGGAATCTTGGCGAGAAGATTCTGTAGGGACATCTTTGATGATGACGTGAGCTTATGTAGGCAGGGCTGCCCTACGTCATCCTAGGTCACATGTGACTTTGTTGATATTAAATACTCGACCTGCGCATGCGCGAGATGGATAACATCCAGTGTTAAGCACTGCCTCTGGCGGTCATCCAGAATTCATAGAACCGTAGTTACATACGTAACTCTCGTTTATTTATGTCTGTTCTGAAAACGTTGACCCCGTTGTGACCCAGTCGGTCATTTCGGCCCCATTTCTGATCAATTTTGAGACCGCTGCTTTACACCAAAGTAAGTGCGACTGTATTGCAACAAAGCAAACATGAATGTGTTCTGTAAGGCTGTCACACGCTCAGGCATGCTAGCTTGTAGCCTCGCTCGTGTGAAGCATTGTGTCTTTGTTAGGGAGAAAATCTGATGACACACAGGAACTATTTGAGTGCAAAGGCAGGTTTTTGAGGGAAAGTAGAAAATCTAAACACAAAATCAATAAGTCATGCTCTCAACATAAAAACATTTATAAATGTAAACGTGCATTTCTTCTTTCCATCATGTTAAATCTGTTTAAATCCTCTTACTGCTCTGCAGACGGTCAGCCAGCTCCTCCTGATTTATTCTCCTCAGGAAGTGCACAGTGATCTTCAGAAAAGCATCTCTGCTGCTCCTCTGCTCCTCATCCTCACCATCCAACACCTCCTCATCCTCCCTCTGACTCCCTAAGCATGCTGGGTAATCTGAACTCAGAACCCTCTGGACTCTCTTCAGCTCGTTCTTCACAAATGTGACGATGTTCTCCTCCAGCAGCTGGAACAGAATCAGACACTGAACATGAATATAAAGTGGTAGAACACAACATGTGATCCATCAGTCAGTCTGAAGGCCTGCTGCTCAAACAGAACAGCATGCAGACTGAATGATGCTTTAGCATTTAGCCTGTAGTTAATGTGCTTCATTGTAAACAGTGTGTTGTACACACCATCAATGTGGAGTCCAGGTCTGTCTGATGCTGCTGGGCTGACTGATCACTGGGAACCTCTGAGCTCTGCTGAACTCTGTGGAGAAAACATCAAGTTGAAGGACCATTACTGACACAGCTGACTGATCAGAGGGAGTGAGCTGTGGGGTCTGATCCAGAGAGCTGGCTCAGTGGGAGGAGGGTGTCCAATGCTGGAAGACGGAAAGATGGAGCGACAACAAACCACTGATTATGTTCACCATTGATTGTGTTACAAAAGTGCCAAGACAAGTTTTTCCAGCGACGCAGACGGACAGAATGGAGGCAACCAAGACCTGTCAGTGGAGTACAGAAAGCCACCCCTCAAGGGAGGGATTCCTGATGTGCAGGTAGGCTACACAAACCAGGTTAGGTGGAGGGGGTTTGGAGGAGAGAGGGGCAAGTGGTCTTGGAGCTAATAAAGCTGGAGATCTCAATGAACAGGATGGAGGATGGACAAGGGCAGAACAGACTGCCTCAAGGCTGGGCAGAGGCCTTCAGGTGGACGGAGAGGAGGTTAACCCACAGGCTGAGACGCTCTAGATGTTTCTGTGAGACGAAGGGGGATACTGCAGGCCGGCAATGAGGCCAACGAAAAACACAGTTTGAAACCATCTTCATGTGAGATTGTTTGTTGGTGTTTCAGATGTCTGTTGTCTTTGTGTTTCCTCCTGTTGTCACCGACTCTGTTGTTGTGTCGTTGTTGTGATCAGCGCTGAGAAAGGAAACGCTGCTGATGTAACGAGACCGTCACAGACCTCCTCATGAAGCTCCATGTTTGAAGTCAGCTGCTGCTCTGATTACAGGATGTGAGCTTTCAAACACACAAACACACTGACATGGTTTCATCATGTTGAGCCTCATCACTGGAGTCTTTGACAGGTGACTGTTGTACAGGTGAACCCTGTGATGTCACCACTCAAACAATACACTGATGAGTCATACAACTCACGATGAAGCTCTGGACCAGGACACGAGTCTTTTCTCAGCAGAGTCAGAAAATAACAGTTTGATGTTTTAATTCTTACCTTCCATCAGCAGGATGTTCGTCTTTAAAGGTAACAACAAGACCCTTAGACCGGTCGCTCTTCATGGACACACAGCTGGGTCCAGGAGCGTCTGGTCTCTGCTGCTGCATCCTGTTACAAACAAACAACATCATGAGTTACAGTGAGCTGTTGTTCACCTGTTCAGCAGCAGGTGTGACCGTCAGAGAGCTGCAGCTGAATAAAGTCAAAGTTCTGCCGTTTGGACAAACGGTCACACTTTCAAACTAAACAGAAGATCTTTCTTAACGTGCTGAAGACGTTTAAAACAAACTGGTTACCATATCTGAGACTTTAGGGAAAGTTCAGAACTAAAATAAACTCTGGAGCAAGAATTCAGAGGAGTGTGAGCAGGGCGGTGGGTTAGCTCAGGTGCTGGAGTGTGTGCTCCATGTGCAGAGGCTACAGTCCTCACTGCAGCGGCCCAGGGTTCAACTGCACCTCAGCCCTTTGCTGCATGTCATCCCCACTCTCTCTTATTTCCTGTCTCTCTAAAGCTGTTCTACAAATAAAGACAACATGGTCATAAAATAATCTAAAATCATATTTTATATTCATATTTATTTTATAATTCTTACTTTCCATCAGCAGGATGTTCGTCTTTAAAGGTAACAACAAGATCCTTAGACCGGTCGCTCTTCATGGACACACAGCTGGGTCCAGGAGCGTCTGGTCTCTGCTGCTGCATCCTGATACAAACAAACAACATCATGAGTTACAGTGAGCTGTTGTTCACCTGCTCAGCAGCAGGTGTGACAGTGAGTGTGAGTGATGATGGTGCAGTGATGTGAGTGCTGAGCTGTGACATGGAGGAGAGTCATGGACAGTTAGAGATCCTCATCTCACCTCAGAGCTTCATGTTCCCCACACAGAGAGCTTTTAGAGGGAGGGGCTCCCTCCTCTGTGTCCTCACACTGATCCATAGCAGAGCGCCCCCTGCTGGCAGAGCTGCACTCTGAACAGAAGCAGCACATTGATCAATAAAGAATGATTACAGCTTCACATGAAACTGTTCAGAAGGAGCTTCACAGTAAAACACGTGGTACACCTGAACGCCTCACTAAGAATGATGTCATCATATCACATGTTACAGCACGCTCACACTGTGTACTTTCACTGCTCACACCTGAAGTCCATGTAGCTGATAATACTTTGAGCTTTTACTGCAGCACAGCCTGTGAAGACTTCCTGAACATCACACTGATTCTGTCATGATTTGTACGTTTGACACGTTAATAATAATCGATGACGTTCCCTCAGTTTCACTCGTGTTTCAGCTCCTCTCATGTGTCAGAGCTGCAGGTCAACATCTCACTGTTTGATTTCTTCATCAGCTCAGACTGAGCTCAGAGACAGGCCCTCACTGCTGCCTCTCACTGTCCTGTTAGCATGGTTAGCATAGCCTGCACGCTAACTGAGAGTCATTGTGCTGTCTGCACTTCTACTGTAGTCAGAGCAGCTAACGCACCTGGTGGCTAACTGTTAGCTTACAGCTCTGTTTACACTTAAACTGACTGAGAGTCTTTAAAACAGTGAAAAGTGTCACTTACCAAAGCTTCAACACGGAGAACAGATCTGCGTCACAACGAGGAGGTCAAATTAAAAACTCAAAGCAGGAAAAACCACATTCTGTTCATCTCCATGGCAACAGGGATCAAAGGTCACAGCCTCCATTTGACTGAAGGAAGTTTGATGTTTTCTCACATGATTTATGAGGAGAAATAAAAGTGTTTGTGTCGTCAGAAGCAGCAGAGATCGTCGTCATGTCGACACCTCAGCTGTCAATCAACAGAAGACATTCAGACATTAAACATGAAGACAAAAGCACAAAGACTTTTATTCTGAAACATCCAGCTTTTTGAATGTCACTTCCTGTGTGAGGAAAACAGTCAGAGATGATGAGAATAAAGACTTTGACAGGTGAGAGCAGGCTGTCTGTCTGTGTCAGAGTGCTGAGCAGCTCAGGTTTCACACACAAACCTGTCTGTCAGAGGAAATGACAGCAGTCACATGACGCTACAGCAGCCAATAGACTGTCAGGAAACACCGACACGTCCTCATGGACCCAACCAATGAACACAAAGCCCCGCCTCCATGCAGCTCGTTCTGTTCCTGTTAATGTGCTCACTTCAATCTGTCCATGTAGATGATGTTAACAGAGGTCCTGATCATCGCTGAACATGTTGGAACTTATTTGTAAAAACTGTCAACAGTTCCAGAGTGAATCATTGTTATCGATCTATGTGACGTTCTTCAATATGAACGATGAGATTCAACAATAACAGATGTAGAATAAAACACGTGGTGTAATCTTCAGCAGGAAACAAAGAGAGGCAGGAACAGATCATTTCTCTCTCATAATAATAATCACATATTGAATAATGCTCTCAGACACGTTTGCTCTCCTCTGAGTGAAACTGCATGAACGTGAAACATAGAGAAGTTCCCTCTGAGATGTTCTGGAGTCAAAGTTTGAAGAGGCAGAAAATGGATCTGGTGAAGTCCAGAATGTTTCCCTCTGAGCTGCACTGAAGTCCTGAAACTGAGGAAATGTACTGAGTTCCTTTCACCACTGGTTCATTGAAGTGAAAGTGCTTCATTGTTTACATGAACAGTTCAGACCAAAGCAGGGATGGTGATGATGTAGACCCAACTCTTTGTTCTATGAACATCATGTTACTCACATGAATGAAAGCAGAGACGTCTTTACTCAGCTTCAGGCTGCTTCACTTTACTGTCTCCACTCGTTTCATGTCTTTTCTTGTTGCTACTTGTTCTCACTGTTTAACCTGAGCACTGAACAAACACCTGTGTTCCCCTGTATACTGAGTGTTGTTTATGAGAGAGAGACTATGGCTGCTTCCCAAGTCTCTTAAATTGCATCTGTAACAGGTAGAAGAAATGACAAAATCATTTTTGGCAATTTTTGTTTCTTTTGGTATTTATTTTGTTGTACTGCATATTAATTTCACCAAAATCCCTCATTTATTCTGTTATTCTGTTGTTATATTTCTGCTTGCTCTTCCTGGTATTGGGAGTAGTGTTTACTGTAGAGTTGTGTCATAGCGCCCTCTAGCGATCGTTAGCGGACATATCGCTCCATTCCCGTCTCTCGTCAGTCTGCACTGAACATGACTGTGAGAGGTACGAACTCAAAGCAGCGCGATCATAAAGTCTGAAGTTTTAACATTGGTGTGAATGCACACAGCAGTTTATTTAGTTACAATATTGTTACTTTAGAAGAGCTGTGTAGTTTTTCTGACATGTTTTCACCTGTAAATGTGAGTTTTGAGAGCTTGAAAAACTAGCTAAAACACCTGTTAACTGTAATGTTAAGTGGCTGGAGTTCGCCATTTTACCTTCTCATAGGATCCATGTTGAAGCTTATCCTTTTCTCATGTTAGGCGTGCTTTGTGAAGATAGGAAGCCTGACAGCGTTTTTGCTCTGTTTGAACTCACTGCAGGTACGTGTACATATGGTTTACTCTCAATACCACGTTCAGTAAATGTGTTTTCTTTTCACTTATGGTTTTCTGTTTTAAGTGACTATATATACAGTAGTATGATGGCCGTGGGTGCCGGTAAAAAATGGTTCATTTCATTTATATGCACTATTTTTGACTATATGTGATTGACTGTCATGGTAGAGACACAAATGGTAGAGACACAAATTTGTTTATATTTTATTTACATGATTATACCTGTAAGAGCCATATTCATGTTTTTGGGTAAAGCTGTTTTGTTTTTGTGCCACTGGGTGTCGCTGCACTATTGCTTATGGTAAAAGGTATAAAGGTATGCTGATAGTAAATGTATGTGTGTGTTTGACCCCGGAAGGGCAAACAGTTTGTACAGTATCGTTTGTATTGTTTGATCGATCGTGAATGGAAACTGGATGCTGTATCAACGCTGCATGGTGATTGGAATAAATGGATTGTATTATGCAAACTTAAGACGCCTGCAGAGATCTTATTGAAAACATCAAAGCAAACGGTATCGTATTGAACTGTACAGCGCGTCAGCCAGGTCACTCCTGGGAGCCAAACACATCCGCAGCTTTAGTACTAGACTAAGCTTCTATATTGTCAAAAACCGGCCAGTTGGAACTTTGTTTGAACCCCCTTCGGCGCGTTTGGCACGTTAAAGGGATAGTTCGGATTTTTTGACCCCCAGTTGTATGATATACATGCCAGTAGTGTAGCAGATGCAAAGCTATTTGCTCACTCAGCGAGTCCCGTGGTCGGACTTCTGTCCGGTTCCAAACGTAAAAAAAGTAGTTCCGGTGAGATGCCAGGGTCATAAAACCAAAAAGTTTTACCCTAAAAAAACAACACGGAGGCAAAGGTGATCCATTTTCAACACAAATCCAGCCTCCGTGGATTTCATATACCGCGCCGTTTTTTTGGCACTATTTTCTCTCTCGAACAATCCAGTATCACTACGCCTGCGGCAGGCCGGTCTCTCAGGTTAGCCGACCTGACAGCTGTTTCACGTTGATTCTGACCCATTCATGTAAGTAGTAAACATGTCGGACTATGAAAGTGATGAAGAAGATTTACCTTTTACTACGGATCCAAAGGGATATCTGTATGAACCTGGATATACGGATGCTGAACTTCGTCAGATGGACATAGAACGGGCAGAGAGAGAAAGGAGAGAGACAGACGCTGTGCAAGCAGATGAGGGGCCCGCTGAAACGAGAGATAGACTGCATGAAAACTGGTGGTGCACCTGTGGGAAGTGCCAGCCAATGCCCAATCGGGAATGGGAGCTGGTCATGCCGCAGTTGCAAGATCTCTCAATCTCAGAGGAAGCCAGTGCATCTGCTTCTACCTGTATCACCAACCACCAGGACTTTCTGGCCCTCCTGAATGCTGGCGTTTTGCAGACCTTTTTCCACATACCCAAAATTAACTGGAAGAGGCGTCCCAGGCCAGCTGGACCCGACGGACAGCTGTCTTTAGAGTAAGTGTTGTTATGATCGTCTCTTATGACAACAATCATGGAATTCATTAGTATCCATGAGGGTATTCGTGGAGGCTGAGTCTTAGGTGTTATTGAATACTGATATAGAATATTATACAGTTGTGTTGGCTTGTTTGTCTTTGTGATTATAATATAATAGAATATAATATTATAATGTAACTTACTGTTCTGTTATACAATATGAATTGATCACTAAGTAGGCTATATAATCCTAATACTACCCACAATTTCCCAGTTTGGGGATAAATAAAGTACATTATCTATCTATACTTATATATCTTTATATATATATATATATATATATATATCTATACTACAACTCAACTCAACCTGTCAACCATAAATCCGTCTTACATATGCTTGTAACTGACCATTTAGCATTTTACATACAGTATGCTCAGACTAAACATGTTATGTTGTTTTATTTTTCAGACAATACAGGCTGGTTGGCTATCGGATCGTGCTTGAATGGGCCCTAAAAGGAGAACAGCTGGGAAAAGGCAATAGGAGAGTTCTTCCTTCATGTGTGGTGGACACCATAAGACAGACATATCCATCACCAAATGGACAATATGTAGGCTTCAAAGAGTCAGAGGAAGCACTGGGTTTGTTTTAGTTGTGTTGAAATCTGATTTGGCAAGTTCATTTTTAAAAGTTGAGTGTTACCCCGAAAGACGCATGTTTCCTTTTTCTTTAAAATATATTTAATTTTATTTTTAAGAAACACACAAATTGAAAGCACCTACCTATATATTTTCAATTGTTAAAAAATAATTTTCAGGCATTGTGAACCAAATGTAAGCCTGGAAGACTAATGGTTGGACTAAAAAGTTTTTGTAAATAAAATTGCAGACGAAAATAAAGAATATAACTTTTTACATCTCTGAGTTTCAAACATTCTCTCCCATAACTATATAACTATAGTGCACGCTGCTTTTGTACAAAAGTACACAATTATTAAAAAACAAATATATATAATTTCTATATGTATAAACATATATAAATAAGCAGCATCCAAATGGGCAATTTGTTATTCACAAACAACAACTGAAGTGAGGCGTCTCTGACAGAAGAGAGCAGCAAAACTTTGGTTTGGGCCTACTTTCTGTGAGCTAAAAAGTCTCAAACAGGTCCCTATTTGCCTCGAAATCGTGTTGCATGTTGTGCCACCAGATCATCCTTGTCTGGCTTTGGAGTTGGAGCTATATTGGCCGGTATGTTGACAGGAGGATGGATGTGGAACTGCTTATCTCCAAGCTTGATGTTCTTGTCAAGTTGCCGTTGGATGACACGCTGCACCAAGTCTTTCCTGAAACTCTGAGAGGTTGGCACATAGAGCTTCCTTGCAACCCCTTGACTTGATTGCTTGGAGTGAAACACATTGTATTTTTCTTTCCCTGGGGGAATAAAAATAACCATCAGTTGGAAGTTAGTACAACTGATAACTGACTAGATGTAATCCAAGCTCATTATACAAAAGAACCATACAAATTGAAGCTACCTTTTTTGCTTCATCTTTCATGCTTACCAGCCTGAGTAGTATCCTGCTGACGGCCAACATTGTGGTTGTGGTCAATAACACTCATTGCATTTGTTGCATTCGTGCCTGCATGGTGGTGTATTGGAAGTGCCTCCTCTTCTCCGCGTACTTCAGCATAGCGCTGTGGAAAACCTCAAGATCCCCTGAAACAACAGATTTTATTTAGACATTTGTCATGCACATTTCTATAACAGCCTCACACATAACATTTCAAAGCCTCCAAAATCTTTTAGTTTTATACAGTACATTTGCTAATCAATTGTTGGCTCAAAGACCAGGCAACATAATCTGTGTTTTCTCCTGCAGTGTATGTGACATTTCTCTGACATGTCCTTCTCTGATTGAAGCATTGGAATGTTTGGAAATGATTCCAGCTGTTAGCTTTTTAGTCTCGATGTCACTGGGAGAGCTCATCGTTTTGGGAATAAATACGTCAGGCACGGTCCACATAATATTCATAAGCTTATTCCAACTTACCAGTGTGCTTGAATAAAGTCATTTGACTCAGGTCCCTCAAGAGATTCTTATCAAGAACAACAGAAGTGCATACCTTTTAAAACAATGATTGTACGGAATATTATAAGATAGAATGTAACTTGTTTATACACATACGCAAATATGTTTATACTTCTACACACGCACAAACACATGTTAGTATTACCTAGTTTCTCTTACCTGGGGTGTGGGCACCGCCGTGCTCTTCAAGATATGCATTTTCTTCTGTCCTGGGCATGGAGGGACATAATCTTCTTCGGTGAAGTGCGCACTGCAAACGCGAAGTTTTTTTACCCTCATCGCCTTGGTCCGTATGCTCAACCCGACTGCAACAAGCCAAAGTTCTCGTAGGGCACGATCCTCGGGAAAACGATGAAATACGTGCGGTGGAATATTTTTGTTACTGCAGCCTGGAAAATCACAAATTCGCACCATTTTGACCAGTATCTCCTCTGTGACAACAAACGTCCTCTGCCAAGTTACAATTCCAGCGTGTTCTCTCCAAAACAGCTGATGGATCACGTCACCTGAGAGACCGGCCTTCCGCAGGCGTAGTGATACTGGATTGTTCGAGAGAGAAAATAGTGCCAAAAAAACGGCGCGGTATATGAAATCCGCGGAGGGTGGATTTGTGTTGAAAATGGATGACCTTTGCCTCCGTGTTGTTTTTTTAGGGTAAAACTTTTTGGTTTCATGACCCTGGCATCTCACCGGAACTACTTTTTTTACGTTCGGAACCGGACAGAAGTCCGACCACGGGACTCGGTGAGTGAGCAAATAGCTTTGCATCTGCTACACTACTGGCATGTATATCATACAACTGGGGGTCAAAAAATCCGAACTATCCCTTTAAGGAGGCGGCACATAAGGACTGGGAGAGCTACTGGTAGCAAAGTGCAGCGGCTATCGTTGGTGGAGGACGGGTTCGGGCTGCGGAAGGACCGGGGAGCTGTCAGCGACTATCGTGGAGGACGCTTTCGGGCTGTAGAAGGATCGGGGAGCTGTGAGGATTCCGGCTGCAGTCATTATTAGACCCGAAGCAGAAGCTACGGTGCTAATGCTATGGCAACACCTGAGCATTGTACTCAAATCACCGCACAGCGCCCAACGCAGCATTTAGAGAGGTATGTGTAGCGCTACACTGTTTATGGCCATTTAAAAATGTGTGCACACATGTCTCTATTGAAATCCAATGCATTGGTTGTCAAAACGGACTGACAGTAGACTTTGCGCTGACTGAAATGCTAACTGAAAAGCGAGTGGTTAAACTCACAGCAAAAGCGCTTGCTGATAAATTAGATCGCTTACAAAATGAAAGAAAAACAAGCTCAATAAAGCAAAGGTCATTAGAAAAACAATGCAAGGTTTAATGGTGAATGATGATAAAACTGAGTTACAGAATGCTCTTGATGAATTGATAAAGGTTTGTAACGAAGCGAAATTCATTCATGAGACTATTGTCAATGCAAAAAGGTTGGTTTTGTGTCATGATGGGTTTACTGCGCATAGAAATGTTAGTCATGTGGAGGACAACATGTGGAGGACAGTGTATCAAACGCTCTAGTCAAAGGAGCCATCGCAGCAGCAACTCAAGCACTACATCCTCTGCACGCATAAAAGCTGAGGCTGATAGAGCGGCCCTTCTTGCTCACCAAGCAGCTTTAAAGGAGAGACATGCTTTGGAGCAACAGCAGGAGCAGCTGAGGAGGAAAAAAGAGGAACTTGACTTGGAGGTGGACTTGGCTGCATTTAATGCTAAGCTGGCAGTATTACAGGCTTGTGATGCTCACAGTTCTTCAGGAGGTTCAAATAGCATGAACTCTTACTTTGAAAGGGAAAAGGAGAACGCAGCACCAGTCATTGCCTTAAACCACATGGCAAAGGAGTACCAGCAGCCTGCATTGAAACTTTCACAACAAAATCAATGGACAGAATCATCATCATCTGACAAACTAAAATCCATGGATGTGCGGTAAAACCAAACTGTACAATCGGTGCAAACTGTTACAAGCCCGGAGTGGCCCCCAAATGAACAGCAGCAGGGAAAAACGTACCAGCAACATCACTGCATGTGCAATGTCAGCCTATGGTTGCTCAATCAAATGATGGATCGAGACAATGTTCAGAAAAACAACAGACAATGAATCAAAACTCTCCTACTGATGACATACTTAACATCATGCACAGGCAAAATGACATAACGGCAGCTCTGGTGCAGCAACAGCTTTCCTTATCTCTGCCGCCACGAGATATTCCTACTTTTGAAGGAGACCCTCTCAAATACAGAAAACTTGTAAAGGCTTTTGAGCAAGGAGTCGAAGTAAAAGCAAGTAAAGCTGATTGTCTTTATTATTTGGAGCAATTTACCAGAGGACAGCCACGAGATTTGGTGCGTAGCTGCTTGCATATGGAACCTGAAAGTGGTTATACAGTGGCTAAAGGTCTTTTACAGGAACATTTTGGCAATCACTACAAACTACAACTGCTTACATGGAGAGGGCTTTGGCTTGGCAATCAATTAAATCTGAAGAGACGAATGCACTCCAAGCCTATGCTTTATTTCTGCGTGGCTGCTGCAACACGATGGAGGACCTTCAGTACTTGCAAGAGCTTGACATGCCGGTCAACATGAGAGCTATTGTTTCCAAATTACCATTCAGAATGAGGGATCAATGGAGAATCAAAGCTCATGACATAATGGAAAGAACAAATGACAGAGCTCACATCAAAGACTTAGTGGCATTTATTGAACGCCATGTCAGAATTCTTTCAGATCCTCTGTTTGGTAACATACAGGACCCCAGATTTGGTGTTTCTGGGACAAAGACTCTCACCAGGTTTAAAGCTCAGCACAGAGACAAAGTAAAGCAAAGTGTTGTTGCTACCACAGTAACTTCTACAAACCTACCTGAAAGAATTGAACATCAAAGGAAGATGGAGAAAGCTGGATGCCTCTGCTGTGCTCGTGGGCACTTATTGGATGAGTGTAAGGAGCTCAATGGAAAGAAACACAAAGACAAGATTCACTTTCTGCGGGAAATGGGAGTTTGTTTTGCATGTTTATCTGCGGGTCACATGAGCCGTGACTGTGAAAACCGGTTGATATGCAGAATATGTGGGAAAACTCACCCAACCTTGCTTCATATAAAAAGGCAAGCAGCTCCAGAGCAGCAAAGAGAAGCGTTGAATGAACAGCCTCCTGTAGTAACAACATGTGGACATACAGGGGCCGGTAAGGACCAGTGTGCGCTATCTATCCTTCCTGTAAAGGTGAAGGCTTCAAAAGGAAATCGCATAATAACAACATATGCCTTCTTGGATCCTGGCAGCTCTGGCACATTCTGCTCTGAACATCTCATGACGAAGCTGAATGCTGCAGGTAAAAGAACCAGCTTTCTGCTACGCACAATGGGGCAAGAAACAGTGAAGACTGCTTACTCCTTGAATGGTTTAGAGGTTTCTGGTCTTGAAAGCAATGATTTTCACGTGCTTCCAGATGTTCTCACTCAGGAGAAAATGCCTGTGAATGCTGAAGACATCGTGACACAGGAAGATCTGGATAAATGGCCACACTTAGAAAAAGTATGCATCCCAAGCATCGAGAAAAATGTCGACCTGTTAGTTGGCACCAATGCTCCCAGGTTATTGGAACCATGGGAGGTCATCAACAGCTGCGGGAATGGCCCGTATGCTATCAGGACAGTGCTGGGATGGTCCATAAATGGTCCACTGAATGGAAACAGTGGCACCATGGAGGCAGAATTTCCCTCTGCAATGGTAAATAGGATTGCTGTGTGTAAACTGGAGGAGATGTTGGTTGCCCAATATAACCATGACTTCAATGACAAGAATGTGGAGGATGAACAAATGTCAAGAGAAGAAATGAAGTTTTTGGAAATTGTCAGTCATTCAGCAAAACAGGTGGATGGGAATTACAGCCTGAAAATGCCTTTTAGGAAAGAGCATCCCATGCTCCCAAATAATCTATCAGTGGCCAAACAAAGGATTCTTGGACTCAAGAAAAGGTTTCATCAGGAGTACGCAGAATTCCTCAATGACGTCATTGGTAAAGGTTATGCCGAGAAAATCCCTCAGCATCAGTTGGACTGTGAAGAAGGGAAGGTCTGGTATATCCCACATCATGGTGTTTACCATCCCACAAAGGAAAAATTGCGGGTTGTGTTTGACTGCGGGGCAACGTTTAAAGGAAGATCATTAAACAATGAACTCTTCCAGGGTCCGAACCTGACAAACAGTCTAATGGGAGTGCTTACAAGATTTAGACAAGAGCCTGTAGCTTTAATGGCAGACATACAGCAGATGTTCTATCAGGTCAACGTTGCAGAGACCGACAAAGACTTCCTACGTTTCTTGTGGTGGCCTGACGGTGACTTGAGTCAAGAAATTGCAGAGTATCGAATGACCGTCCACCTGTTTGGGGCAGTTTCATCCCCTAGCTGCGCTTGCTTTGCACTCAGGAAGACAGCAGAGGACGGGCAGGCATTCTTCCCTGCTGATGCGATTCAATCAGTAAACCAAAACGTCTATGTTGACGACTGTTTGAAGAGCACATCATCAGAAGAAGAAGCCATTCAGTTGATTAAACATCTTACAGCTCTCTGTCAAAGAGGAGGATTCTGTTTAACCAAGTGGGTCAGTAAAAGCTGAAGGGTGCTGCGGACGGTCCCAGAAGAACACAGAGCTAAGGACTTAAAGGAACTGGATTTGGAAAGGGACACTCTTCCCTTGGAGAGAGCCCTTGGTCTCCAGTGATGCATAGAGAGTGATGCATTTCAGTTCAAGATGCTGGCAAAACAAAGTCCCTTTACAAGATGTGGCATGCTGTCTATGCTCGGTTCAGTGTATGACCCTTTGGGGTTTATTGCACCAGTCACTTTACCTGGCAAAGTCTTGCTGCAGGAGCTCTGCAGGAGAAACTCCGGATGGGACGAAAGCTTGCCTTGTGACATATTGCTGCAGTGGAGAAAGTGGTTGGAAGAGCTTAGCAGTTTGCCAAAATGTACCATCAGCAGGTGCATTAAGCCAAAGGAGTTTGAACAACCCACACTAGCCCAGCTGCATCACTTTTCAGATGCAAGTGAAGGAGGGTATGGCACCGTTAGCTACATACGGTTGGAGAACAACAACAATGTTCATGTTGCATTTCTGCTTGGCAAATCAAGAGTTACATCACTGAAGCCCGTCACCATTCCACGTCTGGAGCTTACTGCTGCAGTCCTTGCTGTTCGTGTGGACAGAATGTTGAGAGCTGAGCTGCAGCTGCAGTTGGAAGACTCATTCTTCTGGACAGATAGCACTTCAGTGCTGAAGTATATGAAAATCAGCATTCCATCGGATGATCCGGAGGTCAAAAGTGAGGTCATTGTGAATGCTGTTATTGCCAAGGACCTGTCTAATGCAACCGACCAACTAATTGCATACTTCTCAGAATGGAGGAGGCTCAAAGTTGCTGTTGCTTGGTTCCTCAAAATCAAAGGAATTCTCTTGAAGTTGAGTCAAAGAAGAAAGGAACTGCAAGCTTCTGATGCAAACAATCCACTCACACACGTACAGTTGGAGATGCAGAAGGTGAAAGGATCGTTTGGAGGTCAGAGCATCTCAGCTGATGATCTATGTGAGGCAGAAATTGCAATTGTACGGTTCGCTCAGCAGCAGCAGTTTAAGTCGGAAATTGATGCTCTCTCATCTGGAAGGTCAGCAGTCAGGAAGGGAAGTCCTATTTACAAACTGGATCCTTGCCTGGAGGACGGCCTGCTTAGAGTTGGGGGAAGACTGAGTAGGTCAGCCTTGCCAGAAGAAGTCAAGCATCCGCTTATCCTCACAAAAGACCAGCACATATCAACGCTTATTCTGAGGCATATCCACCAGCAACTGGGTCATAGTGGTAGAAACCACACACTATCCAAGCTCAGGAAAAAGTATTGGATTACAAAGGCTCCTTCAGCAATAATGAAAGTCATAAATGACTGTCGGGCGTGCAGACTCCATGCAGCAAGAGCAGGTGAGCAAAAGATGGCAGACCTTCCATTGGAGAGGATTTTGCCTGATCTCCCTCCTTTTACAAGTGTTGGTGTCGATTATTTTGGACCAATTGAGGTCAAGCGAGGAAGAAGCTTGTGTAAACGCTATGGAGTGATCTTTACCTGTTTAGCAAGCAGAGCTGTTCACCTTGAGGTCGCCAACTCACTGGATACTGATGCTTGTATAAACGCTTTGCAGCGATTTATAAGTAGAAGAGGCCAAGTTTCTCACATGCTGTCAGACAACAGTACCAATTTTGTTGGCGCAAATAGGGAACTGAAGGAGGCTCTTGCTGCACTTCAACACGACCAGATCCAAAGAGCGCTCATTCCAGCTGGAGTGGACTGGAAATTCAATCCTCCAGGAGCATCTCATTTTGGAGGAGTTTGGGAGTGAATGATTCGAACAGTAAGGCGTGTTCTCAAATCTGTGTTACACCAGCAGCAATTGGATGATGACAGCCTTCACACAATTCTCTGTGAAGTTGAGGCAATATTAAATGACCGACCTATCACCCAGCTGTCAGAGGATCCCAATGATCTTGAACCTCTCATGCCATATCATATTCTCCTCCAGAAAGGCAAACCTGCATTACCACCTGGGCTGTTTGTGAAACAGGATCTATATGCAAAAAGAAGGTGGAGACAGGTTCAATACATCTCGGATCTGTTCTGGAAGCGATGGGTGCATGAGTACCTCCCTCTGCTCCAAGAGAGGCACAAATGGAACAGAGAAAGAAGGAGTCTTGTGCCTGGAGACATCGTCATTGTCATGGATTCAACTGCACCTCGTGGCTCTTGGCTGCTCGGCCGAGTGATCGAAACATTTCCTGACAAACATGGTGTTGTTCGGTCTGTTCGCCTTAAAACAAAGTCGAATGTGTTGGAAAGACCAGTCACCAAACTTTGTTTATTGAATGCAGCTGAGGATGTTTAATGGTAACATTGTTTGTGTTTATGGCTCTTTTGTTTGTTTTGTGTGAATTGTTAGCTCCACTTTTCACTAACAATTAGGGGCCAGAGTGTAAGAGCCATATTCATGTTTTTGGGAAAGCTGTTTTGTTTTTGTGCCACTGGGTGTCGCTGCACTATTGCTTATGGTAAAAGGTATAAAGGTATGCTGATAGTAAATGTATGCGTGTGTTTGACCCTGGAAGGGCAAACGGTTTTTGCCCGCTGTGGCGGCAGGCGGCATGGCAAACCGCAGCTGTATCGTTTGTATTGTTTGATCGATCGTGAATGGAAACTGGATGCTGTATCAACGCTGCATGGTGATGGAATAAATGGATTGTATTATGCAAACTTAAGACGCCTGCAGAGATCTTATTGAAAACATCAAAGCAAACGGTATCGTATTGAACTGTACAGCGCGTCAGCCAGGTCACTCCTGGGAGCCAAACACATCGGCAGCTTTAGTACTAGACTAAGCTTCTATAATACCCATGTTTGATTCAGTCTCTATGTTAACATGAGTGTGCACTGAACATGACTGTGAGAGGCGTGCTTTGTGAAGATAGGAAGCCTGACAGCGTTTTTGCTCTGTTTGAACTCGCTGCAGCAATAAACCTGAGTTCGCCAAGAATTGTCGGTTTCCAGTGGTTCTTTGCACGCCTACCCAGAACACAACGCAGAGTGGCGGGGACCGGCAGACTACTCCAGTTACACATCCATGTTTCCTTCACTTGCGTCTTAGTCCCTCCCAACAGAGATGCATGGAGAGACGCGAGGAAACCAAGAGAGGAGAGAGGAAACGAGGGAATGTTTTTTAAGAGACATGAGACGTCCTTTCCGATGAAGCGTCACGTGCTGTGACGTTCGTTTGTGATGATCGCGTCAGCTGATCACCGCTGGATCAGCTGTCAGTCTGCTTTAACAGCTGTTTGTGTCTGCACACACGTGCTCTGTATTCATTCTAATAAAACACACAGTAACAGTGTTTCCTCTCTGTATCCTGTTACCTGTGTAACAAACACCTGCACATGAAGAACAGGCTGCAGTCTGTGTTCCTGCTGCAGAGCCAGACGGACATTTCCTACAGCACTGTGTCTTTATATTATTTGTTCATTATTTACATTTGTGATCACTGATCATCTGATCTGAATTAATTATCTAATAAGCCCAAATACTGTCTGTTCATGAACTATGAACATTATTGATTAGGCTCAAAGTTTCAGGATAAATAGAAATCAATTCACGCTGATCAAACCCGACCTCACTGATGATAACGCTCACACGTAGTGTTACCTGCTGACAGAGAGACTCTCCTGCTCCCTCTGAATTCATTCATTCATCTGTAATAAAAGTTAGCAGGGAAATAACTGATCATGACGAGAGGTATTTCTTTAGATTACATTTAATAGAAATTAATCTGTTTTTGCTGCTTTTGATTTTTAGATGTTTTTTACTCAGATGTTGACCCAGAAAACAAATCAAATCTGCAGTTATTCACTGCATTTTATATATTTTACGACAAGTTATGATCAATATTTCGTTCTAAACGATCTCAGCTTGTCAGATACCAACTCATTATACCGACGTTGTTTATAGTCGGTTTCAAGGCGCCCTGTAAAGTCTGTTTTAAGGTCCGCTTCTTCCTCTCTGCGATATGAAACTCCGGTGATGTTGTGAAGTTTCACATGAGTCCGATCTGCTGCAGCGTCCAATCACTAACTGATCTCTAATAAGGGGGCGTGTCGGCCAGTAAAAGACTTCCGTGGAGGCTGCTCTCGTGTATCCTCGCTTATCGCTCCTCGGAACTCCCTCCTCTCTCCTCGCTCCTCGCTCCTCCGAGCAGCGATAAGAGCTTTGAGACGCTCCTCAATATGGCGGCTCCGGAACTACTTCCGGTTCGGGCGAAGGTTTTCAGTCCTTAAGTCCCTCCGGGTTTTAACAACGCGCCAACTTTTATCCAGCAAGTACACGGAGCCGGCGGGTAGTTCAGGGTGCCTGGGAATGTGGAGTGTTACCGGTAATTAAACACTTTAGCTCGAAATTTTTCCAACATACTGATGTGTTTTCTGTCAAAGCTGAAATATTTGGTTAAAGTGTTTCTGTAGTTTTTATTGAATTACTTTATTCACACTTTTAACCACAAGCTAACCCCTGTTCTGCTTCAAGTCTGTGAATATTTCAGGCACATTTCACTTGTTCTATATTCATTTTGTCACTATGACTCTTATATTCCTTTATGGACTGTTTAAATATGAGTCCTGTGTACATATATTCATAATGTACTGTACAACTTTCACTGACATAATCCTCCTTTTTACAGTTTAAGTCGCTGCCTAACCAACTAAACAGTAGATGGTTATTTTAGCTGAAGTTTATGTTCATTAGTCCTTCAAGTGTCTTATTAGTGGTTATTCCAGGTCAACATGGCCCGATACCTGACCGTCCTCTTTAAAGCATTCGATTCAGGCAGAGGTAACGTGAAGCGCCCCATTAAGGCTCGTCTGCTGTCATAGTCATGTCAATAATTTGTGTGTCAGCTGTGAGTAGAGGTCTGCAGGTTTTCTGGAGGTACAAATGTTTCTTATGACCTGGACCAGGCTACACTCCCACTTCTCCCAGTAATCAGACAGTCGATCGTGCTATGAACCCTCTACATCCCACTTGTACAGGACAAACCCTAACCTTCCCTCCTCTGTTCAGCTTCTGCTGCCAAATCTGCATTTCTTTTCCTTTCTTACGCTTCCTCCACTGAGTCCTCCCAGGGCACCGTCAGGTCTATAAAATAAACTCTCCTCTGACTCGCAGACCATAACACGATGTCAGGCCTCAGGTTAGAGCAAACTATCTCGTGTGCTGAAACAGGTTTTACTGCAGAGTCCACCTGCATCTCCCAATCATTAGCACCCTTGAGCAGGCCTGACTCTTGTCTGCTTAAAGCCCTCGTTTACATTTCTCACAGACAAACTGAATGGCTGCTCTCTTTTCCTGACTGCATCCTGAACACACCTGTCGTTAAAGTAGTTTTCTTCTCCTCTTGAGGACAGACCTGACAAAGCTTCCTGTTGACTTGTTACTAATCTGCATCATGATGTTGTTATTTCAGCAAACTGAAGAGCCGTTAATTAAAGTCAGTGTGAAAAGGGGTCGAGTCATCACTCCACTAAAGCGAATGACTACATAACAGAAATGTTTCAGAGCTTTGTGGTCTTTGGAAGCAGAGAGGAAAACACCCAGACAGATTAAGGAAACATTTTATCCTGGTCCACAATGACATCAAGAGTACAAAAGAATTAAGAAAAATCAAAGAATGGTTTTCATAATAAAAATCTGTAGTTAAAAAACGTCACACATTGAATTTTGCGTTAACAAAATGAAAGCATGGAGGATCTGAAGCAGCAGCGTTCAGACGTAAGCTTTGGAGCTGCCGCTGTCGGAGGCCGGAGCTGCTCTGTAGATGTTCTGTCCTCGGCTCGTCGTGCTGAAGTTGTATGAAAACTGCCTGCAGGACAGAAAACAAGATTTCAGATTCACAACCAAATTAAACAGCAGAAACACAAAATCCAGTTTAAATATCCTAAGGAGACAAGTGCAGCAGGTTCAAGTCCAAAAGTCCTGAAACTTTAGTGAGATCATCTGGAGAGAAGACTTCTCACTCTGTACGTCCACTAACAGTTCTTGTTGTTTCCACTGACAGGCTCAGATTGTTCTTCTAAGTGTGTGACAACATGACAGAAAGGATCCCTACAGAGATAGACCTTTTTGTTACAGAGGAAGATGATTGTTTTAACCACACACAGACGTTACATCGCTCTCTGCAAACACACCAGACTCCATTCAGAAAAACACTGATTTAAGCTCACAGGACACAGGAGCTGCTGCTCTACCTCTGTCTCCATTTGTTGGTTTGTTTGTGTTATTATGTGACTTTTGTTGTTTTTAATTGTTAGCTCATAGCCAACACAATATTAGTATAACACACAATAACAGGTTTGAAGCAGCGCTATAGACCAAGACTCCTGTTTTCTGTGACATAAAATGACCCTTTTTGTTAATGGACTCTGGTGGCTTTGAAGAGAGCACAGTAACATTTATTTTCGGTACTCTGATCAGGTGCTTTTGCCCCACTGATTACGTCACAGCCTTTGCAGCCTGTTTTCCTGCTGCTGGCTGAAGAAATCTAATGAAGTAATTCACAAACGTTTTTACCTTTAAGTCATTTAGACCCCAAAATATGTTTAAAAAAGGACCAGGTTTAAAAATACAGGAATCAACCTTTAATCATGGACGACCACACTCCAGCCAATAAGAATCCAGTACTCTCTGTGGCATTGGGATAAAGATGACTGTGTGTGACTGTCCCCCTGTGGACACACTCCAGTACTACATGTAAGATGCCCCCTGTGTGGTGCTGTGGGTTTACCCTGCAGGGGGGGCGGGGGACGTCTTCCTGCAGGAGCAGCAGAGCATCGATCCTCCCAGTACGGCCAGACAGGAGGCGGCCCAGCCCAGATACAGACCAGTACCCAGCTCGAACCTGCAGCACCAACACACGCACACACGCACACGCGCGCACACACACACACACACACGCACGCACACACACACACACAAGGTGATGCAGCATTAGGGGCGTGGCCTCTTTGAGTGACAGCTGGGAGCTGCTAGCTGTCTGCTAGGTGTCCCCTCAGCTAACTCAGTCACTGAACGTAGCCTCTGGGCCGTGTTTGTGCTGTTGGAGCCTTTTGGAGATTTGTTCATGTAAATATCAGACAGATAATCTGTGTGTGCGCTTTGTTGGACGAACAGACCGTCCAACACGTCTCACACACTGTTTCTACACTCATTATTTATTTACATGTTAGCACTGATTAGCAGCTAGCTGTGTCTTTGTCACCATAACTCTCTCGTTGGAGGAACATCTTTACCTTGATATACAGGACTGTGCAAAAGTTTCAGGCAGGTGTTAAAAATGCTGTAAACTAAGAATGCTTTCAGAAATGGAAGTGTTAATCGTTTCTTTCCATCGATGAACAAAATGCAGTGAATGAACAGAAGAGAAATCTAAATCAGATCAATATCTGGTGTGACCACCCTTTGCCTTCTAAACAGCATCAGTTCTTCTCGGTACACTTGCACACAGTTTCTGAAGGAACTCGGCTGGTAGGTTGTTCCAAACATGTTGGAGAACTAACCACAGATCTTCTGTGGATGTAGGCTTCCTCAGATCCTTCTGTCTCTTCATGTCATCCCAGACAGACTCCATGATGTTGAGATCAGGGCTCTGTGGGGGCCATACCATCACTTCCAGGACTTCTTGTTCTTCTTCACGCTGAAGATAGTTCTTAATGACACTGGCTGTATGTTTGGGGTCGTTGTCCGGCTGCAGAATACATGTGGGGCCAATCATACGCCTCCCTGATGGTATTGCATGATGGATGAGTATCTGCCTGTATTTCTCAGCATTGAGGACACCATTAATCCTGACCAAATCTACGACTCCATTTGCAGAAATGCAGCCCCAAACTTGAAGGAACCTCCAGCATGCTTCACTGCTGCCTGCAGACACTCGTTATCGTAGCGCTCTCCAGCCCTTCGGCGAACAAACTGCCTTCTGCTGCAGCCAAATATTTCACATTCTGACTCATCAGTCCAGAGCACCTGCTGCCATTTCTCTGCAGCCCAGTTCCTATGCGTTTGTGCATCGTTGAGTGGCTTGGCCTTGTTTCCATGTCGGAGGCTTTGTGGCTGCAGCTCTTCCATGAAGACCACTTGTGGCCAGACTTCTCCGGACAGTAGATGGGTGTACCTGGGTCCCACTGCTTTCTGCCAGTTCTGAGCTGATGGCTCTGCTGGACATCTTCCCATTTGGAAGGGAAATAAGCTCGATGTGTTTTTCATCTGCTGCACTAAGTTTCCTCGGCCGACCACTGCGTCGACGATCCTCAACGTCGCCCGTTTCTTTGTGCTTCTTCCAAAGAGCTTGAACAGCACATCTTGAAACCCCAGTGTGCTTTGAAATCTTTGTCTGGCAGAGACCTTGCTGATGCAGTATAACTACCTGGTGTCTTGTTGCTGTGCTCAGTCTTGCCATGGTGTCTGACCTGTGACATGAAACTGTCTTCCACAGCCTCACCTTGGCAGCAGAGTTTGGCTGTTCCTCAGCCAGTTTTAAGCCTCCTACACAGCTGTTTCTGTTTCACTTAATGACTGTGTTTCAACCTACATGTGACACTGATGATCATTAGCACCTGTCTGGTATCATTGGTTGATCATACACCTGACTATAATCCTACAACATCCCTGACTGTGTGCAGGTGTACCTGTAAGAACTGATGCTGTAGTAGTAACACCAGATATTGATTTGATTTAGATTTTTCTTTTGTTCGCTCACTGATCATTTTGTAAATTGATCAAAATAAACAATAATTATTTTTATATTTGAAAGCATTCTTAGTTTACAGCATTTTTCACACCTGCCTGAAACTTTAGCACAGTGCTGTGTCCTGATGGTTTTTCACTGTCTGTTGTCTTTTCAGTTGCTGATCAATGAAGCAGTGAAATGACAAAGACTGTGACCTTCACTACCTTTATACAAATGAGCACCTGAACGCAGCAGCACAACATGCTAACAGTATCTGAGCTTCTCACCCTGAACTTAACGTCAGGAGAAAATGGCCGCTGTGTTCATGTGGTGAATGTGAGCTTCATGAAAGTGTTCCAACATTTGTGTCCATGTGGTCTCACACAAAGGGTCACCTGTTACAAGACAAACGTCACACGTGTTCAAAGTGACGACAGACGAGATGAAATGATTTCCTTCAGGATCAAAGGTCAAGATTTTATTCAAATAAACGACGACATCGTTCAAAATAGAACAGAAACACAAACGAATCAAAATCATGAGTTCTTTTTTACAAGTAAATATCTTTGAGTTTTTAATCAAATCAAAGTGATGAAATCAGACTCATGAAAGAGTTTGAGTCAGTGAACAGAGTCAGTGATGTTCAGTCAGCAGAGTTTCTCTCACCTACAGAGACAACGAGGAACCGACTGAGCAGACCACAAACCCAGGATACAGAGGTTCAGTGAAGGAGGTGCTGAAGGTGTGGAGGTGGATCAGTGTGTCAGAGGAGACTCTGTAGAAGGACAGAGTGCCAGCAGGACAGTCCACATACACTGTTGCTCTACCAGAGGAGGAGGAGGAGGAGGAGGAGGAGGAGGAGGAGGAGGTGTTTGTTCTTATGTTATTGTGCCAGACAGAGTAACCTCCATCAGAGCAGCTTAGACTCCAGGACTGATCATTCCCTCCAAACACACATTCTTTACTGTCTCCTTTCCTCCTGATTCCTCTGTAACTCACTGATACATTAACACCTCCTCTCCACTCGACCTCCCAGTAACAGCGACCAGTCAGACCAGTCCTACACAGCAGCTGAGGATGATAATCAAATCTGTCTGGATGATCAGGATATGACTGATACTCCTCCTCCTCCACATGTGTCACCGTCCTGTTGTTGTCAGACAGTTTGAGTTTTCTGCTCACTGTGTTTGTGTCCACTTCCAGCTCACAGGCGTCTGATGGAGAGAAGGAGACACAACACAGCTGCAGGTTATCATCTGTTCATTCAAAAACAACTTTACTGACAGTTTCTGAAAGTCAGTCAAACTTAGATTTCATGTTTAACTGTGAATATTTGGCAGCACTGAAACTCAACACTGCAGCTGTAATGAAATGAACAGTTAGTGAACATGGCAGTCAGGATGTGTGGAGCCCAGGATAAGAGCACAATCAAGTGTCAGTAATAAAAGTGCAGCACAAAGAAGCTGTGAACCATCTGCTGTCTCAAACTGTTATAAGGTCAGAGGTCACATGAAGCAGAAAGATCAGAGCTGGAAGAAACACAGTGAATGTTCTCTGCACTGATCATCAAATGTATTGATTCTTTTGATTGGATCCTGCTGTTCACTTTGTTCACTTCGTACATCTTTACAGCCACACTGACAAACACAGAAAGTCAATCCTGATTGAAATTCATCTTCAGTCAGACAATTACAAAAAGTGGAGCCCAACATGAGCAGCTGTGTTCTCATGAAGCAAAGTTCAAACACACTCACACTTCCTCTCATCAGGTTTCAGTCTGTGCCGTCCACCATGGTCCAACCTGGAGGAAGAAACCAGATCAGAATCTACTTCATACAGCTTCACTCACATCCTCCATCAGACAGCAAGGTCACCAGTTAGAGACAGAGAGACAGCGTCTGTCTGTCTGTCTGTCTGTCTGTCTGTCTGTCTGTCTGTCTGTACCTCAGTGTCTCCTGTCTGCAGTGTGGATCCTCCAGTCCAGCAGACAGCAGCTTCTCTCCTGGTTCTCCTGGATGATTGTAGCTCAGGTCCAGCTCTCTCAGGTGGGAGGAGCTCAGAGACGAGGCCGGAGAAGCACAGCCTTCCTGTGTGATCAGACAGCCTGACAGACTACACACACACACACACACACACACACACACACACACACACACTTTGAAACCAAAGTCCATGTTGGAAACTGGACCGGTCATTTCTGGTCACCCCACCAGCTCCCCCTCTTGGCTAGGAGGGGTCACTACTAACTCTGTGACTTGCATCTCTGCCTTCACTCCTGTAATCATGCTCATCCCAGTCAGGATCACTAACCAGCACTCACAACCTCGTCATAGTCCGGCTCACCCAGGTGGGTCAGTGATCCTTTAGCCTGCATGCCCCCCCTGAAGGCCCCGCCCCTTTATTAAATGTGTCTGATTAATGCAGATCTGTGGGTAACAAGGCTCACATATTAAATGACTTATTTTAAGGGACAGTTTGTTTTACTCTTCGACACTGAGACCTGACAAAAGGATGTGTTCCTTTAAATGAACTGTGCCCCATGGACTGTTCAGTCATTGGGACTCCACGTGGCTCAGGCCGCGGTGGAGGTCTCACTGTGGTGTTTTACCTGATCGACCTCCTGGTCCAGCTGCTCAGGTTTTACCTGAGTTCACTTTCTGACTTCTCTTATGAAGCTGCACTTTTAGCTGCTGGTTTTAACCTGCACATTGATGATGTCACAAACTGTGGAGCCACTGAATTTCTTGATATCACTGAATCTTTGAACTTCAAGCTACATGTTGAAAGCCCCGCTCACAGGAGGGCTCACACCCCGGACCTTCTTCTCTGGGACTAGACACCGCCTTCAGCTGGTCCAAAATGCTGCGGCTGGCCTTCTCACAGGTTCAACACAATACGATCATATAACTCCGATCTCGGCCTCCCTGCATTGGCTTCCTGTCCACTACCATATTGATTTTAAAATTGTACTTTGAACTTTCAAAGCTCTACACGACCAGGCCCCTCGGTACATTACAGACTTACTAACCCCCTATGAGCCTGGACCCCCCTCAGATCAGCTGATAGGGGTTTGTGGGTTGTACCCAGAGCCCGATTAAAGACGAAGGGAAATCTGGCTCCCAAACTCTGGAGCGACCGACCTGCTGAAATCCGGTTTGCCAAATCTGTCTCTGCTTTTAAATCTCTTCTTCAAACATTCTTTTTTAAAAGAGCTTTTATTTATGAGGACCTTTTTCTGTTCTTCTTTTCATGTATTTGAACTCTTCACTTCATTATTTTAAATTGTAACGTGTTCTAAACTGTTCGTAGAACTTTGTAAAGGTGATTATTATTTAAGGCTGCAACAACTAATCGATTAAATCGATGGTTAAAATAGTTGGCAAGGAATTTCATCATCGATTCATCAGCGGAGGACAGAAGACCGTGGTAATGTTAATAAGCTAACGCCACTGTAAAGCTAATTTAACGCTAACTCTTGATGATCAATATCTGATTAAATATATATTGATTAGTTACATTTCCCTGTTATACTCAGCTCATGGCTGCATCCCCAACGTCCTTTGTTTTTATTGTCGTGTCCTCGTCTGAACTTTCCTTTTTCATGTGAAATTAAAGTTAATCAACAAGATATTAATTGAGTTACTTTATTGATATATTAACACTGCATTGAACAAGAAAACAAGATGTCATATTTTTGTGTTTTGAACATAATGCTAATACTGAAATTGAGCTTTTATCTTTTTATCAACTAAAAATTGATCATAGAAATAATTGACAGATTGATTGATTCTCAAAATATTTGTTAATTGCAGCCCTATTATTATTATTATTGTTATTATTATGATTATTATTATTATTATTATTATAATTATTATTATCATCATCATCAGCAGTGATGCAGCTGCTGGACTGGCCTGTTGAGTCTGAAGGAAAGGCTCTTCATCAATACGTTTACAAACGTTCCAACCATCATCTCTGCTTTGTTACAGTCGTCGTGGGGATTCTTCTCTTTGGACCACACATGATGGAGTCCAGATGAACATAACTCAGACTGTCTCAGACCAGCGTTTATATATCCAAGTCCAGTTACTGAGCCGTGAAGCAAAACACAATACTGGTGACAAGCTCCTCTGTCAGCTGACCCCTTCAGTGTGATATTACAGCCATTTTAATTACAGGGTCGTTAAAAGGACTAAAAGACGCTCAAAGTTTAACTTGTGATATTCATGTCCAGCTGCCTCAGACTCACAGGACTGAGAGCTGAGAACTGAGTACAGAAAAGGTGAGCTCAGAGGGTTATAATTCTCACACAGCTGCACACTAACCTGAGAGCTTCCAGTCTGCAGTGATGAGATCTTAGTCCATCAGACAGCAGCTTCACTCCTGAGTCCTGCAGGTTGTTGTTGCTCAGGTCCAGCTCTCTCAGACTAGAGGACTGGGAGCTGAGAACTGAGGACAGAGCTCCACAGCTTCTCTCTGACAGATTACAGCCACTCAGCCTGAAGAGGAATCAACAGCACATAAAAGGAAACAATCACAAACAATAGTTGTTGTTTCTGAATAAAGTAAAACTACATTTAACACGGACAGTGATGTGTGCACGTACAGAGCTGTGTTGGAGGCTTTGACCCCTGGCAGCAGCCTCAGAAGAGCCTCCTCTGAAGCAGAGTACTTCTTCAGGTCAAACACGTCCAGATCTTTTTCTGATGACAATAAGATGAAGACCAGAGCTGACCACTGAGCAGGAGACAGTTCATCTGTGGAGAGACGTCCTGATCTCAGGGCCTGTTGGATCTGCTCCACTAGAGAGCGATCGTTCAGTTCATTCAGACAGTGGAACAGATTGATGCTTTTCTCTGCAGACAGATTCTCACTGATCTTTGTGTTGATGTACTCGACTGTTTTCTTTTTAGTCTGTGAACCACTTCCTGTCTGTGTCAGCAGACCTCTGAGGAGACTCTGATTGGTCTCTAGTGAAAGACCGAGGAGGAAGCGGAGGAACAAGTCCAGGTGTCCGTTTGGACTCTGTAAGGCCTGGTCCACAGCACTCTGATAGAAACCTGTTGGGTCTTTAAATACTTTAGACAACCAGGATGTTGTTTGTTCTTCTGACAGCAGATTGACACCAGAGTTGATGAACGTCAGATGGACATGAAGAGCAGCCAGAAACTCCTGAACGCTCAGATGGACGAAGCAGAACACCGTGTCCTGGTACAGTCCTCTCTCCTCTTTAAAGACCTGTGTGAACACTCCTGAGTACACTGAGGCTGCTCTGATATCGATGCCACACTCTGTCAGGTCTGACTCATAGAAGATCAGGTTTCCTTTCTGCAGCTGCTCAAAAGACAGTTTTCCCAGAGAACCAATCATCTTCCTGCTCTTTGGACTCCAGTGTTGATCTGTCTCAGCTCCTCCATCATATTTGATGTTCTTCAGTTTGGACTGAACCACCAGGAAGTGGATGTACATCTCAGTCAGGGTCTTGGGCAGCTGTCCTCCCTCTCTGGTCTTCAACACGTCCTCCAGAACTGTAGCAGTGATCCAGCAGAAGACTGGGATGTGGCACATGATGTGGAGGCTTCGGGATGTCTTGATGTGGGAGATGATTCTGCTGGCCTGCTCCTCATCTCTGAATCTCTTCCTGAAGTACTCCTCCTTCTGAGGGTCAGTGAACCCTCTGACCTCTGTCACCATGTCAACACACTGAGGAGGGATCTGATTGGCTGCTGCAGGTCGTGTGGTTATCCAGAGGCGAGCAGAGGGAAGCAGTTTCCCCCTGATGAGGTTTGTCAGCAGCACATCCACTGAGCTGGACTCTGTGACATCAGTCAGGATCTCATTGTTGTGGAAGTCCAGAGGAAGTCGACACTCATCCAGACCGTCAAAGATGAACACAACCTGGAACTCTGCAAACCTGCAGATTCCTGCTTCTTTGGTTTCAGTGAAGAAGTGATGAACAAGTTCCACCAAGCTGAACTTCTTCTCTTTCAGCACATTCAGCTCTCTGAAGGTGAAGGGAAACATGAACTGTATGTCCTGGTTGGCTTTGTCTTCAGCCCAGTCCAGAGTGAACTTCTGTGTTAAGACTGTTTTCCCAATGCCAGCCACTCCCTTTGTCATCACTGTTCTGATTGGTCCATCTCTTCCAGGTGAGGCTTTAAAGACGTCTTCTTGTCTGATGGTTGTTTCTGGTCTGTGTGGTTTCCTGGATGCTGATTCGATCTGTCTGACCTCATGTTCATCATTGACCTCTCCAGTCCCTCCCTCTGTGATGTAGAGCTCTGTGTAGATCTGATTCAGAAGGGTTGGGTTTCCTGCTTTAGCGATCCCCTCAAACACACACTGGAACTTCTGCTTCAGGTTAGACTTCAGTTTCTGTCGGCTCACCGCAGCAACAGATCCTGAAAGAAACGAACAACAAATGATATCAAAGAGTGGATCCTGCAGAAACTCTCAACATCTAAGTGAGTTTTTCCTTCTGCATCACTTTTATTAAGCTCATTAGTATGGGGGGCTTTCTTTATTCAAGAGCGTGTTCTTTCATCTTGAGAGCATGAGATTGTGTTCAGTTTTTACTTTCCCTCAAAAACCTGCTTTTGCTCTCAAATAGCTCCTGTTTGTGTTCAGATTTGCTCCTTTCTGCTCAAACTGTTCACTTGCACTCAAATATTTTGTTGCTTGCACAAACTTACCTGCACTCCAGCTTCAACCCGTCTCCTGTCACTCAGGCCTTCTGTACTGAAACATCCGCTCTCAGATTTCTTCTCTGCTCTTTGATTTTCTTGATGCACCAACCCTGTCAAAAATCCCTAACCAATAGAAAACCAGGTCCAGGGTCGACCAATGACGTTATCCCTGCCCTGTCGGTGCGTCAGCTTTACTTTTCAGAGCATCCCGTTCGAGCAGTTACTCCACGTCTTCATCTGAGATGTAGAACTTAACTAACTAACCAGCCAGATAGCAGGCCGGACTCTCATCGGTGTGTTGGAGGACAAACAGACCTGCGAGCACCAGCTGTGTGAGCGTTCGTAACCCTCCAGCTTCATGAACAGGACCGTGTGATCACATGTGTGATGCAGTGAGAGCTTAACAAGCTGCGCCTGTGGGAGACTCAGATGCAGCGAGGAAACTTGGGTCACTTTTAATGTTTCCAGACAAACCAGGTCTCCACCGCTGTGTTCCCAACTGCACGTTTTGCTGATCAGCTGAGCGGACCTGGCAGAGTTCACACGGTGATGGCCGACTCTGGAGCTCAGAAATGTACATTTGAACTGCTCAGTAATCTGTTTGTAGCTGACGTGGAAAGAGCACCTGTAAACATCCAAATGGAGCTGATAGAACTGTGAAACGATGCTCCAAGCTCCGCCCACCAGCTGCTCGCATGCTCTGCATGTTTGGAAGCACACACCTGTGTACAAGGCTGCTGACGGGGGGGGCATGTTGTCCTGGGCCCTGGGCCAGGGAGGGTCCAGGAGGGCCTCTTTGTGAGACATTTATAAATCATTTGTAAGACTCATTTTTCTTTTGACAATTTTCCATGAATGAGTGATGGTCAACAATTTTCTCTCACCTATTACATATGGAATGGTTCCGTCTGACTGGTTGCCATAGCAACGTACATGTTTCATGCCTAAAGGCTAGCTAGTGAAGAGTCAAGATGGCCAGTCATCAAAATCGAGAAGAAAAGCGAAAACGAGAAAATGAGAGTTCAACATTAAACATGTGGCGCACCAACAGCACGACACCATACAGTCGAGTTTATGGAATCATTCGGATGTCGTTGTTGTTGTTGTTTATGTTGAGTTTGGTTTGGAGTCTTACGCATGGCGTAAACGAGCTTTGATGCACTGCAGGGCGGTGCATGTGTCTTTGTTTACAACACAAATATGATTGTGACGTTCATTTTAGTCCCTCGTTTGTTTGTGCACAGTTAAGAGACGTCGGCTGTTTACACACACTGGCTGCACTTTGGACAGGCTGTGTTTCTGACATTGCGATAGAGCGTTACATTTCATACAAAGAGGGACGCATGTATTTTTGTTTACAATTCAAATGTGATTGATCACCAAGACTGTGATGTGTGCGCACAGTTAACAGGCTGTTTGCACTTCTTCTCATTGTTTACTTTCTTCCTGACGTTGTGATACCAATGCACAGGTGTCTGATGTTGCATAAGAAACGCACCTGTCACTTTGGATGTATTGTGCTGATGTTGCTGGGCGCTGTCCGGTGCTGCCGGGTGCTGAAGTCTCTCACCTTGACGCGTGACACTTTTCTGTCCCTGCCTGTTGTCAGTTGTTTGAAGCTGTTAGCCATATTGTGGAATAACCTCAGGACACATTCAGGTAAGAACTACATTTATATCGAATGTGCTGTGCACCAGAGCTGTTGTTCCTGAAAAAACTAACTGGCATATAAAGTAGCTCTAATGTCATGAGAATCGATGACTGTAAATGAAGATGTTAAAGGTCCTGGCGATGTGCCCGGTCCTCCTATGAAATGAACTGTTTGGTGTGTTTGTATTTGGTGGTGGGGCTAACCTTTGGGCTCTTTGTCGTGTGCAGATGGAATGCACTTTGTATGTGCTTTAAGCGTTCTATGCGCGGTGAGGACCGGGGATGTGGATGAGGGCCTGGGCGAGATACGCGGCGCTGCCTGTGTAAGCAACTGATGCACACCTTCACTCCATCCTGAGAGCGTCCATAGCTCAGAACCTGACCACAAACATGAACCAACCTGCAGCCAAGAAACACTTTGCCCTGTGATCACGAGGCAGACTGCTCATGGTGGAAATGTTTGCATCAGCAGATTGATCACATTTAAATGTTCTTCTGTTGCTCGACGGTGTTGTGATAAAAAACTAGATTTAAGATTTTCTTGACAAAAAATACAGTTTGAAGTTTTCTGGCTGTTTTTGAGCCTGTGATGAAACTTTTCTGTAAATGAGTGAAAAACTGCTGATAGAGACATGAACAGATGAATAATGACGTCTTTTATTTTCCATTTGATCTCTGGTTTCTTCTTCTCGATACCCTTGGTTTGTTCTGAATCTATAAGATTTCTTGGGAGCAGTTAAGTTCATATTTCTGTACAACTACTTTGTCCTAATAGCTCTGATGAAAACGTGGTTTATTTACGTCTGTTCTGAAAACGTTGACCCCGTTGTGACCCAGTCGGTCATTTCGGCCCCATTTCTGACTGAGTTTGAGACCGCTGCTTTACACCAAAGTCAGTGCGACTGTATTGCAACAAAGCAAACATGAATGTGTTCTGTAAGGCTGTCACACGCTCAGGCATGCTAGCTTGTAGCCTCGCTCGTGTGAAGCATTGTGTCTTTGTTGGGGAGAAAATCTGATGACACACAGGAACTATTTGAGTGCAAAGGCAGGTTTTTGAGGGAAAGTAGAAAATCTAAACACAAAATCAATAAGTCATGCTCTCAACATAAAAACATTTATAAATGTAAACGTGCATTTCTTCTTTCCATCATGTTAAATCTGTTTAAATCCTCTTACTGCTCTGCAGACGGTCAGCCAGCTCCTCCTGATTTATTCTCCTCAGGAAGTGCACAGTGATCTTCAGAAAAGCATCTCTGCTGCTCCTCTGCTCCTCATCCTCACCATCCAACACCTCCTCATCCTCCCTCTGACTCCCTAAGCATGCTGGGTAATCTGAACTCAGAACCCTCTGGACTCTCTTCAGCTCGTTCTTCACAAATGTGACGATGTTCTCCTCCAGCAGCTGGAACAGAATCAGACACTGAACATGAATATAAAGTGGTAGAACACAACATGTGATCCATCAGTCAGTCTGAAGGCCTGCTGCTCAAACAGAACAGCATGCAGACTGAATGATGCTTTAGCATTTAGCCTGTAGTTAATGTGCTTCATTGTAAACAGTGTGTTGTACACACCATCAATGTGGAGTCCAGGTCTGTCTGATGCTGCTGGGCTGACTGATCACTGGGAACCTCTGAGCTCTGCTGAACTCTGTGGAGAAAACATCAAGTTGAAGGACCATTACTGACACAGCTGACTGATCAGAGGGAGTGAGCTGTGGGGTCTGATCCAGAGAGCTGGCTCAGTGGGAGGAGGGTGTCCAATGCTGGAAGACGGAAAGATGGAGCGACAACAAACCACTGATTATGTTCACCATTGATTGTGTTACAAAAGTGCCAAGACACGTTTTTCCAGCGACGCAGACGGACAGAATGGAGGCAACCAAGAACTGTCAGTGGAGTACAGAAAGCCACCCCTCAAGGGAGGGATTCCTGATGTGCAGGTAGGCTACACAAACCAGGTTAGGTGGAGGGGGTTTGGAGGAGAGAGGGGCAAGTGGTCTTGGAGCTAATAAAGCTGGAGATCTCAATGAACAGGATGGAGGATGGACAAGGGCAGAACAGACTGCCTCAAGGCTGGGCAGAGGCCTTCAGGTGGACGGAGAGGAGGTTAACCCACAGGCTGAGACGCTCTAGATGTTTCTGTGAGACGAAGGGGGATACTGCAGGCCGGCAATGAGGCCAACGAAAAACACAGTTTGAAACCATCTTCATGTGAGATTGTTTGTTGGTGTTTCAGATGTCTGTTGTCTTTGTGTTTCCTCCTGTTGTCACCGACTCTGTTGTTGTGTCGTTGTTGTGATCAGCGCTGAGAAAGGAAACGCTGCTGATGTAACGAGACCGTCACAGACCTCCTCATGAAGCTCCATGTTTGAAGTCAGCTGCTGCTCTGATTACAGGATGTGAGCTTTCAAACACACAAACACACTGACATGGTTTCATCATGTTGAGCCTCATCACTGGAGTCTTTGACAGGTGACTGTTGTACAGGTGAACCCTGTGATGTCACCACTCAAACAATACACTGATGAGTCATACAACTCACGATGAAGCTCTGGACCAGGACACGAGTCTTTTCTCAGCAGAGTCAGAAAATAACAGTTTGATGTTTTAATTCTTACCTTCCATCAGCAGGATGTTCGTCTTTAAAGGTCAAAGGTTGACCCATAGACCGGTCGCTCTTCATGGACACACAGCTGGGTCCAGGAGCGTCTGGTCTCTGCTGCTGCATCCTGATACAAACAAACAACATCATGAGTTACAGTGAGCTGTTGTTCACCTGTTCAGCAGCAGGTGTGACAGTGAGTGTGAGTGATGATGGTGCAGTGATGTGAGTGCTGAGCTGTGACATGGAGGAGAGTCATGGACAGTTAGAGATCCTCATCTCACCTCAGAGCTTCATGTTCCCCACACAGAGAGCTTTTAGAGGGAGGGGCTCCCTCCTCTGTGTCCTCACACTGATCCATAGCAGAGCGCCCCCTGCTGGCAGAGCTGTGTCACTACAACAACTCTGACAGAGTTCAGCTGCTGCAGTCACATCCAGTCACAGAGACTTTGAGCTTCAGCTGTGGAGGAAACAGAGAAGATAGAGATGATTCACCTTCATCAGTCCACCTGATGTGATGCTGCCGTCACCTCATCATCACCTCACTGTCAGTCTGCAAACATCAGATGTACCTGCAGACACCTGGAGGAGGACCCCGCCCCCATCAGGGGCCCCGTTACAACCAACCAGGAGACGTCAGAGCGGCTGCAGCTCAGCGTCAGCAGAACTAAGCAGCTGATCGTGACTCTTCTGTCCCTTTGTGTGAATCTCACTTTATTTAATCCAAAATAAAAGATGTGTTACTTCAGATGACAGGCGGCCATGTTGTTTTTTATGTCACCTCTAACCACTTCATTTAAACTGGTTTCTGTGTGAACTTGTTTCTGTCTTTGTTCTGCTGAAACGTCTCAATTTGTCTCTGCAGATCAATAAAGTTTGATCTGATCAAAGGAGCTTTACTGCAGGACTTTGAGCTCATTGGACCTCATAAAGTGATAAAACCGTCAAACACACCCGACAGTTCATTGATTAACCACAATAATCAGCACATTGAAGACTTCCTGAACATCACACCCTCCTCCTGCTCTCCTGATCTGCCCTGTTCGGTGTGTCAGATGTTTAGCTCTACCTCGACCTCCTTTACGGATAAGGGTACTTGTATGAATTGTAGTATTTTTCGGAGCTATGGAGGCGAGGATCACGGAATTAGAGACGCGGCTCCGCACCTTGAAAAACCAAGCATCGCTAGCTGCTGTAGTCAGCAGCAAGCCCCCAGGGCCAGTAGCTTCTCCCCCGGCAACTCCCGAGCAGCCGGGATGCAGTGGCTGGGTTACTCTCAGAGGGAAGCATAGCCGCAAGACGAAGCACACGGTTCACCACCAACCACTTCACGTTTCGAACAAGTTTTCCCCACTCAGCGACACACCCGCTTAGAAACCAACTCTGGTTATTGGCAGCTCCATAGTCAGAAACGTGAAGTTAGCGAAGCCATCGTGAAATGTATTCCTGGGGCCAGAGCGGGCGACATCGAGTCAAATTTAAAACTGCTGACAAAGGATAATCGTAAATTTGATAAGATTGTAATTCATGTCGGCGTTAATGACTCCCGGTTACGTCAATCGGAAGTCACTAAAATTAATGTTGAGTCGGTGTGTGCATTTGCAAAGACGATGTCGGACTCCGTAGTTTTCTCTGGACCCCTGCCCAATCTGACGAGTGATGACATGTATAGCCGCATGTCATCATTCAACCGCTGGCTGTCGAGGTGGTGCCCAGCAAACGATGTGGGCTTCATAGATAACTGGCAGACATTCTGGGGAAAGCCTGGTCTTATCGGAAGAGACGGCATTCATCCCACTTTGGATGGTGCAGCTCTTTTGTCTCGTAATATGGCTAAGTTTGTTAGTCGTAAAACCTGACAAACCAGAGTTGAGACCAGGAGGCAGAGCTGTAGTCCTACACACTCCTCCGAGCTTCCCTGTGAGCAGTTTCCCAGCCACAATGTTCATGTTATAGAGACTGTGTCTGCCCCCCCCAACCCAGGCCTTTTACTACAGTTAATTCAAACTCAAATAAAAAAGGAGTAAATCAAAAAAATGTAATAAAAATTAAAACAACAACCGAAGTTATGCCAAAAAATATGAGAATTAAATGTGGTGTGTTAAATATCAGATCCCTGTCATCTAAAGCTCTATTAGTGAACGATCTGATATCAGATGATCATATTGATTTACTCTCTTTAACTGAGACTTGGCTGTGTCAGGAAGAATATGTCAGCTTAAATGAATCCACTCCTCCCAGTCATCTTAATACTCATACTCCTCGAGACACTGGTCGAGGTGGTGGAGTGGCAGCTATCTTCAGTTCTAGTCTTCTAATCAACCCTCGACCAAAACTTAGTTTCAGCTCTTTTGAAAGCCTTGTTCTGAGTTTTTCACACCCAGCTTGGAAAACTTTACAGCCTGTTTTATTTGTGATAGTATACCGCCCTCCGGGCGCATACTCTGATTTTCTAACTGAATTCTCAGAGTTTTTATCAGATTTAGTCCTGAGTTCAGATCAAATAATTATTGTAGGGGACTTCAATATTCATGTAGATGTTGATAATGATAGTCTTAGCATAGCATTTATGTCCCTTTTGGACTCTATTGGTTTCACTCAAAGTGTAAACCAGCCTACTCACCGCTTTAACCACACCCTCCACCTTGTTCTAGCTTATGGCCTTGAAACCGAAAACTTAATTGTCTTCCCACAAAATCCTCTTTTATCAGATCACTATTTAGTAACATTCGATGTCTTATTAACCGACTACTCTCCAGTTAACAAACATGTACTCACAAGATGTTTGTCTGACAGGACTGTAGCTAAATTTAAGGAAACAATTCCAGCTGCTTTTAATTCTTTACCACATCTGTTTACTACAGAAAGCTCTTATGCTAATGTTAGTCCCTCTCAGCTTGATCAGTTTGTTGATAGTCCTGCAGGTTTGCTGAGAAGTACTCGAGACTCGATTGCCCCCTTAAAAAAGAAGATTATTAAAACGACAGAGGCTAGCTCCATGGTAAGACTCAGAAACTCGTAACCTGAAGCAAATGTGGCGTAAATCTGAAAGAATGTGGCGATCCACCAAAACAGAAGAGTCTCGTTTACTCTGGCAAAATAGTCTTAATAAATACAGGAAGGCCCTACGGCATGCTCGAGGTGTCTACTACTCCTCCCTCATAGAAGAACATAAAAACAATCCCAGGTACCTTTTCAGCACTGTAGCCAGGCTGACAGAGAGTCACAGCTCCACTGAGCCAAGTATTCCTATAGGCCTCAGCAGTGATGATTTCATGAGCTTCTGTAATGACAAAATCCTAAAGATAAGAGACAAAATTTGTAACCTCCTGCCGTTAACTGGTGCAGATGTATCTTTGGAAACTGCTCAAAAACCTGATGTTTACCTTGACTGTTTTTCTCCAATTGACCTTCCTGAGCTAAATTCTCTGATATCTTCGTCTAAACCATCAACCTGTCTTTTAGACCCGATTCCAACCAAGCTGCTTAAGGAAGTCTTTCCCTCAATTAGCACTTCTTTACTAGATATGATCAATATGTCTTTATCGACGGGCTATGTACCCCAGTCTTTTAAACTAGCTGTAATTAAGCCACTTCTTAAAAAGCCTACCCTAGATTCAGGCACCTTAGCTAACTATAGACCTATATCTAACCTTCCTTTTATCTCAAAGATCCTTGAGAAAGCAGTCGCTAATCAATTATGTGACTTTCTTCATAACAACAGTTTATTTGAGGACTTTCAGTCAGGATTTAGAGTCCACCACAGCACTGAGACAGCACTGAGAGTTTCAAATGATCTACTTCCTGCTTCAGACAGAGGACTTCTCTCTGTACTCGTCCTGTTAGATCTTAGTGCCGCTTTAGACACGATAGACCATCACATCCTGTTACAGAGATTAGAACAGTTAATGTTCATTACAGGATCTGCACTAAGTTGGTTTAAATCTTATTGATCAGATCGATCTCAGTTTGTTAATGTTCATGATGTGTCCTCTATGCAAACCAAAGTTAGTCATGGAGTTCCACAAGGTTCTGTGCTCGGACCGATTCTTTTTACCTTATATATGCTTCCTCTGGGTAATATCATGAGGAATCACTCCATTAATTTTCATTGTTATGCAGATGATACTCAATTATACTTATCAATGAAGCCAGACGAAACCAATCAGCTATCTAAACTAGAAGCATGCCTTAAGGACATAAAGATCTGGATGACTAGAAACTTTCTGCTACTTAATTCAGACAAACTGAAGTTATTGTGCTTGGCCCAAAACACCTCAGAGATTCTTTCTCTAATGATATAGCTGCCCAATCTACCAGTCAAGGTCCGGGAGGCAGACACCCTCTCTTCTTTTAAGAGTTCAAACTTTCCTCTTTGATAAAGCTTATAGTTAGGCCTGGCTCAGGCTGGGACCAGCCCAGAGGTATGCTGCTATAGGTTTAGACTGCCGGGGAGATCTGACACACCAAGTCTCTCTCTCTCTCTCCCTCTCTCTCTCTCTCTCTTTCTCTATCTCTCTCTTCTCTCTCTCTCTCTCTCTCTCTCTCTCTCTCTCTCTCTCTCTCTCTCTCTCTGTCATATTAATGCAGCTCATTAACTCTGTATCTTCTGGTCCCATTAACATTACTAACCATATATCTTCCCGGGAGTTCTTGTGCTCCCTTGTCTTGAAGGTTCCTGAGGATCGTTGCTGCAGACCACCTGCTGCTGTGGACCTGCTCGACTGCAACAACTACTAACATCAGCCTTCCCCATAGTATCATTGTTGTTGCTGCTAATGCTAATAGTAGACCTGTTGACTTCAACTGTTACAATTACGATTACCTCAGCCTTTATCATTACTCTGCTTCTCTCGCTAATTTATTTATTTATTTATTTATTTAGCCAATCTTCACCCTAGTCTACCACTATTATCGGCATTGTAACCATCAGTATGTGTCTGTTGTTGTTCATGTAACAAGGACACATATTGTTGTTGCTCTCTTTGCCTGTCTCTATCCTGCATCTCCTTCTATCCCATGTTCGGCCCATCCAGTCTCTTCAGATGTTCAACATGAGTCTGGTTCTGCTCGAGGTTTCTGCCTGTTAAAAGGAAGTTTTTCTGCCAATGTGCTGAATGTTGCTAAGTGCTACTCATGGTGATTCACGTTGGGCCTCTCTTTAAATAATATAACAAAGAGTCGGTCTAGACCTGCTCTTTCTGTAAAGTGTCTCGAGATAACTCTGGTTATGATTTGGAGCTATACAAATAAAATTTGATTGATTGATTGATTTGATTGATCACACTGATTCTGTCATGATTTGTACGTTTGACACGTTAATAATAATCGATGACGTTCCCTCAGTTTCACTCGTGTTTCAGCTCCTCTCGTGTCAGAGCTGCAGGTCAACATCTCACTGTTTGATTTCTTCATCAGCTCAGACTGAGCTCAGAGACAGGCCCTCACTGCTGCCTCTCACTGTCCTGTTAGCATGGTTAGCATAGCCTGCACGCTAACTGAGAGTCATTGTGCTGTCTGCACTTCTACTGTAGTCAGAGCAGCTAACGCACCTGGTGGCTAACTGTTAGCTTACAGCTCTGTTTACACTTAAACTGACTGAGAGTCTTTAAAAGAGTGAAAAGTGTCACTTACCAAAGCTTCAACACGGAGAACAGATCTGCGTCTCAACAGGACGAAGTCAAAGTAAAAACTGCTGACGACAAGAAGGGCCACGTCATCTCCATGGCAACAAGGATCAAAAGTCACAGCCTCCATTTGACTGAAGGAAGTTTGATGTTTTCTTACATGATTTATGAGGAGAGATAAAAGTGTTTGTGTCGTCAGAAACAGCAAAGGTCGTCGTCATGTCGACACCTCAGCTGTCAATCAACAGAAGACATTCAGGCTCGACACCTTCATTTAAACGAGTAGAAGAAGCTCTTAGTTGTTTGTATAAACTGTATCAAGACACCTTTATGACTGTGTCTTATCTCAGTGTATGGCAGTAAATGTAGGACAGGTAAATTCAGACTCCCCATCTGTAGTAATCAGTTCAGTACAGCGCGTCACATGGAGTGTACATGGTTTACGTCATGGTATAAAAAACATCAGGTTTTGGCACTTTTCAAAAGTCTTTCCTTCGATGTTGTTTTCCTACAAGAACCACTTTAAAAAGGGGAAAGAGAATATCTGAAGAGAGACTGGGTGGGTGAGGCCTACGATGCCACCTACTGCAGTAATAGTAGGGGAGTAGGACTTTTGATGAACAAGAAAACACCCTGTTGTTTAATAGCACGACATAAAGATGAAGACGCCGTTTTCTTCTTCTAACTTGTTCTCTATGTGGTGAAAGGTTTACATTAGTGTCAGTGGACATACCTCCTGCTGCAAACTTCACTTTTCTTCATCAAATTCAGAACTTATTAGACAATCACCAGACAGGGATTATAATTATCGGAGGAGACTTCAATAAGACTTTTGACAAACTTGATAGGCATAAAAAAAAGCATCTTCAAAGAAGCCCACAAAAGGTTAAAGAACTTTATTTCAACTAACAATTTAGAACATGGAGATTATTATTCCCAACAACACAAGACTGAACTTATTATTCAGAAAGCAAGAAGAGTTATTCCAGGAGGGATTTTCTATTCATTTCAAAATCAGCATTAGACAATGTAAGAAGCTCAAAAATTCATGACATTGTGCTGTCAGACCGTTCTCCAGTATCGTGCCTTATTGTGCCTACAGAAGATACGTGGAGGGTCGTACATGGCGAATGAATAGAGCACATTTACAAGACCCAGAGTTTATAAGGTGTGTAAGTGATAAAATAGATGACTTTATTATTACTAATGTTGAAGGGGAGCAAAAGGATAAACCATCTGGGATGCTTTTGAGGCGTACACTAGAGGAATGATCATTTCCTTTTCATCAAAGAAAAACAAAGAGAAATTGTAGTTTTAGAAATGTGACACAAAAAATCTTTACAAGGGTTAGAGGATAAATGAATCAAAATCAAACATGATTAAGAACTGTTCCTTTTAAAGAGAGCCAACAACTATAGACTTAACTCACACGAAGCATTTTATTTAATGGCGAGTAAGCCGGGGAAACAGTTGGCAGCTCTTACAAAACGAATACAATCCAAACCAACAATAATTCTTAAAGATAAGGAGTCAATGCTTTAATTAGGAACAACAGACTTATTAACAACACGTTTAAATCCTTCTATGAAACTTTATATAAATCTGAAGAACCCAATTTACAAGATCCAAGTTCTTTTTTAGATGCTGTTAAATGACAACAACTCTCACAAGATCAAAAGGACTCACTGAGTGCAGAGATATCCGAGGCTGAAATATTACAAACTATTCAAACTTTGTCAAAAGCCCCGGGTATGGACGGATTTCCTTTTGAGTTCTATTCTACATTTTGGAGTCAATTGGCTCCCTTATTCATCAAATGATAAGACACATGTCAAATAATGATATCCTCCCCAGATCTATGGAGCAAACTATAATATCTGTCATATTAAAACCAGGAGAGTCTGGAGAATCCCCATCGGACTACAGACCTATAGGTTTGATTAACAGCGACAATAAAATATGAACTAAACTAATGAGTAATAGACTGGCAAAGATTTGACCTGACCTGATTCAGATGAATCAAACGGTTCATTAAAAATAGGCCCTTACAAACCAATAACATGTTTAGGTATAAAACAACATGCATAAAAGCATAATAGAGATTTGTCTGTGATGGCTGTCGATGCTGAAAAAGCCTTTGATCGCCTTTTTTGTTTCAAGTATTAGAAACATTTCATTCTCAAGATAAGATAACTTTTGTCAAATTATTATAAACATTTCCCGAGGCTCATATTTTTACTAACAATTTACTTTGTGTGAGTTTTCATTGGAGAGGGGTACTAGACAAGGCTGCCCGCTCTCTGCACTCCTTTTTGCTTTAGAACCTCTTGCAGAAAGAATGAGACTGTCAGGGTCCAATGTTCCCAAAAAGGTGAGGACCCAGATGCAGATTTAAATGATTTAATAAAACAAAAATCCAACTAAAGAGCCAACAAAAACAGGCAAAACCACAAGGAGCCGGGTAATCCAAAATCCAAAATCCAAAAATCCAAAATGATACATCAGCAAACACAGGAAGACAAAGACAATGTACCAGCACAGAGACAGGGGAGCACAAAGACTAAATACACTTAGGAGGTGAGGCTAATCAGACAAAGGTGAGACAATCAAGGGGCAGGTGAAAACAATCAGGGCAGGGCACATGATCAAACAAGCGGGAAACACAAAGGCAGGAAGTGGATCAACACGAGAGATAAGGTGACAAAGTGAAACAGGAAATGATCGAACCAAAGAGACACAATTGAAATACTTAAGACTAAATACTGACAAGAACACAGAATAAACTAAATACAAAACTAAACGATGAAAACTCATGACAAGGGACAAAGTGACGAGGTAACACAAGAAACAATAACTGAACACCGAAATACAAGAAAAACCAGAACAAACTAGAAACTCATGACAGAGACAAGATCCACAAGTTACAGGAGTTAATACAGGTAAGGAACAACATCCACTACGTTTATTTGCAGATGATATTTTAATGTACATAACTGATTTAGAAAAATCTATACACTCGCTGCTTATTTCTAAATGTTCAAGGGTCCCAGGATAAAAGATTAATATGGATAAAACAGAAATGATGGCAGTCGGGAAATTCAAAAACATAACAGCAGCCTTACAACAGTCATTGAAGTGGACCACTAATATCACATATTTAGGACGTGTAATAAGTGACAATAAGCAACAGTTATATAAAGATAATTATATTCCATTACTTAATGACATGAAATCTGTTTTGACCAAATGGTTAAATCTCCCTTTAAATTGAACAGGAAGAATCGATCTGTTTAAAATGTTTATTTCTCTTTTCAACATCACCAATAACCCCACCGAAGACATTCTTTAAAAAAGCGTTTTCTGTTCCGACAGACTTCATGTGGGAAAAGAAAAATCATAGAATTAAAGGGAAGGTATTACACCTGTCAAGGTCAGAGGGAGGGTTTCATCTCCCACATCTGGAACTGTATTATCTCGCCACTCAAGCTTTCTACCTACGCCATATTGTTGACGATACACCAGAGGAGCGATGGATCCAGGCTGGAAATGCACAGGTCTGTCCTCAAAACCTTCGCTCCTTTATATTTTCACGAAAAGAGAAAAACAGTTCAGTCACTTTTATAGTTAGAAACGTAGCAGCAGCTTGGAAACAAATGAAGAGCCGTCTCAGTGAGTCGATATCGGTCCAAGAACACACTTTGTTATGTAACAACCCTCGGATCACTCTCCAGAACTCTCCTCTCAGCTGGCCTACATGGACAGAGAAAGGCAGAGAGACCACTGATGACTTCATGATGCTAACACATTTATTTCTTGGACTGATCCTCAAACTAAATTTGGTTCATCTAATGAGGACTTTTTTAGGCCTCTGCAGCTTAGAAGTTAATTGAACACGTTTGAAAAGCATTTGGACAGTACAGTGAACCAGAGGAAACCATATGTGAATCACAAACAGGTAATAAACTAACAGGTAACGTGTACCGAACTTTGCAGAAATCCTTTTCTGTGGATAATTTGTTGACATCTCGAATACGTTTGTGGAATGACGATTTAAATAGACATTCATTTAAGATGGAGGGAGTGTTGGAATATTACAAGAGACGTTCCAGTCAATGAGAACTTAATTCAGTATAAAATGATGTACTGACTGTACAAGAGATAAAATACAGAACAATGATCGCAGTGTTTCAGGGAACTGTTGGAAATGTGGATCAACAGATTCACTGATTCATTCATTTTGGGAATGTAATAACATGAATAAAGTTTGGTATGAAATAGAGCATAAGCTATCAGAGGCACTGGGAGTTCAAATTCATTTCAATCCATCTATTTGCATTTCTCACGTAACCTCCCAGGATGGTGTACGGTATCCACAGAGCTGGGTTATTCTTGTTTCATCAATTATATTAAAGAAACTTCTTTTAAAACACTGGAAATCTACATCTTGTCCTTTATTCAAACACTGGAGGAAAGAAACGCTTTATTATCTGAACTAACAAAAGACAATAGCCACTGAAAAGAACAAAGTTACTCATTTTGAAAATAAATAATACATGCTCTTAGTTTATAAAAATAGGTCTACATCAGCCTGTTGTTGCTTTGAGTTTTTTACTGTGTGTTATGTATTTCCTTTGCTGTACTTCTTCTGGTTTCTAAGACGGATCGTCGTCACAAAGGGGATTTTAATTGATGATGCATGAACTGGATGAACTCATTAATGTATTTTTTCTTTCTTTTGATGGAAGATTTCATTTCAGTTTGGGATTGTTGGAAGGTGTACTCACAAGAGAGGAGTCGTATTTGAGTTGTGAAATAGGTGATTTGTTATTTAACCCTTCAGATGTCGTAGTTTAAGTGGAACAGATGAAAAACTGAGGTTGAGCTTGTGGGTGTGGAGTGTCGCGTATATGTGAATTTTATTGATGTAACTTTGCTTGTTGTGTGCGTGTGTTGTTGACACACGGGGGACGACAAGTAGACTCTGGTCAGAAGACCTGAGCGATCGGCAGGAGATGTAGGGATGGAGCAGGTCTGAGATGTGCACAGGTGCCTGATCATGCAGGGCTTTATCAATGAAAACAAGGACCTTAAAATAAATTCTGAATGTAACTGGAAGACGATGTTATGAAATAAGATTGGTGTAATGTGACTTGACCTGCTGGACCTGGTCAGCAGCTTTGCTGCAGCGTTCTGGACCATTTGTAGACAGTCGAGGGAGGACTTACTGAGGCAGGTGAAAAGGGAATTGCAATACTCGAGCCGGGAAGAAACAAAAGCATGGATAAGCATCTCTGACTCAGCCTGTGAGACAACAGATGTTAGTTTGGCAATGTTTCTGAAATGGAAGAAACATGAACGGGTTAATGACCTAACGTGTTGTTCAAAGAGCAGCTGATCAAAGATGACGCCAAGATTTTTGAGATTGGATTTTACAGCAGAAGAAAGGGATCCAATACACTTGGCAACCTTGGAAGCAATGCTATCAGAGGCAATGATAAGGACCTCCCTCTTATTCGTATTTATCTGAAGGCAGTTGTCGTTCATCCAGTCCTTTATGGCAAACAGACAGTTGTGCAAAACAGAAAGTAGGACGCATACAACTGAATGTCATCAGCATAAAAATGATCTGAGATTCCTTGAAATTTGCTGATAACATGGCCTAGTGGGAGCATATATAAGGAAAATAAAATGGGACTCAAGACAGAGCCCTGAGGCACACCACAGGTCAGAGTAGCAGTCTCAGACATGTATGGACCACGTGTCACAGAAAAACACCTATCTGAAAGATGGGAGGAGAACCGGTCCAGGGCGCTCCCAGAGACACCTACCCACCGCTTGAGTCTATCAATCAACATGCTGTGATCTACAGTGTCAAATGCCGAGCTAAGATCCAGGAGTACCAAGACTGAGCATTCACTTGCATCAGAGGACATCATAATATCATTGGAGACTCTGAGAAGAGCTGTTTCTGTGGAGTGTTTCTGACGGAAAGATATTGTGTGCAGTTAGGACAGTATTGAGCTGTTAAGCAACAACTTTCTCTAAAATCTTTGAGATAAAAGGTAGCTTGGAGATTGGCCTATAGTTATTAAGGACACATGAGTCAAGGTTAGTTTTTCTAAGAAGAGGTTGTACAACTGCAGATTTAAAATAAGGTGGGACACAACGAGATTGCAGTGAGCTATTTATAATGGAGACTAGGCAAGGGCCTATTGATGTAAGCACATCTTTAAGTAGTGAACTTGGTATGATATCCACTGGACTAGAGGAGGGTTTCATACTGCCCACTAAGTCAGTTAAGTCTCGCATGGAGATTGGAGAAAAACTGTCTAGAATTGATGCCTGAGTTGAAGAAGGGGTGGTGCTTGCTCTAACATCTCTGATTTTATCCACAAAGAAGGACAGAAAGTTATTGCAGTCCTTATTCGAGACAACCGGCGCAGGAGGGGGTGCTGGAGTGACAATGTTGCTGATGGTGTCAAACAGGACTTTTGGGTTGTCTTTACTGTTTGCAAGTTAGCAAAGTAAGATGTTCTTGCATCCTTAACCATGTTGTTATACTCAGCTAAAAGGTCTTTGTAATAGAGACGGTGGACACTGAGTTTGGTGGATTTCCACAGTCACTCCACCCTCCGACATTTTCGCCGGAAACAGAGAATACTGTCATTCTGCCAGGGGGATGAGTTTACAGAGGAAACAAGTCTTATTTTCCTTGGAGCAACTTTGTCTGAAATGGTGGAGCAATGTGTATTACAAGAGTTTAAAAGACAACTAACATCAGTGTGAGAAGACAAAAATGCACTTGTATTAATAGCTGCAGAAAATTTCTCAGCTAAGAGGTGATTTCAGGTGCGAGAGTGACTGATATGTTAAGTAGCTAGTGAATCTAAGTTTAAAGACACGTTGAACAAGACACAAACATGGTCAGATATATGCAACTCCTCCAAGCAAACAGAGTCAATATTTAAACCAAGTAAAAACAAGGTCCAAGGTATGACCCCTAACGTTGTTGGATGAAATTAAAAGACTCAGTATCGTTGATAAAGCTGCAAGAAGAATCGTCGACATGAATTTTAAAATCACCAACCATGATAACTTTGTCAAACTCAATGATAGAAAATCCATAGAGATGCAGAGGTCCAAGCCAGAGGGCGCAGGTGTCGCGGGACTGAATTACTGCGCACGGCTGAACGCCTAACGTGGCGCGCGGTGCACGGCACCGCTTGTAATGACAGTCTCAATGGGATAATGAACCTGTGGCGGTGACAATGACAGAGGAGGGCGGTAGAGGCGGCTAGCAGCTGAAACAGTGGCCTAAGATGACCCCAGAGAAGCAGAGGGCTGTGACGATTCTGGGGTGTATGTGTGGGTAAACAGTCAGTCATGTGCGGATGTCTGCACAGCGTGCAGTATGTTAGCGGCTAACATTCGCGAGCCCAGCTTGTTTGGGTGCAACCCGTCTCTCTTAAAATAGGACCATCTGTTCCAGAACAGGTTTAAATTGTCGATAAAACCCACAACGGCAGACTGAAGCCAGGTGTGGAGGCCAAGGAGTCTGCTAAAATGTGGGGATAGGACCTGAGATAAAAAGGACTTTCCACAACGATTTTCAAAGTCTGATTTGGTCAATTCTGATAGAGGGATGCATCATTTGTTCCAACGTGGATTATTACCCTTGTAATGGAGGATGGGAGTGTTGGAAGTAGACCCTGGAGGTTTTTTAGAACGTCAGTAATGGTGAAGCTCCGGGAAGGCAGTGTGTGATTGCATTAAAGAAGCGCAGTGTGTGATTGCATTAAAGAAGCGCACATTCCTTGTTATAGAATCTCCGATTATCAGGGTTGAGGGTGAAAGCAGTGGCCGGGGGGAAGAAGGCTGGTTTGTGACAGGAGTAGGTACAGCAGGCTCAGCATCCAAAGTGCGGGACACACTCACCGACTGTGGCTGGCTGGTCGTGACCGAGGACTGCTGAAGCTACGAGATGGTTTCTCTTCTAACAGAGGAGGCCCCCGCTGCCTTCGGATGGAGGAGTTCTCCGGATCTTCTCCTCATCACAGCCTCTTTCAACAACCTGTGGCGGGTGGAGGAGGACTTGGCCGCCTGTGATGGAAGCTGAGGAGAGGGTTCAACCAGAAGAGGGAAGTCCTGTACGCTCAGGATGCCGAACCTGTTGGTCAGCGGGAGGTCCAGAGGTGGAGAAAAAGGAGCGGGTAGGTTTGTACGATGTTTCTCCCTGCATGCTACGGACCAAGGCTCTGGTTGAGGTGGAGTCGAGCTCACCGGAGCGTCCAAACCAGCTCCGCCAACACGTGCCTGTATCTCCACAGGTACCTGGCAGCGAGTAGAACCAGCCGTTGCTTTGGGCTTCGCTCCCAGACGAAGCCACGGATCCTCCTGCAGGACCGAAGCAGCCTCAGGCTCTGGAACACCGGTGATCGTGGAGCAGGACCAAGGGACAGTGTGATCAACCAACAGTTCTAGTGGTGTTTCGCCTGGGGTGTGGCTCTCTGAGCTCGGCCTTCATTGAAGCAATGCTTTTCTTCAACTTTGAACGGTAAGGCAGCAGGAAGCGCACTCAGATCCATCAGCAGCCATCGCAGTCATAGTCCGTAATGTAGGCTAGTAAAATTAATAAAATCCTCAATCCTCGGCAGTCCCTAAGAGCAATAAAAGTGGTAAAATCCGCAGTAGAGGGTAAACTCCATAAAAGCACTGATCACCTAAAATAAAAGAAAAGGGATATAGTGACTTGGCAGCTGACAGCACATACCGGCGTTTCACAGGGCTGGAAGAAATTCCGTGTTGCAAGTATGACCAGTAACTTCACAACCAAGCGTGCGATTGCTAAAAGCTTTGGTCCAGTAAAAATATTTTAGAAAGGAGGCTAAAAACTTTAACAGCAAAAATGACTTAAATGTGGGTAAAATGTCAAATACTGTCAAATACTGACAAATACTGACAGAGCCTCCTACCGAACTCAAACACGCCGACACATGCGCAACTAGAGGTCGACCGATTGATCGTTTTGGCCGATTAATCGGCCCCGATAGGACTTATTAAAAACTATAATCATCGGCGGATCTGGGCTCCGATAGTGGCCGATGGCTGTGCAGCCTCAGGCGGGGACGTACATCGCGTGCATTCGCCTTTTTAAGTCTCCATACGTGACATACAGGTAATGCAGGTACCTGGGATAATTAATGAAAGTTAACTTTATAACACAGCTTTATTCACAAAGTATGATCATGATAAGGTTGTTGTTTATAGTATTACATTATTAATGAATTAGAGGATCGTTAACTTTCACTGCTGTCTCTGTTTAGCTAGCAAGCTCGCTACAATTTAGCTAGCAGTGATTGCAAGCCTAGCACAACTAATGGGATCATATGTGATCATTTGAGGGGCACTTTTGCTGAAAATATAAGTTTGCGTGTGCAACTCCCGAGGATACTTAACAACTGTTAGAAAACCATGAAAAGCCACTCGTACGTGGAGACCGTGAGAGGGGTGGGTGGGGACGAAACCTTTGCTGTACCGGGGAACAGCTGACAAGTGGTCCATGATTCATATTATATCTGACTCGTTTCAGTTTATTTCTCCCCTCAACAGTGGAATATATAACGTAACAATATCAGCTCTCCACGATACAAGACAGGCAGGCAGGGAGGAAAGTAAATCATTTAACTGTTAATTAGATTACTTACCAATGTGGCGTTCTCTCTTCTAAATAATCCAACCACGTAACGTCAACTGTCCATTCATGACATGAAATCACACTTTTTATGATCCTCCTCACTCCGGTAATGTGCACAAACACTAATAGTTTGTAAGAGTGGTATTTAAAAATGTAACGGGACGCGCAGCATCTGGCCTGATATACGCCACGGAGCGCATCGACATGTACACAGATCCAACATGTTTCCAACGATGTAATCCAGCAGATCACACTCAGGAAACTCTCCGTACTTATTGTCAAAGTCCAAGTGGCAAAAAACGGGTTTATTAAAAACCAGCGTTTGCATAAGGCTGCTGTAGGAGTAAAGCACGTCACGACGTCAACACAAACTGTTGTGAACAACAATGTGTAGGTCAAGTTAAAGGGAAAGAGCCAGAGACTGACACAGGGGCGATACATTCGCTTTCTATATAAGATTCTGATGGTAACTTCTTTGATGCTACTTGAGTTGTTTCTGCTGAATTAGTGTTTCTATTTTTTTCTCCCAAATATGCCAGAAAGCTTCCGTGATGATAATAACCATTCATTTGTAACTTTAGTGAAACTTTACTTTATCAGAAAGGTTTTTTTAAACCAGCAACTTTAAGAAAACAACTGCAGCATCATTTCAATTTAAAAAGGATTAATAAAGTGCAACTTAAATCATTCATGTAGATTGAAATAAATATTAAATATATAAAACTTAATAATAAAGTTATATATATATACATTATCTATTTGATAGCCTATTTAGTTAATAGCTATATTGAACTGATTTACATGTTTGTTTCTTACATCAGACGGCAGCTGGAGGAAACACAGTCCCTCTATGGGACTATCTGCTGAGGAAAGGAACAATGTGGGCACAACAAATTGAGTTAGATGTTCATTTGCAGATTATATTTTCTTTACTACTTATTTTATTTATTTAGGTAATGATTACTCTTTGAGATTCATGTTCTGTTCCAGATTTATGTTTTTATTTTGTTATTTATTTGACACAGACTTTCAGTTCAACAGTTATGTGTAAGGATGTGTAATAAAGATAAAGATTGTTCATTTAAATTAGTTTTTTGTTTTTTTCGTGGGGTAGGGAGATATCGGCCGATTAATCGGCTATCGGCTTTTTCATCGTACAAACTATCGTTTTTATATCGGCCTTTAAAAATCCACTATCGGTCGACCTCTATGCGCAACCACGATGCCTTAGCTATGTGACAACATTACAGAAAGGATCCCTACAGAGATAGACCTTTTTAACCACAAACAGACGTTACATCGCTCTCTGCAAACACACCAGACTCCATTGATAAAAACACTGATTTTACCTCACAGGACACAGGAGCTGCTGCTCTACCTCTGTCTCCATTTGTTGGTTTGTTTGTGTTATTGTGTCACTTTTGTTGTTTTTAATTGTTAGCTCATAGCCAACACAATATTAGTATAACACACAATAACACGTTTGAAGCAGCGCTATAGACCAAGACTCCTGTTTTCTGTGACATAAAATGACCCTTTTTTGTTAAAGGACTCTGGTGGCTTTGAAGAGAGCACAGTAACATTTATTTGAGGTACTCTAAAGTAATTCACAAACGTTTTTTACCTTTAAGTCATTTAGACCCCAAAATATGTTTAAAAAAGGACCAGGTTTAAAAATACAGGAATCAACCTTTAATCATGGACGACCACACTCCAGCCAATAAGAATCCAGTACTCTCTGTAGCATTGGGATAAAGATGACTGTGTGTGACTGCCCCCCTGTGGACACACTCCAGTACTACATGTAAGATGCCCCCCTGTTTACCCTGCATGGGGGCGGGGGACGTCTTCCTGCAGAAGCAGCAGAGCATCGGTCCTCCCAGTGCGGCCAGACAGGAGGTGGCCCTAACCTATGTCACATGTGTTGTTAGACAGGACAGGTAAAATTAAATGCAATTGTTGTTAATATTTGACTACTATAATTAAATATTTTTTAAATGAGTGTTTATGTAGGAAGTAATGGGTTACATGTCTTTGGACTCCTGCATTTCGCCCATGTCCCTTATGGGACTATATAAATAACAAGTTAAAAATAATAAAAACAAATGATAAGGAGGAACTCTCCATAAGCTTACACTGGCATGAAAGAGTAGCCAGAACACTTGTTCTGAATAACTTGTGCACGTTTGAGTCTTGAGAATATATCACTTTTATGTTCTCTGTATGATCTTAGATCTGCTCCTCTTGTACTCCTCTTGAGGTGTCAGAGTCTAACATGTATGCTTTAAGTTTTACTGCCATGTTGGCCTCTGATGCTCTTAGTCGAGTGTCTTGAGAATTACTGCAGTTGAGTCTTTAAAGATCCTATTCTTGATTTATATCCTGTTTTCCCTCAGTTACACTGACTGTATGTCAGCCTTTAACATTATAGCCAGCAAGCTTTATGTACTGTAGCCTTTGCTCTCTTGGTCTTTTTCTTTAGATTTATTATATGTGTGCGTTTAAGTTTGAACATTGTAAACTCACTGTGTAGCTTATAGCTCACAACTTATAATATGAGTTTATTAATTAATGGATTATTATCTAATTTCTTAACTAGGAAAAATAGAAGGATGATTGATTACATATTATTTTGGAGTATTACTCAATTATGTTGACTTTTTATTAACACAAATTATTGGTGAATTGTGAATTGCAAGGAATTATTTTAACCTTGACTTTAATCAATGATTTGTGCTTCTATTCTCCTTCTAGTAGTTACTTTAGTCTCTTCATCAATCTGCATGGTTGATTTTTCTGTCAATGTACTTTAATGTACTCATGTGAGCATGTCATATATCCATTTATTGGACCTTTGACTATGTATTGTTAAACATTTATCATGTATGCTTACATTTATTGAGTTGTCAGAGAACTTCTCTTTGAGTCCTTATTTGTGGGTCGCAGAGTTGTTGAAACTGGTCTTGTCTGTGAACAGATTTATGATTGGCTCCCTGGCCGCAGCTGGCCCACGTGGGGTAGGGCTCTGGTTGACCAATAGTTATAGGTGGGCTGGAAAAGTGTCCCTCACCTCACGTGGACGGGCCGCGTGCACCTCACCTCACGTGGACGGGCCGCGTGCACCTCACCTCACGTGGACGGGCCGCGTGCACCTCACCTCTCGTGAACGGGCCTCGTGAACTTGCAGGTGCAGGAGCTGGGAAATTCCAGCTTTTGCGCAGAGGCCTATAGAAAGGCAAATGTCCGGAGATCGGGGCTCACTCCCCGCTCCGCTCTCCTCAGGACATGCCTACCCGTCTCTCAGAGATTCTCCATTCGCAGGAAGAGGTAAAGCAGATAGCCTGAAAAACTTTAAATCTGACTCTTGTCCGTTTGTGACTTGAACTTCTGGCGTAATTTAGATTTGAAGCAAGACTTTGACAACTGTTGGGCCTGCCATAACGGGGATGCTCGTAAGCTCCTGGCGACAATACGCCTATTGAGGGTTTGCATGGTATCTCTTGGTAGACAAACCTAAACAGGACTCGAGGTTTTGTGAATAATCAATGCCCGCCAGAGACTCCCAAATTTAGCTGATAGATAGAGAGAATGTAATTTAAGGTTTCTTAAATTGCATCCAAATTGTCCAACTCCTAAATTATCAGCCTTATTTAAAGGCATCTGAAAACAGAACCAGACCAGTTTAACTTTTTCTTTTCTTTTTCTTTTTTATTATTTGTGTCATTTATAACTGAGTGAACAAATAAAGGCATGTAAAACTTTAAGAAATCCTTTGGAGGGAGTTTTGTTCCGGAGTGAGTGGTATTAAATCAAAAGTGAGAAAGGTTTTCTTCAAAGGACTCCGTTACGCCCCCGAGGTAAGCTCATGAGATTCACACTACGGCGACATTACTGATTTATAGACACACACACACACACAGGGTAGAGAGCACCTTTAGAGGGCCCCTTCTTGAGCTATGTTAGGCATCTATGTTGTTTGAGGCCTTCATAGCTGTTAGGATTTAAATCATACAGGGGTCCCACTAACAGGGCTCTCATACGGAGGAAGATAAAATCTCACGGGTGTTTAGGCCAGTGAATAAAGTCAGATAAGGGGGCTTTTTTCCCTTCAGCCCCCTCCCCTTCCCGCATCTCTCCCTTTTGTATTTTAGCCTTAAGTCAGGGACGAGGCCTGAGGGTGGGAGAAGGACGTGTAGGGGTTTCACGGAAGGGACCGGACCAAGGGACAGAGAAACTAGCCGTATTTTTCCCTGAGGGCTAAGGGCCCGCTAGCATAGACCCAGTAGTGATCCGTGAGCACTACGGCGACAGATTAATGAACGTGTCGTCGCCGACGGGACAGCCTCAGTTTTTGTGACACTTCTGAGGGCGTCCCGTTTTTAGAAGGAGAAGAAAAAATAGGAACAATTTTTTCTTAAAACCCCCCTTCCCCTTCCCTATTTAGATATTAGAGCATGCTTCAGTGTTCAAAGTGACGACAGACGACATGAAATGATTTCCTTCAGGATCAAAGGTCAAGATTTTATTCAAATAAACGACGACATCGTTCAAAATAGAACAGAAACACAAACGAATCAAAATCATGAGTTCTTTTTTACAAGTAAATATCTTTGAGTTTTTAATCAAATCAAAGTGATGAAATCAGACTCATGAAAGAGTTTGAGTCAGTGAACAGAGTCAGTGATGTTCAGTCAGCAGAGTTTCTCTCACCTACAGAGACAACGAGGAACCGTCTGAGCAGAACCTGAACCCAGGATACAGAGGTTCAGTGAAGGAGGTGCTGAAGGTGTGGAGGTGGATCAGTGTGTCAGAGGAGACTCTGTAGAAGGACAGAGTGCCAGCAGGACAGTCCACATACACTGCTGCTCTACCAGAGGAGGAGGAGGAGGAGGTGTTTGTTCTTATGTTATTGTGCCAGACAGAGTAACCTTCATCAGAGCAGCTCAGACTCCAGGACTGATCATTCCCTCCAAACACACATTCTTTACTGCGTCCTCTCCTCCTGATTCCTCTGTAACTCACTGATACATGAACACCTCCTCTCCACTTGACCTCCCAGTAACAGCGACCAGTCAGACCAGTCCTACACAGCAGCTGAGGATGATAATCAAATCTGTCTGGATGATGAGGATATGACTGATACTCCAACATACATGTCACCGTCCTGTTGTTGTCAGACAGTTTGAGTCTTCTGTTCACTGTGTTTGTGTCCACTTCCAGCTCACAGGCGTCTGATGGAGAGAAAGAGACACAACACAGCTGCAGGTTATCATCTGTTCATTCAAAAACAACTTTACTGACAGTTTCTGAAAGTCAGTCAAACTTAGATTTCATGTTTAACTGTGAATATTTGGCAGCACTGAAACTCAACACTGCAGCTGTAATGAAATGAACAGTTAGTGAACATGGCAGTCAGGATGTGTGGAGCCCAGGATAAGAGCACAATCAAGTGTCAGTAATAAAAGTGCAGCACAAAGAAGCTGTGAACCATCTGCTGTCTCAAACTGTTATTAGGTCAGAGGTCACATGAAGCAGAAAGATCAGAGCTGGAAGAAACACAGTGAATGTTCTCTGCACTGATCATCAAATGTATTGATTCTTTTGATTGGATCCTGCTGTTCACTTTGTTCACTTCGTACATCTTTACAGCCACACTGACAAACACAGAAAGTTAATCCTGATTGAAATTCATCTTCAGTCAGACAATTACAAACACTGGAGCCCAACATGAGCAGCTGTGTTCTCATGAAGCAAAGTTCAAACACACTCACACTTCCTCTCATCAGGTTTCAGTCTGTGCCGTCCACCATGGTCCAACCTGGAGGAAGAAACCAGATCAGAATCTACTTCATACAGCTTCACTCACATCCTCCATCAGACAGCAAGGTCACCAGTTAGAGACAGAGAGACAGCGTCTGTCTGTCTGTCTGTCTGTCTGTCTGTCTGTCTGTCTGTCTGTCTGTACCTCAGTGTCTCCAGTCTGCAGTGTGGATCCTCCAGTCCAGCAGACAGCAGCTTCTCTCCTGGTTCTCCTGGATGATTGTAGCTCAGGTCCAGCTCTCTCAGGTGGGAGGAGCTCAGAGCCGAGGCCAGAGAAGCACAGCCTTCCTGTGTGATCAGACAGCCCGACAGACTACACACACACACACACATACACACACACACACACACACACACACACACACTTTGAAACCAAAGTCCATGTTGGAAACTGGACCGGTCATTTCTGGTCACCCCACCAGCTCCCCCTCTTGGCTAGGAGGGGTCACTACTAACTCTGTGACTTGCATCTCTGCCTTCACTCCTGTAATCATGCTCATCCCAGTCAGGATCACTAACCAGCACTCACAACCTCGTCATAGTCCGGCTCACCCAGGTGGGTCAGTGATCCTTTAACCTGCATGCCCCCCTGAAGGCCCCGCCCCTTTATTAAATGTGTCTGATTAATGCAGATCTGTGGGTAACAAGGCTCACATATTAAATGACTTATTTTAAGGGACAGTTTGTTTTACTCTTCGACACTGAGACCTGACAAAAGGATGTGTTCCTTTAAATGAACTGTGCCCATGGACTGTTCAGTCATTGGGACTCCACGTGGCTCAGGCCGCGGTGGAGGTCTCACTGTGGTGTTTTACCTGATCGACCTCCTGGTCCGGCTGCTGAGGTTTTACCTGAGTTCACTTTCTGACTTCTCTTATGAAGCTGCACCTTTAGGTGCTGGTTTTAACCTGCACATTGATGATGTCACAAACTGTGTAGCTGCTGAATTTCTTGATATCACTGAATCTTTGAACTTCAAGCTACATGTTGAAAGCCCCGCTCACAGGAGGGCTCACACCTCGGACCTTCTTCTCTGGGACTAGACACCGCCTTCAGCTGGTCCAAAATGCTGCGGCTGGCCTTCTCACAGGTTCAACACAATATGATCATATAACTCCGATCTCGGCCTCCCTGCATTGGCTTCCTGTCCACTACCATATTGATTTTAAAATTGTACTTTGAACTTTCAAAGCTCTACACGACCAGGCCCCTCGGTACATTACAGACTTACTAACCCCCTATGAGCCTGGGCCCCCCCTCAGATCAGCTGATAGGGGTTTGTGGGTTGTACCCAGAGCCCGATTAAAGACGAAGGGAAATCTGGCTCCCAAACTCTGGAGCGACCGACCTGCTGAAATCCGGTTTGCCAAATCTGTCTCTGCTTTTAAATCTCTTCTTCAAACATTCTTTTTTAAAAGAGCTTTTATTTATGAGGACCTTTTTCTGTTCTTCTTTTCATGTATTTGAACTCTTCACTTCATTATTTTAAATTGTTACGAGTTCTAAACTGTTCGTAGCACTTTGTAAATAAAGGTGATTATTATTTAAGGCTGCAACAACTAATCGATTAAATCGATGGTTAAAATAGTTGGCAACGAATTTCATCATCGATTAGTTGGGTCTTTGTTATGATGCACGGCATGCGCTGTGAAAACGTCACTGGGGGCAGCCAGCCAATGCCGCGGCTTGTGTAGATCACGTGATGAATTACAGGAAGTTACGCCGTCTCCGGTCTTCTTTGTGATGAACATGAATCATTTTTCAGTGAGGAGTATCCGTTTGTTGTGCAGTGCTGATGATGTGTCCGCCTCCGGTAGATTAGTGTCTGTTTACACGGACAAACACACGATTACGGTTTCTAACTTTCATTTAAAAACAAACGTAACGACTGAAACTGCGTCTGTTTCCTCTCCTCTCCGTGTTGTGATGGGCCCATAGCCGGGCCGCTGATGAAGCAGCGGAGGACAGAAGACCGTGGTAATGTTACTAAGCTAACGCCACTGGTAAAGCTAATTTAACGCTAACTCTTGATGAAGCTAACGCCTGGCTTCATTAAACATCACAACATGGAGAGAAAACTGACGGCACGTATTTCTGTCTGCACGTTGTGTTTCATGAACTTGTAATCGTGTGTTTGTCCGTCAGAGCGACACTAATCTATCGCTAATCATCTGAAGTTCGGTCAGAGAGGCTCTGGAGTAAAACATGACGTTATGGAGTTTTTGAATATTTCATGCCATCAGTCAGAGACAGACTAAAGTGAATCTTTTATTTATTCACAACAGAAACTGGATCAATATCTGATTAAATATATATTGATTAGTTACATTTCCCTGTTATACTCAGCTCATGGCTGCATCCCCAACGTCCTTTGTTTTTATTGTCGTGTCCTCGTCTGAACTTTCCTTTTTCATGTGAAATTAAAGTTAATCAACAAGATATTAATTGAGTTACTTTATTGATATATTAACACTGCATTGAACAAGAAAACAAGATGTCATATTTTTGTGTTTTGAACATAATGCTAATACTGAAATTGAGCTTTTATCTTTTTATCGACTAATAATTGATCATAGAAATAATTGACAGATTGATTGATTCTCAAAATATTTGTTAATTGCAGCCCTGTTATTATTATTATTATTATTATTATTATTATTATTATTATCATCATCATCAGCAGTGATGCAGCTGCTGGACTGGCCTGTTGAGTCTGAAGGAAAGGCTCTTCATCAATACGTTTACAAACGTTCCAACCATCATCTCTGCTTTGTTACAGTCGTCGTGGGGATTCTTCTCTTTGGACCACACATGATGGAGTCCAGATGAACATAACTCAGACTGTCTCAGACCAGCGTTTATATATCCAAGTCCAGTTACTGAGCCGTGAAGCAAAACACAATACTGGTGACAAGATCCTCTGTCAGCTGACTCCTTCAGTGTGATATTACAGCCATTTTAATTACAGGGTCGTTAAAAGGACTAAAAGATATTCATGTCCAGCTGCCTCAGACTCACAGGACTGAGAGCTGAGAACTGAGTACAGAAAAGGTGAGCTCAGAGGGTTATAATTCTCACACAGCTGCACACTAACCTGAGAGCGTCCAGTCTGCAGTGAGAAGTTTTTAGTCCATCAGACAGCAGCTTCACTCCTGAGTCCTGCAGGTTGTTGTTGCTCAGGTCCATCTCTCTCAGACTAGAGGACTGGGAGCTGAGAACTGAGGACAGAGCCTCACAGCTTCTCTCTGACAGATTACAGCCACTCAGCCTGAAGAGGAATCAACAGCACATAAAAGGAAACAATCACAAACAATAGTTGTTGTTTCTGAATAAAGTAAAACTACATTTAACACGGACAGTGATGTGTGCACGTACAGAGCTGTGTTGGAGGCTTTGACCACTGGCAGCAGCCTCAGAAGAGCCTCCTCTGAAGCAGAGTACTTCTTCAGGTCAAACACGTCCAGATCTTTTTCTGATGACAGTAAGATGAAGACCAGAGCTGACCACTGAGCAGGAGACAGTTTCTCTGTGGAGAGACGTCCTGATCTCAGGGCCTGTTGGATCTGATTCACTAGAGAGCGATCGTTCAGTTCATTCAGACAGTGGAACAGATTGATGCTTTTCTCTGCAGACAGATTCTCACTGATCTTTGTCCCAATGTACTCGATTGTTTTAATTTGGGTTTGTGATCTACTTCCTGTCTGTGTCAGCAGACCTCTGAGGAGACTCTGATTGGTCTCTAGTGAAAGACCGAGGAGGAAGCGGAGGAACAAGTCCAGGTGTCCGTTTGGACTCTGTAAGGCCTGGTCCACAGCACTCTGATAGAAACCTGTTGGGTCAGGTTTTTCTCTGAATACTTTAGACCACCAGGATGTTGTTTGTTCTTCTGACAGCAGATTGACACCAGAGTTGATGAACGTCAGATGGACATGAAGAGCAGCCAGAAACTCCTGAACACTCAGATGGACGAAGCAGAACACCGTGTCCTGGTACAGTCCTCTCTCCTCTTTAGAGACCTGTGTGAACACTCCTGAGTACACTGAGGCTTCTCTGATATCGATGCCACACTCTGTCAGGTCTGACTCATAGAAGATCAGGTTTCCTTTCTGCAGCTGCTCAAAAGCCAGTTTTCCCAGAGAACCAATCATCTTCCTGCTCTTTGGACTCCAGTGTTGATCTGTCTCAGTTCCTCCATCATATTTGATGTTCTTCAGTTTGGACTGAACCACCAGGAAGTGGATGTACATCTCAGTCAGGGTCTTGGGCAGCTGTCCTCCCTCTCTGGTCTTCAACACGTCCTCCAGAACTGTAGCAGTGATCCAGCAGAAGACTGGGATGTGGCACATGATGTGGAGGCTTTGGGATGTCTTGATGTGGGAGATGATTCTGTTGGCCTGCTTCTTATCTCTGAATCTCTTCCTGAAGTACTCCTCCTTCTGAGGGTCAGTGAACCCTCTGACCTCTGTCACCACGTCAACACACTGAGGAGGGATCTGATTGGCTGCTGCAGGTCGTGTGGTTATCCAGAGGCGAGCAGAGGGAAGCAGTTTCCCCCTGATGAGGTTTGTCAGCAGCACATCCACTGAGGTGGACTCTGTGACATCAGTCAGGATCTCATTGTTGTGGAAGTCCAGAGGAAGTCGACACTCATCCAGACCGTCAAAGATGAACACAACCTGGAACTCTTCAAACCTGCAGATTCCTGCTTCTTTGGTTTCAGTGAAGAAGTAATGAACAAGTTCCACCAAGCTGAACTTCTTCTCTTTCAGCACATTCAGCTCTCTGAAGGTGAAGGGAAACATGAACTGTATGTCCTGGTTGGCTTTGTCTTCAGCCCAGTCCAGAGTGAACTTCTGTGTTAAGACTGTTTTCCCAATGCCAGCCACTCCCTTTGTCATCACTGTTCTGATTGGTCCATCTCTTCCAGGTGAGGCTTTAAAGACGTCTTCTTGTCTGATGGTTGTTTCTGGTCTGTCTGGTTTCCTGGATGCTGCTTCGATCTGTCTGACCTCATGTTCATCATTGACCTCTCCAGTCCCTCCCTCTGTGATGTAGAGCTCTGTGTAGATCTGATTCAGAAGGGTTGGGTTTCCTGCTTTAGCGATCCCCTCAAACACACACTGGAACTTCTGCTTCAGGTTAGACTTCAGTTTCTGTCGGCTCACTGCAGCAACAGATCCTGAAAGAAACGAACAACAAATGATATCAAAGAGTGGATCCTGCAGAAACTCTCAACATCTAAGTGAGTTTTTCCTTCTGCATCACTTTTATTAAGCTCATTAGTATGGGGGGCTTTCTTTATTCAAGAGCGTGTTCTTTCATCTTGAGAGCATGAGATTGTGTTCAGTTTTTACTTTCCCTCAAAAACCTGCTTTTGCTCTCAAATAGCTCCTGTTTGTGTTCAGATTTGCTCCTTTCTGCTCAAACTGTTCACTTGCACTCAAATATTTTGTTGCTTGCACAAACTTACCTGCACTCCAGCTTCAACCCGTCTCCTGTCACTCAGGCCTTCTGTACTGAAACATCCGCTCTCAGATTTCTTCTCTGCTCTTTGATTTTCTTGATGCACCAACCCTGTCAAAAATCCCTAACCAATAGAAAACCAGGTCCAGGGTCGACCAATGACGTTATCCCTGCCCTGTCGGTGCGTCAGCTTTACTTTTCAGAGCATCCCGTTCGAGCAGTTACTCCACGTCTTCATCTGAGATGTAGAACTTAACTAACTAACCAGCCAGATAGCAGGCCGGACTCTCATCGGTGTGTTGGAGGACAAACAGACCTGCGAGCACCAGCTGTGTGAGCGTTCGTAACCCTCCAGCTTCATGAACAGGACCGTGTGATCACATGTGTGATGCAGTGAGAGCTTAACAAGCTGCGCCTGTGGGAGACTCAGATGCAGCGAGGAAACTTGGGTCACTTTTAATGTTTCCAGACAAACCAGGTCTCCACCGCTGTGTTCCCAACTGCACGTTTTGCTGATCAGCTGAGCGGACCTGGCAGAGTTCACACGGTGATGGCCGACTCTGGAGCTCAGAAATGTACATTTGAACTGCTCAGTAATCTGTTTGTAGCTGACGTGGAAAGAGCACCTGTAAACATCCAAATGGAGCTGATAGAACTGTGAAACGATGCTCCAAGCTCCGCCCACCAGCTGCTCGCATGCTCTGCATGTTTGGAAGCACACACCTGTGTACAAGGCTGCTGACGGGGGGGGCATGTTGTCCTGGGCCCTGGGCCAGGGAGGGTCCAGGAGGGCCTCTTTGTGAGACATTTATAAATCATTTGTAAGACTCATTTTTCTTTTGACAATTTTCCATGAATGAGTGATGGTCAACAATTTTCTCTCACCTATTACATATGGAATGGTTCCGTCTGACTGGTTGCCATAGCAACGTACATGTTTCATGCCTAAAGGCTAGCTAGTGAAGAGTCAAGATGGCCAGTCATCAAAAACGAGAAGAAAAGCGAAAACGAGAAAATGAGAGTTCAACATTAAACATGTGGCGCACCAACAGCACGACACCATACAGTCGAGTTTATGGAATCATTCGGATGTCGTTGTTGTTGTTGTTTATGTTGAGTTTGGTTTGGAGTCTTACGCATGGCGTAAACGAGCTTTGATGCACTGCAGGGCGGTGCATGTGTCTTTGTTTACAACACAAATATGATTGTGACGTTCATTTTAGTCCCTCGTTTGTTTGTGCACAGTTAAGAGACGTCGGCTGTTTACACACACTGGCTGCACTTTGGACAGGCTGTGTTTCTGACATTGCGATAGAGCGTTACATTTCATACAAAGAGGGACGCATGTATTTTTGTTTACAATTCAAATGTGATTGATCACCAAGACTGTGATGTGTGCGCACAGTTAACAGTGTCACACCGCGGTGAGGGGTGTCTCGTCTTGGGATTTTTTGTCTTGTGAATTTCATGTTTTATTTTGAAAAGTAACTCTCCTCTCGTTTCAGGTCACTTGCCCTTCCTCTTGTGTCACCGGTCTGACGTCTCCCCTGATCCCTGATTGTTTCCACCTGTTTCCCATTACCCTCATGTGCCTTATAGTCCGCGTCTCCCTTTGTCCTGTGCCAGAGTATCTCGTTTGTTCGTGTGCCTCCAGCCCCATGATCACAGTACTTGTCTCGTTCTTGTCCTCAGCGTCTAAGTTAGTATTCGATTTCCCTTGTCTCCTCTTAAATAGAGTGATTTTGTGTTGTAATCTTTTCAGAGCAGTGTTTAAGCTAGCCTTGTTTTGTAACCTTTTTTTTCCTCTGTAGGAGTGGTTTTGTTTTCATAGTTTTTTCAGAAAGAGTGTAGCCTAAATTTATAGCCTTTATACCCTCCCTCCGTTTGGAGTGCTTTTTGTTATTAAATTTTCATAGCTAATATTCCTCGTCAGAGTAGATCAGTTTTCAGCCTTTTTGTTTCCTCCCTTTGGAGTGATTTTCTGTTGCGTTTTGAATTTTACTTTTTCCTGTTCCTTATTTCTCAGATAGCCTAGAGTTGATAGCCTTTTTTCTTGTCACTCTGGTTTAAGAGTTGAATAGTGGATTTTCAGAATAAAAGCCTGCTTGATCTGCGCAAACCTCTGCATCTGAGTCCTCTTTTTAGTCCAGGCCTGACAAACAGGCTGTTTGCACTTCTTCTCATTGTTTACTTTCTTCCTGACGTTGTGATACCAATGCACAGGTGTCTGATGTTGCATAAGAAACGCACCTGTCACTTTGGATGTGTTGTGCTGATGTTGCTGGGCGCTGTCCGGTGCTGCCGGGTGCTGAAGTCTCTCACCTTGACGCGTGACACTTTTCTGTCCCTGCCTGTTGTCAGTTGTTTGAAGCTGTTAGCCATATTGTGGAATAACCTCAGGACACATTCAGGTAAGAACTACATTTATATCGAATGTGCTGTGCACCAGAGCTGTTGTTCCTGAAAAAACTAACTGGCATATAAAGTAGCTCTAATGTCATGAGAATCGATGACTGTAAATGAAGATGTTAAAGGTCCTGGCGATGTGCCCGGTCCTCCGATGAAATGAACTGTTTGGTGTGTTTGTATTTGGTGGTGGGGCTAACCTTTGGGCTCTTTGTCGTGTGCAGATGGAATGCACTTTGTATGTGCTTTAAGCGTTCTATGCGCGGTGAGGACCGGGGATGTGGATGAGGGCCTGGGCGAGATACGCGGCGCTGCCTGTGTAAGCAACTGATGCACACCTTCACTCCATCCTGAGAGCGTCCATAGCTCAGAACCTGACCACAAACATGAACCAACCTGCAGCCAAGAAACACTTTGCCCTGTGATCACGAGGCAGACTGCTCATGGTGGAAATGTTTGCGTCAGCAGATTGATCACATTTAAATGTTCTTCTGTTGCTCGACGGTGTTGTGATAAAAAACTAGATTTAAGATTTTCTTGACAAAAAATACAGTTTGAAGTTTTCTGGCTGTTTTTGAGCCTGTGATGAAACTTTTCTGTAAATGAGTGAAAAACTGCTGATAGAGACATGAACAGATGAATAATGACGTCTTTTATTTTCCATTTGATCTCTGGTTTCTTCTTCTCGATACCCTTGGTTTGTTCTGAATCTATAAGATTTCTTGGGAGCAGTTAAGTTCATATTTCTGTACAACTACTTTGTCCTAATAGCTCTGATGAAAACGTGGTTTATTTACGTCTGTTCTGAAAACGTTGACCCCGTTGTGACCCAGTCGGTCATTTCGGCCCCATTTCTGACTGAGTTTGAGACCGCTGCTTTACACCAAAGTCAGTGCGACTGTATTGCAACAAAGCAAACATGAATGTGTTCTGTAAGGCTGTCACACGCTCAGGCATGCTAGCTTGTAGCCTCGCTCGTGTGAAGCATTGTGTCTTTGTTAGGGAGAAAATCTGATGACACACAGGAACTATTTGAGTGCAAAGGCAGGTTTTTGAGGGAAAGTAGAAAATCTAAACACAAAATCAATAAGTCATGCTCTCAACATAAAAACATTTATAAATGTAAACGTGCATTTCTTCTTTCCATCATGTTAAATCTGTTTAAATCCTCTTACTGCTCTGCAGACGGTCAGCCAGCTCCTCCTGATTTATTCTCCTCAGGAAGTGCAGAGTGATCTTCAGAAAAGCATCTCTGCTGCTCCTCTGCTCCTCATCCTCACCATCCAACACCTCCTCATCCTCCCTCTGACTCCCTAAGCATGCTGGGTAATCTGAACTCAGAACCCTCTGGACTCTCTTCAGCTCGTTCTTCACAAATGTGACGATGTTCTCCTCCAGCAGCTGGAACAGAATCAGACACTGAACATGAATATAAAGTGGTAGAACACAACATGTGATCCATCAGTCAGTCTGAAGGCCTGCTGCTCAAACAGAACAGCATGCAGACTGAATGATGGTTTGGCATTTAGCCTGTAGTTAATGTGCTTCATTGTAAACAGTGTGTTGTACACACCATCAATGTGGAGTCCAGGTCTGTCTGATGCTGCTGGGCTGACTGATCACTGGGAACCTCTGAGCTCTGCTGAACTCTGTGGAGAAAACATCAAGTTGAAGGACCATTACTGACACAGCTGACTGATCAGAGGGAGTGAGCTGTGGGGTCTGATCCAGAGAGCTGGCTCAGTGGGAGGAGGGTGTCCAATGCTGGAAGACGGAAAGATGGAGCGACAACAAACCACTGATTATGTTCACCATTGATTGTGTTACAAAAGTGCCAAGACACGTTTTTCCAGCGACGCAGACGGACAGAATGGAGGCAACCAAGAACTGTCAGTGGAGTACAGAAAGCCACCCCTCAAGGGAGGGATTCCTGATGTGCAGGTAGGCTACACAAACCAGGTTAGGTGGAGGGGGTTTGGAGGAGAGAGGGGCAAGTGGTCTTGGAGCTAATAAAGCTGGAGATCTCAATGAACAGGATGGAGGATGGACAAGGGCAGAACAGACTGCCTCAAGGCTGGGCAGAGGCCTTCAGGTGGACGGAGAGGAGGTTAACCCACAGGCTGAGACGCTCTAGATGTTTCTGTGAGACGAAGGGGGATACTGCAGGCCGGCAATGAGGCCAACGAAAAACACAGTTTGAAACCATCTTCATGTGAGATTGTTTGTTGGTGTTTCAGATGTCTGTTGTCTTTGTGTTTCCTCCTGTTGTCACCGACTCTGTTGTTGTGTCGTTGTTGTGATCAGCGCTGAGAAAGGAAACGCTGCTGATGTAACGAGACCGTCACAGACCTCCTCATGAAGCTCCATGTTTGAAGTCAGCTGCTGCTCTGATTACAGGATGTGAGCTTTCAAACACACAAACACACTGACATGGTTTCATCATGTTGAGCCTCATCACTGGAGTCTTTGACAGGTGACTGTTGTACAGGTGAACCCTGTGATGTCACCACTCAAACAATACACTGATGAGTCATACAACTCACGATGAAGCTCTGGACCAGGACACGAGTCTTTTCTCAGCAGAGTCAGAAAATAACAGTTTGATGTTTTAATTCTTACCTTCCATCAGCAGGATGTTCGTCTTTAAAGGTCGAAGGTTCAATCATAGACCAGTCACTCTTCATGGACACACAGCTGGGTCCAGGAGCGTCTGGTCTCTGCTGCTGCATCCTGATACAAACAAACAACATCATGAGTTACAGTGAGCTGTTGTTCACCTGTTCAGCAGCAGGTGTGACCGTCAGAGAGCTGCAGCTGAATAAAGTCAAAGTTCTGCCGTTTGGACAAACGGTCACACTTTCAAACTAAACAGAAGATCTTTCTTAACGTGCTGAAGACGTTTAAAACAAACTGGTTACCATATCTGAGACTTTAGGGAAAGTTCAGAACTAAAACAAACTCTGGAGCAAGAATTCAGAGGAGTGTGAGCAGGGCGGTGGGTTAGCTCAGGTGCTGGAGTGTGTGCTCCATGTGCAGAGGCTACAGTCCTCACTGCAGCGGCCCAGGGTTCAACTGCACCTCAGCCCTTTGCTGCATGTCATCCCCACTCTCTCTTATTTCCTGTCTCTCTAAAGCTGTTCTACAAATAAAGACAACATGGTCATAAAATAATCTAAAATCATATTTTATATTCATATTTATTTAATAATTCTTACCTTCCATCAGCAGGATGTTCGTCTTTAAAGGTAACAACAAGATCCTTAGACCGGTCGCTCTTCATGGACACACAGCTGGGTCCAGGAGCGTCTGGTCTCTGCTGCTGCATCCTGATACAAACAAACAACATCATGAGTTACAGTGAGCTGTTGTTCACCTGTTCAGCAGCAGGTGTGACAGTGAGTGTGAGTGATGATGGTGCAGTGATGTGAGTGCTGAGCTGTGACATGGAGGAGAGTCATGGACAGTTAGAGATCCTCATCTCACCTCAGAGCTTCATGTTCCCCACACAGAGAGCTTTTAGAGGGAGGGGCTCCCTCCTCTGTGTCCTCACACTGATCCATAGCAGAGCGCCCCCTGCTGGCAGAGCTGCACTCTGAACAGAAGCAGCACATTGATCAATAAAGAATGATTACAGCTTCACATGAAACTGTTCAGAAGGAGCTTCACAGTAAAACACGTGGTACACCTGAACGCATCACTGACAATGATGTCATCATATCACATGTTACAGCACGCTCACACTGTGTACTTTCACTGCTCACACCTGAAGTCCATGTAGCTGATAATACTTTGAGCTTTTACTGCAGCACAGCCTGTGAAGACTTCCTGAACATCACACTGATTCTGTCATGATTTGTACGTTTGACACGTTAATAATAATCGATGACGTTCCCTCAGTTTCACTCGTGTTTCAGCTCCTCTCATGTGTCAGAGCTGCAGGTCAACATCTCACTGTTTGATTTCTTCATCAGCTCAGACTGAGCTCAGAGACAGGCCCTCACTGCTGCCTCTCACTGTCCTGTTAGCATGGTTAGCATAGCCTGCACGCTGACTGAGAGTCATTGTGCTGTCTGCACTTCTACTGTAGTCAGAGCAGCTAACGCACCTGGTGGCTAACTGTTAGCTTACAGCTCTGTTTACACTTAAACTGACTGAGAGTCTTTAAAAGAGTGAAAAGTGTCACTTACCAAAGCTTCAACACGGAGAACAGATCTGCGTCTCAACGAGAGGAAGTGAAAGTAAAAACTCAAGCAGGAAAAACCACATTCTGTTCATCTCCATGGCAACAGGGATCAAAGGTCACAGCCTCCATTTGACTGAAGGAAGTTTGATGTTTTCTCACATGATTTATGAGGAGAGATAAAAGTGTTTGTGTCGTCAGAAGCAGCAAAGGTCGTCGTCATGTCGACACCTCAGCTGTCAATCAACAGAAGACATTCAGACATTAAACATGAAGACAAAAGCACAAAGACTTTTATTCTGAAACATCCAGCTTTTTGAATGTCACTTCCTGTGTGAGGAAAACAGTCAGAGATGATGAGAATAAAGACTTTGACCGGTGAGAGCAGGCTGTCTGTCTGTGTCAGAGTGCTGAGCAGCTCAGGTTTCACACACAAACCTGTCTGTCAGAGGAAATGACAGCAGTCACATGACGCTACAGCAGCCAATAGACTGTCAGGAAACACCGACACGTCCTCATGGACCCAACCAATGAACACAAAGCCCCGCCTCCATGCAGCTCGTTCTGTTCCTGTTAATGTGCTCACTTCAATCTGTCCATGTAGATGATGTTGACAGAGGTCCTGATCATCGCTGAACATGTTGGAACTTATTTGTAAAAACTGTCAACAGTTCCAGAGTGAATCATTGTTATCGATCTATGTGACATTCTTCAATATGAACGATGAGATTCAACAATAACAGATGTAGAATAAAACACGTGGTGTAATCTTCAGCAGGAAACAAAGAGAGGCAGGAACAGATCATTTCTCTCTCATAATAATAATCACATATTGAATAATGCTCTCAGACACGTTTGCTCTCCTCTGAGTGAAACTGCATGAACGTGAAACATAGAGAAGTTCCCTCTGAGATGTTCTGGAGTCAAAGTTTGAAGAGGCAGAAAATGGATCTGGTGAAGTCCAGAATGTTTCCCTCTGAGCTGCACTGAAGTCCTGAAACTGAGGAAATGTACTGAGTTCCTTTCACCACTGGTTCATTGAAGTGAAAGTGCTTCATTGTTTACATGAACAGTTCAGACCAAAGCAGGGATGGTGATGATGTAGACCCAACTCTTTGTTCTATGAACATCATGTTACTCACATGAATGAAAGCAGAGACGTCTTTACTCAGCTTCAGGCTGCTTCACTTTACTGTCTCCACTCGTTTCATGTCTTTTCTTGTTGCTACTTGTTCTCACTGTTTAACCTGAGCACTGAACAAACACCTGTGTTCCCCTGTATACTGAGTGTTGTTTATGAGAGAGAGACTATGGCTGCTTCCCAAGTCTCTTAAATTGCATCTGTAACAGGTAGAAGAAATGACAAAATCATTTTTGGCAATTTTTGTTTCTTTTGGTATTTATTTTGTTGTACTGCATATTAATTTCACCAAAATCCCTCATTTATTCTGTTATTCTGTTGTTATATTTCTGCTTGCTCTTCCTGGTATTGGGAGTAGTGTTTACTGTAGAGTTGTGTCATAGCGCCCTCTAGCGATCGTTAGCGGACATATCGCTCCATTCCCGTCTCTCGTCAGTCTGCACTGAACATGACTGTGAGAGGTACGTACTCAAAGCAGCGCGATCATAAAGTCTGAAGTTTTAACATTGGTGTGAATGCACACAGCAGTTTATTTAGTTACAATATTGTTACTTTAGAGGAGCTGTGTAGTTTTTCTGACATGTTTTCACCTGTAAATGTGAGTTTTGAGAGCTTGAAAAAACTAGCTAAAACACGTGTTAACTGTAATGTTAAGTGGCTGGAGTTCGCCATTTTACCTTCTCATAGGATCCATGTTGAAGCTTATCCTTTTCTCATGTTAGGCGTGCTTTGTGAAGATAGGAAGCCTGACAGCGTTTTTGCTCTGTTTGAACTCACTGCAGGTACGTGTACATATGGTTTACTCTCAATACCACGTTCAGTAAATGTGTTTTCTTTTCACTTATGGTTTTCTGTTTTAAGTGACTATATATACAGTAGTATGATGGCCGTGGGTGCCGGTAAAAAATGGTTCATTTCATTTATATGCACTATTTTTGACTATATGATATTGACTGTCATGGTAGAGACACAAATTTGTTTATATTATATTTACATGATTATACCTGTAAGAGCCATATTCATGTTTTTGGGTAAAGCTGTTTTGTTTTTGTGCCACTGGGTGTCGCTGCACTATTGCTTATGGTAAAAGGTATAAAGGTATGCTGATAGTAAATGTATGTGTGTGTTTGACCCCGGAAGGGCAAACAGTTTGTACAGTATCGTTTGTATTGTTTGATCGATCGTGAATGGAAACTGGATGCTGTATCAACGCTGCATGGTGATTGGAATAAATGGATTGTATTATGCAAACTTAAGACGCCTGCAGAGATCTTATTGAAAACATCAAAGCAAACGGTATCGTATTGAACTGTACAGCGCGTCAGCCAGGTCACTCCTGGGAGCCAAACACATCCGCAGCTTTAGTACTAGACTAAGCTTCTATATTGTCAAAAACCGGCCAGTTGGAACTTTGTTTGAACCCCCTTCGGCGCGTTTGGCACGTTAAAGGGATAGTTCGGATTTTTTGACCCCCAGTTGTATGATATACATGCCAGTAGTGTAGCAGATGCAAAGCTATTTGCTCACTCACCGAGTCCCGTGGTCGGACTTCTGTCCGGTTCCAAACGTAAAAAAAGTAGTTCCGGTGAGATGCCAGGGTCATGAAACCAAAAAGTTTTACCCTAAAAAAACAACACGGAGGCAAAGGTCATCCATTTTCAACACAAATCCAGCCTCCGTGGATTTCATATACCGCGCCGTTTTTTTGGCACTATTTTCTCTCTCGAACAATCCAGTATCACTACGCCTGCGGCAGGCCGGTCTCTCAGGTTAGCCGACCTAACAGCTGTTTCACGTTGATTCTGACCCATTCATGTAAGTAGTAAACATGTCGGACTATGAAAGTGATGAAGAAGATTTACCTTTTACTACGGATCCAAAGGGATATCTGTATGAACCTGAATATACGGATGCTGAACTTCGTCAGATGGACATAGAACGGGCAGAGAGAGAAAGGAGAGAGACAGAAGCTGTGCAAGCAGATGAGGGGCCCGCTGAAACGAGAGATAGACTGCATGAAAACTGGTGGTGCACCTGTGGGAAGTGCCAGCCAATGCCCACCGAGTTGGAGAGCTACTGCTGTCGGGAATGGGAGCTGGTCATGCCGCAGTTGCAAGATCTCTCAATCTCAGAGGAAGCCAGCGCATCTGCTTCTACCTGTATCACCAACCACCAGGACTTTCTGGCCCTCCTGAATGCTGGCGTTTTGCAGACCTTTTTCCACATACCCAAAATTAACTGGAAGAGGCGTCCCAGGCCAGCTGGACCCGACGGACAGCTGTCTTTAGAGTAAGTGTTGTTATGATCGTCTCTTATGACAACAATCATGGAATTCATTAGTATCCATGAGGGTATTCGTGGAGGCTGAGTCTTAGGTGTTATTGAATACTGATATAGAATATTATACAGTTGTGTTGGCTTGTTTGTCTTTGTGATTATAATATAATAGAATATAATATTATAATGTAACTTACTGTTCTGTTATACAATATGAATTGATCACTAAGTAGGCTATATAATCCTAATACTACCCACAATTTCCCAGTTTGGGGATAAATAAAGTACATTATCTATCTATACTTATATATCTTTATATATATATATATATATATATATATCTATACTACAACTCAACTCAACCTGTCAACCATAAATCCATCTTACATGTGCTTGTAACTGACCATTTAGCATTTTACATACAGTATGCTCAGACTAAACATGTTATGTTGTTTTATTTTTCAGACAATACAGGCTGGTTGGCTATCGGATCGTGCTTGAATGGGCCCTAAAAGGAGAACAGCTGGGAAAAGGCAATAGGAGAGTTCTTCCTTCATGTGTGGTGGACACCATAAGACAGACATATCCATCACCAAATGGACAATATGTAGGCTTCAAAGAGTCAGAGGAAGCACTGGGTTTGTTTTAGTTGTGTTGAAATCTGATTTGGCAAGTTCATTTTTAAAAGTTGAGTGTTAGCCTGAAAGACGCATGTTTCCTTTTTCTTTAAAATATATTTAATTTTATTTTTAAGAAACACACAAATTGAAAGCACCTATCTATATATTTTCAATTGTTAAAAAATAATTTTCAGGCATTGTGAACCAAATGTAAGCCTGGAAGACTAATGGTTGGACAAAAAAGTTTTTGTAAATAAAATTGCAGACGAAAATAAAGAATATAACTTTTTACATCTCTGAGTTTCAAACATTCTCTCCCATAACTATATAACTATAGTGCACGCTGCTTTTGTACAAAAGTACACAATTATTAAAAAAACAAATATATATAATTTCTATATGTATAAACACATATAAATAAGCAGCATCCAAATGGGCAATTTGTTATTCACAAACAACAACTGAAGTGAGGCGTCTCTGACAGAAGAGAGCAGCAAAACTTTGGTTTGGGCCTACTTTCTGTGGGCTAAAAAGTCTCAAACAGGTCCCTATTTGCCTCGAAATCGTGTTGCATGTTGTGCCACCAGATCATCCTTGTCTGGCTTTGGAGTTGGAGCTATATTGGCCGGTATGTTGACAGGAGGATGGATTTTGAACTGCTTATCTCCAAGCTTGATGTTCTTGTCAAGTTGCCGTTGGATGACACGCTGCACCAAGTCTTTCCTGAAACTCTGAGAGGTTGGCACATAGAGCTTCCTTGCAACCCATTGACTTGATTGCTTGGAGTGAAACACATTGTATTTTTCTTTCCCTGGGGGAATAAAAATAACCATCAGTTGGAAGTTAGTACAACTGATAACTGACTAGATGTAATCCAAGCTCATTATACAAAAAGAACATACAAATTGAAGCTACCTTTTTTGCTTCATCTTTCATGCTTACCAGCCTGAGTAGTATCCTGCTGACGGCCAACATTGTGGTTGTGGTCAATAACACTCATTGCATTTGTTGCATTCGTGCCTGCATGGTGGTGTATTGGAAGTGCCTCCTCTTCTCCGCGTACTTCAGCATAGTGCTGTGGAAAACCTCAAGATCCCCTGAAACAACAGATTTTATTTAGACATTTGTCATGCACATTTCTATAACAGCCTCACACATAACATTTCAAAGCCTCCAAAATCTTTTAGTTTTATACAGTACATTTGCTGATCAATTGTTGGCTCAAAGACCAGGCAACATAATCTGTGTTTTCTCCTGCAGTGTATGTGACATTTCTCTGACATGTCCTTCTCTGATTGAAGCATTGGAATGTTTGGAAATGATTCCAGCTGTTAGCTTTTTAGTCTCGATGTCACTGGGAGAGCTCATCGTTTTGGGAATAAATACGTCAGGCACGGTCCACATAATATTCATAAGCTTATTCCAACTTACCAGTGTGCTTGAATAAAGTCATTTGACTCAGGTCCCTCAAGAGATTCTTATCAAGAACAACAGAAGTGCATACCTTTTAAAACAATGATTGTACGGAATATTATAAGATAGAATGTAACTTGTTTATACACATACGCAAATATGTTTATACTTCTACACACGCACAAACACATGTTAGTATTACCTAGTTTCTCTTACCTGGGGTGTGGGCACCGCCGTGCTCTTCAAGATATGCATTTTCTTCTGTCCTGGGCGTGGAGGGACATAATCTTCTTCGGTGAAGTGCGCACTGCAAACGCGAAGTTTTTTTACCCTCATCGCCTTGGTACGTATGCTCAACCCGACTGCAACAAGCCAAAGTTCTCGTAGGGCACGATCCTCGGGAAAACGATGAAATACGTGCGGTGGAATATTTTTGTTACTGCAGCCTGGAAAATCACAAATTTGCACCATTTTGACTAGTATCTCCTCTGTGTCAACAAACGTCCTCTGCCAAGTTACAATTCCAGCGTGTTCTCTCCAAAACAGCTGATGGATCACGTCACCTGAGAGACCGGCCTTCCGCAGGCGTAGTGATACTGGATTGTTCGAGAGAGAAAATAGTGCCAAAAAAACGGTGCGGTATATGAAATCCGCGGAGGTGGATTTGTGTTGAAAATGGATGACCTTTGCCTCCGTGTTGTTTTTTTAGGGTAAAACTTTTTGGTTTCATGACCCTGGCATCTCACCGGAACTACTTTTTTTACGTTCGGAACCGGACAGAAGTCCGACCACGGGACTCGGTGAGTGAGCAAATAGCTTTGCATCTGCTACACTACTGGCATGTATATCATACAACTGGGGGTCAAAAAATCCGAACTATCCCTTTAAGGAGGCGGCACATAAGGACTGGGAGAGCTACTGGTGGCAAAGCGCAGCGGCTATCGTTGGTGGAGGACGGGTTCGGGCTGCGGAAGGACCGGGGAGCTGTCAGCGACTATCGTGGAGGACGCTTTCGGGCTGTAGAAGGATCGGGGAGCTGTGAGGATTCCGGCTGCAGTCATTATTAGACCCGAAGCAGAAGCTACGGTGCTAATGCTATGGCAACACCTGAGCATTGTACTCAAATCACCGCACAGCGCCCAACGCAGCATTTAGAGAGGTATGTGTAGCGCTACACTGTTTATGGCCATTTAAAAATGTGTGCACACATGTCTCTATTGAAATCCAATGCATTGGTTGTCAAAACGGACTGACAGTAGACTTTGCGCTGACTGAAATGCTAACTGAAAAGCGAGTGGTTAAACTCACAGCAAAAGCGCTTGCTGATAAATTAGATCGCTTACAAAATGAAAGAAAAACAAGCTCAATAAAGCAAAGGTCATTAGAAAAACAATGCAAGGTTTAATGGTGAATGATGATAAAACTGGGTTAAAGAATGCTCTTGATGAATTGATAAAGGTTTGTAACGAAGCGAAATTCATTCATGAGACTATTGTCAATGCAAAAAGGTTGGTTTTGTGTCATGATGGGTTTACTGCGCATGGAAATGTTAGTCATGTGGAGGACAACATGTGGAGGACAGTGTATCAAACGCTCTAGTCAAAGGAGCCATCGCAGCAGCAACTCAAGCACTACATCCTCTGCACGCATAAAAGCTGAGGCTGATAGAGCGGCCCTTCTTGCTCACCAAGCAGCTTTAAAGGAGAGACATGCTTTGGAGCAACAGCAGGAGCAGCTGAGGAGGAAAAAAGAGGAACTTGACTTGGAGGTGGACTTGGCTGCATTTAATGCTAAGCTGGCAGTATTACAGGCTTGTGATGCTCACAGTTCTTCAGGAGGTTCAAATAGCATGAACTCTTACTTTGAAAGGGAAAAGGAGAACGCAGCACCAGTCATTGCCTTAAACCACATGGCAAAGGAGTACCAGCAGCCTGCATTGAAACTTTCACAACAAAATCAATGGACAGAATCATCATCATCTGACAAACTAAAATCCATGGATGTGCGGTAAAACCAAACTGTACAATCGGTGCAAACTGTTACAAGCCCCCAGTGGCCCCCAAATGAACAGCAGCAGGGAAAAACGTACCAGCAACATCACTGCATGTGCAATGTCAGCCTATGGTTGCTCAATCAAATGATGGATCGAGACAATGTTCAGAAAAACAACAGACAATGAATCAAAACTCTCCTACTGATGACATACTTAACATCATGCACAGGCAAAATGACATAACGGCAGCTCTGGTGCAGCAACAGCTTTCCTTATCTCTGCCGCCACGAGATATTCCTACTTTTGAAGGAGACCCTCTCAAATACAGAACATTTGTAAAGGCTTTTGAGCAAGGAGTCGAAGTAAAAGCAAGTAAAGCTCATTGTCTTTATTATTCGGAGCAATTTACCAGAGGACAGCCACGAGATTTGGTGCGTAGCTGCTTGCATATGGAACCTGAAAGTGGTTATACAGTGGCTAAAGGTCTTTTACAGGAACATTTTGGCAATCACTACAAACTACAACTGCTTACATGGAGAGGGCTTTGGCTTGGCAATCAATTAAATCTGAAGAGACGAATGCACTCCAAGCCTATGCTTTATTTCTGCGTGGCTGCTGCAACACGATGGAGGACCTTCAGTACTTGCAAGAGCTTGACATGCCGGTCAACATGAGAGCTATTGTTTCCAAATTACCATTCAGAATGAGGGATCAATGGAGAATCAAAGCTCATGACATAATGGAAAGAACAAATGACAGAGCTCACATCAAAGACTTAGTGGCATTTATTGAACGCCATGTCAGAATTCTTTCAGATCCTCCGTTTGGTAACATACAGGACCCCGGATTTGGTGTTTCTGGGACAAAGACTCTCACCAGGTTTAAAGCTCAGCACAGAGACAAAGTAAAGCAAAGTGTTGTTGCTACCACAGTAACTTCTACAAACCTACCTGAAAGAATTGAACATCAAAGGAAGATGGAGAAAGCTGGATGCCTCTGCTGTGCTCGTGGGCACTTATTGGATGAGTGTAAGGAGCTCAATGGAAAGAAACACAAAGACAAGATTCACTTTCTGCGGGAAATGGGAGTTTGTTTTGCATGTTTATCTGCGGGTCACATGAGCCGTGACTGTGAAAACCGGTTGATATGCAGAATATGTGGGAAAACTCACCCAACCTTGCTTCATATAAAAAGGCAAGCAGCTCCAGAGCAGCAAAGAGAAGCGTTGAATGAACAGCCTCCTGTAGTAACAACATGTGGACATACAGGGGCCGGTAAGGACCAGTGTGCGCTATCTATCCTTCCTGTAAAGGTGAAGGCTTCAAAAGGAAATCGCATAATAACAACATATGCCTTCTTGGATCCTGGCAGCTCTGGCACATTCTGCTCTGAACATCTCATGACGAAGCTGAATGCTGCAGGTAAAAGAACCAGCTTTCTGCTACGCACAATGGGGCAAGAAACAGTGAAGACTGCTTACTCCTTGAATGGTTTAGAGGTTTCTGGTCTTGAAAGCAATGATTTTCACGTGCTTCCAGATGTTCTCACTCAGGAGAAAATGCCTGTGAATGCTGAAGACATCGTGACACAGGAAGATCTGGATAAATGGCCACACTTAGAAAAAGTATGCATCCCAAGCATCGAGAAAAATGTCGACCTGTTAGTTGGCACCAATGCTCCCAGGTTATTGGAACCATGGGAGGTCATCAACAGCTGCGGGAATGGCCCGTATGCTATCAGGACAGTGCTGGGATGGTCCATAAATGGTCCACTGAATGGAAACAGTGGCACCATGGAGGCAGAATTTCCCTCTGCAATGGTAAATAGGATTGCTGTGTGTAAACTGGAGGAGATGTTGGTTGCCCAATATAACCATGACTTCAATGACAAGAATGTGGAGGATGAACAAATGTCAAGAGAAGAAATGAAGTTTTTGGAAATTGTCAGTCATTCAGCAAAACAGGTGGATGGGAATTACAGCCTGAAAATGCCTTTTAGGAAAGAGCATCCCATGCTCCCAAATAATCTATCAGTGGCCAAACAAAGGATTCTTGGACTCAAGAAAAGGTTTCAAAAAGACGAACAGTTTCATCAGGAGTACGCAGAATTCCTCAATGACGTCATTGGTAAAGGTTATGCCGAGAAAATCCCTCAGCATCAGTTGGACTGTGAAGAAGGGAAGGTCTGGTATATCCCACATCATGGTGTTTACCATCCCACAAAGGAAAAATTGCGGGTTGTGTTTGACTGCGGGGCAACGTTTAAAGGAAGATCATTAAACAATGAACTCTTCCAGGGTCCGAACCTGACAAACAGTCTAATGGGAGTGCTTACAAGATTTAGACAAGAGCCTGTAGCTTTAATGGCAGACATACAGCAGATGTTCTATCAGGTCAACGTTGCAGAGACCGACAAAGACTTCCTACGTTTCTTGTGGTGGCCTGACGGTGACTTGAGTCAAGAAATTGCAGAGTATCGAATGACCGTCCACCTGTTTGGGGCAGTTTCATCCCCTAGCTGCGCTTGCTTTGCACTCAGGAAGACAGCAGAGGACGGGCAGGCATTCTTCCCTGCTGATGCGATTCAATCAGTAAACCAAAACGTCTATGTTGACGACTGTTTGAAGAGCACATCATCAGAAGAAGAAGCCATTCAGTTGATTAAACATCTTACAGCTCTCTGTCAAAGAGGAGGATTCTGTTTAACCAAGTGGGTCAGTAAAAGCTGAAGGGTGCTGCGGACGGTCCCAGAAGAACACAGAGCTAAGGACTTAAAGGAACTGGATTTGGAAAGGGACACTCTTCCCTTGGAGAGAGCCCTTGGTCTCCAGTGATGCATAGAGAGTGATGCATTTCAGTTCAAGATGCTGGCAAAACAAAGTCCCTTTACAAGATGTGGCATGCTGTCTATGCTCGGTTCAGTGTATGACCCTTTGGGGTTTATTGCACCAGTCACTTTACCTGGCAAAGTCTTGCTGCAGGAGCTCTGCAGGAGAAACTCCGGATGGGACGAAAGCTTGCCTTGTGACATATTGCTGCAGTGGAGAAAGTGGTTGGAAGAGCTTAGCAGTTTGCCAAAATGTACCATCAGCAGGTGCATTAAGCCAAAGGAGTTTGAACAACCCACACTAGCCCAGCTGCATCACTTTTCAGATGCAAGTGAAGGAGGGTATGGCACCGTTAGCTACATACGGTTGGAGAACAACAACAATGTTCATGTTGCATTTCTGCTTGGCAAATCAAGAGTTACACCACTGAAGCCCGTCACCATTCCACGTCTGGAGCTTACTGCTGCAGTCCTTGCTGTTCGTGTGGACAGAATGTTGAGAGCTGAGCTGCAGCTGCAGTTGGAAGACTCATTCTTCTGGACAGATAGCACTTCAGTGCTGAAGTATATGAAAATCAGCATTCCATCGGATGATCCGGAGGTCAAAAGTGAGGTCATTGTGAATGCTGTTATTGCCAAGGACCTGTCTAATGCAACCGACCAACTAATTGCATACTTCTCAGAATGGAGGAGGCTCAAAGTTGCTGTTGCTTGGTTCCTCAAAATCAAAGGAATTCTCTTGAAGTTGAGTCAAAGAAGAAAGGAACTGCAAGCTTCTGATGCAAACAATCCACTCACACACGTACAGTTGGAGATGCAGAAGGTGAAAGGATCGTTTGGAGGTCAGAGCATCTCAGCTGATGATCTATGTGAGGCAGAAATTGCAATTGTACGGTTCGCTCAGCAGCAGCAGTTTAAGTCGGAAATTGATGCTCTCTCATCTGGAAGGTCAGCAGTCAGGAAGGGAAGTCCTATTTACAAACTGGATCCTTGCCTGGAGGACGGCCTGCTTAGAGTTGGGGGAAGACTGAGTAGGTCAGCCTTGCCAGAAGAAGTCAAGCATCCGCTTATCCTCACAAAAGACCAGCACATATCAACGCTTATTCTGAGGCATATCCACCAGCAACTGGGTCATAGTGGTAGAAACCACACACTATCCAAGCTCAGGAAAAAGTATTGGATTACAAAGGCTCCTTCAGCAATAAGGAAAGTCATAAATGACTGTCGGGCATGCAGACTCCATGCAGCAAGAGCAGGTGAGCAAAAGATGGCAGACCTTCCATTGGAGAGGATTTTGCCTGATCTCCCTCCTTTTACAAGTGTTGGTGTCGATTATTTTGGACCAATTGAGGTCAAGCGAGGAAGAAGCTTGTGTAAACGCTATGGAGTGATCTTTACCTGTTTAGCAAGCAGAGCTGTTCACCTTGAGGTCGCCAACTCACTGGATACTGATGCTTGTATAAACGCTTTGCAGCGATTTATAAGTAGAAGAGGCCAAGTTTCTCACATGCTGTCAGACAACAGTACCAATTTTGTTGGCGCAAATAGGGAACTGAAGGAGGCTCTTGCTGCACTTCAACACGACCAGATCCAAAGAGCGCTCATTCCAGCTGGAGTGGACTGGAAATTCAATCCTCCAGGAGCATCTCATTTTGGAGGAGTTTGGGAGTGAATGATTCGAACAGTAAGGCGTGTTCTCAAATCTGTGTTACACCAGCAGCAATTGGATGACGACAGCCTTCACACAATTCTCTGTGAAGTTGAGGCAATATTAAATGACCGACCTATCACCCAGCTGTCAGAGGATCCCAATGATCTTGAACCTCTCATGCCATATCATATTCTCCTCCAGAAAGGCAAACCTGCATTACCACCTGGGCTGTTTGTGAAACAGGATCTATATGCAAAAAGAAGGTGGAGACAGGTTCAATACATCTCGGATCTGTTCTGGAAGCGATGGGTGCATGAGTACCTCCCTCTGCTCCAAGAGAGGCACAAATGGAACAGAGAAAGGAGGAGTCTTGTGCCTGGAGACATCGTCATTGTCATGGATTCAACTGCACCTCGTGGTTCTTGGCTGCTCGGCCGAGTGATCGAAACATTTCCTGACAAACATGGTGTTGTTTGGTCTGTTCGCCTTAAAACAAAGTCGAATGTGTTGGAAAGACCAGTCACCAAACTTTGTTTATTGAATGCAGCTGAGGATGTTTAATGGTAACATTGTTTGTGTTTATGGCTCTTTTGTTTGTTTTGTGTGAATTGTTAGCTCCACTTTTCACTAACAATTAGGGGCCAGAGTGTAAGAGCCATATTCATGTTTTTGGGAAAGCTGTTTTGTTTTTGTGCCACTGGGTGTCGCTGCACTATTGCTTATGGTAAAAGGTATAAAGGTATGCTGATAGTAAATGTATGCGTGTGTTTGACCCTGGAAGGGCAAACGGTTTTTGCCTGCTGTGGCGGCAGGCGGCATGGCAAACCGCAGCTGTATCGTTTGTATTGTTTGATCGATCGTGAATGGAAACTGGATGCTGTATCAACGCTGCATGGTGATTGGAATAAATGGATTGTATTATGCAAACTTAAGACGCCTGCAGAGATCTTATTGAAAACATCAAAGCAAACGGTATCGTATTGAACTGTACAGCGCGTCAGCCAGGTCACTCCTGGGAGCCAAACACATCGGCAGCTTTAGTACTAGACTAAGCTTCTATAATACCCATGTTTGATTCAGTCTCTATGTTAACATGAGTGTGCACTGAACATGACTGTGAGAGGCGTGCTTTGTGAAGATAGGAAGCCTGACAGCGTTTTTGCTCTGTTTGAACTCGCTGCAGCAATAAACCTGAGTTCGCCAAGAATTGTCGGTTTCCAGTGGTTCTTTGCACGCCTACCCAGAACACAACGCAGAGTGGCGGGGACCGGCAGACTACTCCAGTTACACATCCATGTTTCCTTCACTTGCGTCTTAGTCCCTCCCAACAGAGATGCATGGAGAGACGCGAGGAAACCAAGAGAGGAGAGAGGAAACGAGGGAATGTTTTTTAAGAGACATGAGACGTCCTTTCCGATGAAGCGTCACGTGCTGTGACGTCCGTTTGTGATGATCGCGTCAGCTGATCACCGCTGGATCAGCTGTCAGTCTGCTTTAACAGCTGTTTGTGTCTGCACACATGTGCTCTGTATTCATTCTAATAAAACACACAGTAACAGTGTTTCCTCTCTGTAACCTGTTACCTGTGTAACAAACACCTGCACATGAAGAACAGGCTGCAGTCTGTGTTCCTGCTGCAGAGCCAGACGGACATTTCCTACAGCACTGTGTCTTTATATTATTTGTTCATTATTTACATTTGTGATCACTGATCATCTGATCTGAATTAATTATCTAATAAGCCCAAATACTGTCTGTTCATGAACTATGAACATTATTGATTAGGCTCAAAGTTTCAGGATAAATAGAAATCAATTCACGCTGATCAAACCCGACCTCACTGATGATAACGCTCACACGTAGTGTTACCTGCTGACAGAGAGACTCTCCTGCTCCCTCTGAATTCATTCATTCATCTGTAATAAAAGTTAGCAGGGAAATAACTGATCATGACGAGAGGTATTTCTTTAGATTACATTTAATAGAAATTAATCTGTTTTTGCTGCTTTTGATTTTTAGATGTTTTTTACTCAGATGTTGACCCAGAAAACAAATCAAATCTGCAGTTATTCACTGCATTTTATATATTTTACGACAAGTTATGATCAATATTTCGTTCTAAACGATCTCAGCTTGTCAGATACCAACTCATTATACCGACGTTGTTTATAGTCGGTTTCAAGGCGCCCTGTAAAGTCTGTTTTAAGGTCCGCTTCTTCCTCTCTGCGATATGAAACTCCGGTGATGTTGTGAAGTTTCACATGAGTCCGATCTGCTGCAGCGTCCAATCACTAACTGATCTCTAATAAGGGGGCGTGTCGGCCAGTAAAAGACTTCCGTGGAGGCTGCTCTCGTGTATCCTCGCTTATCGCTCCTCGGAACTCCCTCCTCTCTCCTCGCTCCTCGCTCCTCCGAGCAGCGATAAGAGCTTTGAGACGCTCCTCAATATGGCGGCTCCGGAACTACTTCCGGTTCGGGCGAAGGTTTTCAGTCCTTAAGTCCCTCCGGGTTTTAACAACGCGCCAACTTTTATCCAGCAAGTACACGGAGCCGGCGGGTAGTTCAGGGTGCCTGGGAATGTGGAGCGTTACCGGTAATTAAACACTTTAGCTCGAAATTTTTCCAACATACTGATGTGTTTTCTGTCAAAGCTGAAATATTTGGTTAAAGTGTTTCTGTAGTTTTTATTGAATTACTTTATTCACACTTTTAACCACAAGCTAACCCCTGTTCTGCTTCAAGTCTGTGAATATTTCAGGCACATTTCACTTGTTCTATATTCATTTTGTCACTATGACTCTTATATTCCTTTATGGACTGTTTAAATATGAGTCCTGTGTACATATATTCATAATGTACTGTACAACTTTCACTGACATAATCCTCCTTTTTACAGTTTAAGTCGCTGCCTAACCAACTAAACAGTAGATGGTTATTTTAGCTGAAGTTTATGTTCATTAGTCCTTCAAGTGTCTTATTAGTGGTTATTCCAGGTCAACATGGCCCGATACCTGACCGTCCTCTTTAAAGCATTCGATTCAGGCAGAGGTAACGTGAAGCGCCCCATTAAGGCTCGTCTGCTGTCATAGTCATGTCAATAATTTGTGTGTCAGCTGTGAGTAGAGGTCTGCAGGTTTTCTGGAGGTACAAATGTTTCTTATGACCTGGACCAGGCTACACTCCCACTTCTCCCAGTAATCAGACAGTCGATCATGCTATGAACCCTCTACATCCCACTTGTACAGGACAAACCCTAACCTTCTCTCCTCTGTTCAGCTTCTGCTGCCAAATCTGCATTTCTTTTCCTTTCTTACGCTTCCTCCACTGAGTCCTCCCAGGGCACCGTCAGGTCTATAAAATAAACTCTCCTCTGACTCGCAGACCATAACACGATGTCAGGCCTCAGGTTAGAGCAAACTATCTCGTGTGCTGAAACAGGTTTTACTGCAGAGTCCACCTGCATCTCCCAATCATTAGCACCCTTGAGCAGGCCTGACTCTTGTCTGCTTAAAGCCCTCGTTTACATTTCTCACAGACAAACTGAACGGCTGCTCTCTTTTCCTGACTGCATCCTGAACACACCTGTCGTTAAAGTAGTTTTCTTCTCCTCTTGAGGACAGACCTGACAAAGCTTCCTGTTGACTTGTTACTAATCTGCATCATGATGTTGTTATTTCAGCAAACTGAAGAGCCGTTAATTAAAGTCAGTGTGAAAAGGGGTCGAGTCATCACTCCACTAAAGCGAATGACTACATAACAGAAATGTTTCAGAGCTTTGTGGTCTTTGGAAGCAGAGAGGAAAACACCCAGACAGATTAAGGAAACATTTTATCCTGGTCTACAATGACATCAAGAGTACAAAAGAATTAAGAAAAATCAAAGAATGGTTTTCAAAATAAAAATCTGTAGTTAAAAAACGTCACACATTGAATTTTGCGTTAACAAAATGAAAGCATGGAGGATCTGAAGCAGCAGCGTTCAGACGTAAGCTTTGGAGCTGCCGCTGTCGGAGGCCGGAGCTGCTCTGTAGATGTTCTGTCCTCGGCTCGTCGTGCTGAAGTTGTATGAAAACTGCCTGCAGGACAGAAAACAAGATTTCAGATTCACAACCAAATTAAACAGCAGAAACACAAAATCCAGTTTAAATATCGTAAGGAGACAAGTGCAGCAGGTTCAAGTCCAAAAGTCCTGAAACTTTAGTGAGATCATCTGGAGAGAAGACTTCTCACTCTGTACGTCCACTAACAGTTCTTGTTGTTTCCACTGGCAGGCTCAGATTGTTCTTCTAAGTGTGTGACAACATGACAGAAAGGATCCCTACAGAGATAGACCTTTTTGTTACAGAGGAAGATGATTGTTTTAACCACACACAGACGTTACATCGCTCTCTGCAAACACACCAGACTCCATTCAGAAAAACACTGATTTAAGCTCACAGGACACAGGAGCTGCTGCTCTACCTCTGTCTCCATTTGTTGGTTTGTTTGTGTTATTGTGTGACTTTTGTTGTTTTTAATTGTTAGCTCATAGCCAACACAATATTAGTATAACACACAATAACACGTTTGAAGCAGCGCTATAGACCAAGACTCCTGTTTTCTGTGACATAAAATGACCCTTTTTGTTAATGGACTCTGGTGGCTTTGAAGAGAGCACAGTAACATTTATTTTCGGTACTCTGATCAGGTGCTTTTGCCCCACTGATTACGTCACAGCCTTTGCAGCCTGTTTTCCTGCTGCTGGCTGAAGAAATCTACTGAAGTAATTCACAAACGTTTTTACCTTTAAGTCATTTAGACCCCAAAATATGTTTAAAAAAGGACCAGGTTTAAAAATACAGGAATCAACCTTTAATCATGGACGACCACACTCCAGCCAATAAGAATCCAGTACTCTCTGTGGCATTGGGATAAAGATGACTGTGTGTGACTGCCCCCCTGTGGACACACTCCAGTACTACATGTAAGATGCCCCCTGTGTGGTGCTGTGGGTTTACCCTGCAGGGGGGGCGGGGGACGTCTTCCTGCAGGAGCAGCAGAGCATCGATCCTCCCAGTACGGCCAGACAGGAGGCGGCCCAGCCCAGATACAGACCAGTACCCAGCTCGAACCTGCAGCACCAACACACACACACACACACACACGCACGCACGCACACACACACACACACACACCACACACGCACGCACACACACACACATAGTGAGCAGCAGGAAGTCACACACACAGATCACAGTGTGTGTGCGGGGGGGCTGACCTTACTCCTCCATAGAGCGGGTCATAAAAGTCGTGGATGACTCTGGCAGCGTACCAGGACACTGCAGTCAACGTGAAGACACCTGAACAGGTAAGAATTCAGAGGTTTAGTTTCATTGTGAAGGTGTCCCTTTGGGCTCTGAATCTATGTGACGACATTTCTGACTATTTACACATTTTTACAAAACAAACATTCAACAACAACAATCATATAATGGAGAAAATAATCAGCAGATTCCAAATAATCATCAGTTACCGTCGTTCAGAAATAAGTTGAAAATGCGACGGTAAAATCTTCTACATTAACGTATTAATAATAATCTAACAATGGAATATATAAATATATTTTCAGTGCAGGACTGTAACTTGTAACACCCGTTTCAAAACGTGTTATAAGAACTTTTGCTGCAGTAAAGGATCTGAGTACTTCCTCAGTAACACTGACCGAGCTTACTTTAGCATAAAGACTCAAACCAGTGGGAAACAGCTAGCTTAACGTAGCCTTACAGACTACATGCTGTTTGAAAATAGCTGAACAGTAAACAGCTTGCTTGTCATAGCATTAAACCTGAAATGGGAATACAGCTAGCTTCTCTTAGCCTCGAGGACAAAACAGGAGTAAGCAGCTAACTTAGCTCAGTATGACTGAAAAGGGGGTAAACAGATAGCTTAGCTTAGCCTAAAGACTGGAAAGAGGAAACTGTGGGAAACAATTTAATTCAGCAAAAAAAATCAGCTAAAAATTTTGCTAAAAATATGAATCGGATGAAAAGTTCACTTAGCATAGCATTAAGACAATTAAGCATTACGATTAAGGGGAAACAGCTGACTTAGCTTAGCATTTATACTGAAAACAGGGAGTTAACAAGCATAGGGTGGCCTTAAACAATCCAATCTGGGGGAAACTTCTTGATTAGCTTAGCCTTTAAGAGTAAAAACAGTCGTAAACATCTTAACATCTTGCTTTATTTATTATAAAGACTAGAGACAGGGAAACAACTAGCTTAGCTTAGCTAAAAACCTTTAGGGTTATACAGCTTACTAAACATAGCATTAACATCTGAAACAGTGGGGAAAGCTGTCTTAGTTTAGAATTCAGAATAAAAAAGGGGAGATAGCTAGCATAGCCGAGTGTTAAGTGTGAAAACGGGGATAACTAGCTTAACTTAGCCTACAATGCTAAAAACAGTCGCAAACATCTGGTTTTGCTTATCATTAAAATTGGAAACAGAGGAAACAGCTAGCTTAACTTAATAAAATTAAAACAACTTACTCAAGAGCTAACGAAACAGGGGAACAACTAGCTTAGCATAGCATTAAGACCTGAAACAGGGAAACAGCTAGCTTAGCTCTGTTCAAATGTAAAAACATCTCAGTAGCAGCTCCTCCAAAGCTCATTGATTAACATGTCATACCTCATTTGTTTAATATACACAAATACATTTTACATGCGTGTTAATGGTATGATAAATATATGCTGTATCTCATTCTATCACACTATCTATGATACTTCTTCATGATGCTAACGTAGCTGTATTTCTAAAGCCTTTCTGCACCACTGCACAGAAGCTGCCTTCTGTCCCGACAGTGATTAAGAGCTGCAGTCAGATCATTCATTCAGAGCTGATTTTTAACCGCTCTTTTCTTTAATGACTCCAACTCAGACGATCACGTGAACTGTAAAAGCTTCTTGGCTCTGAGATTAATCATGAATCACAAACCCGACAGGATGAACAGGATTCCTCCGCTCAGAACCATCTGGTCTTTGATGTGCTCCGAGGTTCTGCCGATCGTGGTGCACTTGAGTCCGAGCACAGAGACGATGATGGAGGCCAGGCCGAGCAGCAGGGACAGGATCATCAGAGCCCTGCAGGTCTGCAGGTGAACTGCACGACGTAAAAACAAGATTAAAGCAAGAGTCTGGTTAAAGAACCCTGTGAATCTTTTTACAGTTTTCAAAAGCGTTAAGACTTAATTTTTTAAAGCCCTGGCTGTTAGACAAAACAAACTGTACATGATTACACTCACTGTTTATTCAGCATAATAAACTGATGCTGTTTGTAACTACAAATATCTCAAATAAACGTCAGCCATCGACAGAAACCTCCGGACCCCTGAACAGACATGTAACAGCCTCTCTCTCCTCTTTGCGCTCGTTTTGCCTGTGTTGTCTTTATGCATCTCTTCGTGATCTCGTTGTGTCTCCAGGGGGGCATTTTTCAGTCTTTTTGTGTCTCTTTGAGATCAATTTGTGCTTTTTTGAAGTAATTTTGTGTTTTATTTTTGTCTCTTTGCTGTTGTTTGTCTATTTGTGGCCTCGTTGTGTCTCAGTAGTGGCCTGCCGTCTCTTTGTGGTTGTCTGGCTTCATGATGCGTCTCCTTGTGGTAATTTTGACACTCTTTGCTGTCATTTTGCATCTCTTGTTGGCTTCTCTTTCTGGCTATGTTTCTTTTTTTTTTACGTCACTTTCTGTGTATGTTTTGTTGTGTTTCGACACCTCATTATCAGTTTGTTTCTGTTTGGTCTCTTTGAAGTCATGCTGTCTCTTTGTGGTCCTTCTGTGACTTGTCACTCTAATAAAGGGAGGTTACAGTTTTACGTTACCTCCAGCAAAACAATGACAATCTTTTAAGAGTTAAGTTTCAAAACTTTTAATGCTTTTTGTTAAATATGAAGGTGTTTTTATAAACGAGTTAAGGTAATAATGATATTTTAAAAAGAGCATAATTGATGAATGAGCCCGGGATTCAGGGATTCAGAGTCAGGGATTACTTCACTGCTCTTTGGACATTTTTAACAGATTTTGTCTTTTAAATTCCTCCTAATTTTATGCAGACTAATACATATAGTATTGGTTGTTCAGTGATAAGTTGTGAACTGAACACTGACCGCTGCTAAAACCACGATGTCTCCTCTCTGCAGTTTGACTTCTACACCTGATCAGTTAACAAGATACAGACTGGACCTGTTACATCAGGTGACTTCATTTGACACATCTCGTCTGTGTGTGAGCGCTGAGCAGTGAGTCCTCACCCGGCAGCCCCAGCACCGTCTTGAACTTGCTGCACTGAATCGAGCCCATGGAGGTGGCAGCGCAGCTCATCCACAGACCCTCGAACTGCCACTGACTGCTGCTGACCGACTCCACCTGACTCCTCACCTTCCACACCTGAGAGGAGGTACAGCTGGACTGCAGACACCAGGACACCACGCCCAGGAGCAGACCCACAACCTGCAGGCCCACCGCCATGATGTTGAAAGTCCACACACACACCTGGAACACCTGGAAACACAGCAGGAAGTCAACAACATAGTCAACACCTAATACTACTTCCTTTTTCCCTCACACGTGCTCTGCCTTGTGTTTCCCATAAGCAGCATCCTCCAGGCTGAGAAATGACGCTAACGTAGAGAGAAAAAAAGCTGCAGTTCCTCTGGTGTCCACTTGAGGCTGTCTCCAGCAGTGAGTCAGTCCCCATAGAGCCCCATGTTAAACTTTACAGCAGAAATAAACATGTTTACAGCCTGGTACAAAAAACAGTTTGGGTCTCTATAGCTCATTTCTCTCTTCATGACAACTGTACGGGGAGAATCTTTATACAGCTCACCTGTTTACATTATATTAAGGCTTAAAGTGATGCAGCATTAGGGGCGTGGCCTCTTTGAGTGACAGCTGGGAGCTGCTAGCTGTCTGCTAGGTGTCCCCTCAGCTAACTCAGTCACTGAACGTAACCTCTGGGCCGTGTTTGTGCTGTTGGAGCCTTTTGGAGATTTGTTCATGTAAATATCAGACAGATAATCTGTGTGTGCTTTATTGGACGAACAGACCGTCCAACACGTCTCACACACTGTTCTCACACTTATATGTTAGCACTGATTAGCAGTGTTTGTCATACACTGATTTATTTGTGCTGATGGCTCGCTTATTAGCCAGCTATCACTTAGCCATGAACATAGTTATGCTTTGATAACTTAGCGTTTGCTAACCTCTCACTCCTCTCAGGCTCCACCCTCTTGTCTAAATATGGTCACTTCTGTCCCCAGGAAACCAACATGGTGGCGGTCAGTATCGCCGAACAAACGCCGAACACAAGGCGTAAAAAAGGCAGCCGAGAAACCGAGTGACGTCACAGAAGCAAAACATCAAACATCAAATACATTTAGTGACAAATCCAATATTTCAGCACAAAGAACAAAGACACAAATCAGTTGATATTCTCAGACAACTGGCAGATTTCACTTCTTACTGTTGAATGAAGGGAAGTGTTTTCCGTCTCTCCTCTGCAGCTGTGAGTCGCTTCGTTTCAGTGATGTGGAGAGTCTCTGCGGACCTGATCTGATCCTCTGAGGTCTGCTGGTCTTCAGGGTCGATGAACTCAAACCGCTGCTGAACACACAGAAATATTGACCAACGAGAATCCCAGAGTTTCACCTCGAACTCTGTTCAGCAGCAGGTTTCAGGGTCCTTAAAGTACCCCCACCGATCTGTAATACTAATATATGTGGAGCTACGGGGAGCTACGGGGTTATGGGCTGTATTTCTGTAGTTCCTTTTTGGATGATCTTCTGAGCAAACGATTATCACATGTATTCAGGCAGCGTGAGAAATCTAAGAACTGGACAGAAAATCAGCTTGTTGGAGGTAAAAAAGAACCACTGATGTGTTGTTCTTTTAAAATGGATATCATAAAGTACATTTGAGGAGCGGAGGATGTGGAAGTACTAAAACCAATCAATCAATACTTTGTTGACAAAATGTAAAATACATTTAAAGTAGTCATGGTGCAGTGAAAGCCCCTGTGAGTGTGTGCCGCTGCAGTCATGATTTCATTCAAGTCTTTCAAGTCATTTAATGCCTCTTTGTGGTTGTTTTCTGTCCCGTGTTGTTCTGTGTCTAACCACCTCTGAATGTGGCCTCAGCGATCGGATCTGGATGAGTCTCAGTCTGCACTGTGTCCTGGGTGTGTTCACACCTGTCCTTAGGGCTGTCCACTTGTGATCCGACCATGAGAAACACACGTTAATACTGAATGTGAGCAGAGTGTTTGTTGTAGCTTCGAGTTACTCTGAAGTTGTTATGTTTCCCTTAATGTAGTTTTGTGTCTCTTTCTGGTCGACTTCTTCGTCATTACACTCACCGGCCACTACATTAGGTACACCTGCTCAACAGCTTGTTAACTCATAGATCTAATCAGCCAATCACGTGGCAGCAACTCAGTGCATTTAGACATGGTTAAGACGATCTGTGAGCATCGGGAGGAAAGCTGATGTAAGTGACTTTGAACGTGGCGTGGGTGTTGGTGCCAGACGGGCTGGTCTGAGTATTTCAGAAACTGCTGATCGACTGGGATGTTTACGCACAGCCATCTCTAGGGTTCACAGAGAACGCTCCGAAAAAGAGACAATATCCAGTGAGCTGCAGTTCTCTGGGCGGAAATGCCTTGTTGATGGCAGAGGTCAGAGGTCAGACTGGTTCGAGCTGATAGAAAGGCAACAGTAACTCAACTGACCACTCGATACAAGTGAGGTATGCAGAAGAGCAGCTCAGATGATCTCTAACTGGTTTCTTGAACATGACGATGAGTTCACTGAACTCAAACGGCCTCCACAGTCACCACGTCTCAGTCCAACAGAGCGCCTTTGGGATGTGGTGGAACGGGAGATTCTCATCATGGATGTGCAGCCGACAAATGTGCAGCACCTGCGTGACGCTATCGTGTCAATATGGAACAACACCTCTGAGGAATGTTTTGTTCTCTTCGTGGTTGTTTGGAGTTGCTTTGTGTCTCCACGTATTTCTTTGTTATTCTGCGTCTCTTTCTGGTCGTTTTGTGAGTCTTGTCGTTGTTGTGACTTTTGACTCCGAGTCTTTTTATACTTTTATACTTTTTATAGAAACCGCAGCAAATCAGTGACGAGGGGTTTTTAATGTGATGTGAATAATCTGACGGGTTTTCAGCAGTCAACAAAGGTAGTTAAGATATTTTAAATGTGCCTTCTAAATGGTTAAATGAACGTTTTCATAGATTGAAGGACATGTAATGAGATCTTAAAAGTTAAAATAGTTTGGGTCAATATAACTCAACCAGTGAAGGAGCACTTCGTCCTTCACGTCTTCACAAAGTTAACATTCAGGCGCTCAGTCCAGCAGGTCTGCCTCGAAACACATACATAATGTGTACACGTGTGCAGTGTCGTCTTTATTCTCCTTTATATTCACTCAGTAACTCTTCTCTGCTCCATAGACTCCGAGCTTTTGTGACTGTAACCTCAGTATCTCATCACAGGTCAGCAGCTGTAGCCAGAAACTAAACTCAGTGTTTGTCTGTGTGACGGTTTGTGGACTCTGAACTGTTTCTGTTTATCAAACTGACTCATGTTTGCAGGTCACCGCTCAGATCCATCAAACCAGAGATCACTTTATAGATTTATTCGAAAGAAAGCCAGCAAACGTAAATAAGCAGAAACATGAGAACAGGACTTATTAAGGAGGTTTTAGTTAAAAAATGTAGATTTTTCTGTGGTTCTCACCCTGAACCAAACTATATTTAGAGTTTAAGCGTTACTTTGCACGGTCCAGGCGCTCATTAACACTTCAAATAAATCCATCAACAAGGAAAAAGAAGTGAATGACGTCCAAACAGTCTGTGGTTCAGTTCGTCCAGTGTTTCATGTCGTTACAAACTCAGTCTTTAAGATTTTCATTGGCTAATCAGTTACTGGGGAACTCCAGCATTACAAATCCTGGGCTCCTCGGTACAGAAAGTTGTAAATGTCTCCAGACGATGTGTTCAGCCTGCAGCAGTGAAACAGGCTGCAATGGCTGCAACATAAAACTTGTGGGCAAATCCACCCGATTAAAGTAGGAGAAAGAGGAAGCTGCTTTTTCTTTCTTCTACCATAAAGAGCTGATACATCGCTCTCTGCAAACACACCAGACTCCATTAATAAAAACAATAAGTCGTTAGTTACTAATTGGCACTAAAGTCACACATACAAACAAACCAATCAAAGCAGCAGAGCAGCAGCTCCTGTGTGCTGTGAGCTTAAATCAGTGTTTTTCTGAATGGAGTCTGGTGTGTGTGCAGAGAGCGATGTAACGTCTGTGTGTGGTTAAAACAATCATCTTCCTCTGTAACAAAAAGGTCTATCTCTGTAGGGATCCTTTCTGTCATGTTGTCACACACTTAGAATGACAATCTGAGCCTGTCAGTGGAAACAACAAGAACTTTTACTGGACGACCTTTGACCCATCAAGGATTATGTCGCAGGGTTAGGGTTACATTACAGCCTGTTTCAGAAATCGGGACCACCATTTACAAATACAAAATTCTTTTTAAATTAATTAAACAATCAACCTCAGGAGAAATAAAGTTTATCAAGTTCTGGTTCAGTTTTCCAGTTCTTCATGTCTTTAGACACTAAATCAAAACAGTAAAGGTGTTACTTTTGTCGTGACTAACTGAAGAATTTCTCTGCAGCGAAACAAAAACGTGAACAGCAGAAAAAAACACTAAATATGCGACTCTTTCATGTAGATTATTTTTATAAACATGGACGAGAACCACGATTCCTGATCCCTCTCGTCAGGTCCTGAGGGAGACCAGCGGTGCAGCTTCTTTCAGTTCTCTGCACGTCTGTACATTTTATACATCTTTACAGGGGTTTTTTTCCCATCAGCCCCAGCGTTTAGCGTCCTACACGGCGCCTCCTCCATCCCCTCCTCCACCCGGCCCTCCTCCAGTTCTCAGGTCATGCCAAAGCTTCACAAAAGGTTCTCTGTTCTTCCAGATCAACTCGTGACCGAACAGGACGTACCAGCTGCAGCGGAGAGGGAGCAGAGAGCATGATGGGAAATTATTTCATCGAAACATCTAAAGCTTTAAAAACATGCAAACACAGATCTAACTGATCATGTTTAAACTTCTTCCTCCAATCACGACCAACCAGACGTCATGGCAGAAGCAGGTATTATAAGGCTGTGTACGTGATACGTATCACAATACAGAAGGTGCAATATATTGAAAAACAGTGCCTGTAACATCGAACATCGTAACACTATATTCTGTGCAATATGAACAAAGGAAGGAAACTTGACTTTATCAATGAAATATAAAAGAGCTTTCAGGATTCCTGAAGAAAACATTAAACAATGTAACAAAAAAATAAATGCACATGGTGAGCATCCTCACGTCCCTTTAACTCAGATTTCACATTATTCCACTTTGTATGTCAACGTTTATCTTCAATGTCAAAGTTTCTGTGGAGGAAGACGAGCTGGCCAACATGCCCAGCTTTCAGCACGATGTCTCCTGCAGGAGAGAAAGCTCTCTGCGAAGAGACGCTTGTGCCAGGAATGCACAGGAAACAGAGCCGCACACGGCTAACAAGTCGTTAGCTGTTTGCTGCTCTGTTAGCTGTCCATCATCAGTATGGTGTCTCGCTAAGTGCGCTCTCAGATTCGTTGTGCTCCCCGAGTATTTGACTTTGGCACGGCACATTTTGCAGACGGCACGGCTCTTCTCTGACTCCTTAGTGCCTTCTTTGTTCTGGAAGCCAAAATGAGCCCTCGCTTCAAATCTGCAGCCGCAGGAGCCGGTGTAATTCTTACATCACACAACACAACATGTAAGGGACCATGTACAGCTAGCGGGTCACAATAAAGCCAGGTGATGCCATTTTTTCTTCTTCTCTTTTCTTTTTGCCACAGACTCTGCTTAGGAAACTCTCTCAGGCCTTTGAAGATGTAAACACTCGACAAATCAGAAACATTTAGAGCTGCACGTCACGAGCACGGAGGGTTTAAAATAGTTCCCTCAGATCTAAACTTAGAGCCTGGTACTCCAGAGACTCCTGTTCCTGAAATGTGGCTCAAATACTACAATGTGATTAAAACACAAATAAATTCAAACGAGGTGCAGAATCGGACCAGCAGTGCTCTGATTTATCAACCGCACGGTTAGTTCCCGGCGGTCTCACGCGTTTTAAATCAAAGTAATGAGTTCATTTAAAATAACATAAAGGACAGAGCAAAGCGGCTGCTGTGATTGGTCGAAACACTGACTTACATTCCAAACATGGCTCCTCCTAAATGAGCAGCATGGTCAAAAAACTTCCATCCCAACACCACACCTGCTGTATCCATGGCAACAATGGCCTTCAGAGCCTGGAGACAGAGAGAGAGACGGGGTCACGGTGAGGTGAAACAGACAGGTGAGACAGGTGAGGCAGGTGGAGCGAGTCTTACGTTGCCGGCGGTGAAGGTGAACATGGGGAGGAAGATGATGGCCAGTTTGGCTTCTGGCATTTTGGTGCAAACTGCAGCGAGGACGGTCATGATGGCTCCGGACTGAAAACACAAGCAGACAGCAATAAAGTGGCCGAGGGCGTTTTCCCATCAGGTCCGATCGCTTCGTACCGTACCCGAGTACGGCTGCCCGCCCCCTCCTCTCCCCCGCCGGTCAGCTTTCACACTAATAATTTCGTCCATACCCGAGCACACCTGCAGTAGGACTCTGAAGCAGACGGTGGCGGTAATGCACCTCAAAAACAAGGAGAAGTAGAAGAGTAGCATCAACTACAGAACTTTGTTTATGTTGTCGTTCCAGTGTCGAAGAGTGTGTGAATCACATGATCCCAAGCCCGAGGCGACCTTCGCACTCTGCCTACTGTTATTCGTGTTTTGGAAAAAATCTCCAGAACGACCCTCTCACCTACATTCCTACAGCATCATGGTCGTGCAGTTCAGAGGATGAGATCGGCGGCGCTGCGCACATACGTGGTTTTCAGAGGAGACATGATAAAAAGCAGTCCACCTCCGTGGTTTGGTGCGGTTAGCTTTCACACCTGATGCCTTTTTCAAGTGGACCCGGGTTCAGATCAACGAACCGTGCTCGAGTACGGTACGCAGTGTTCACACTAACCAAACGAACTGGACCCAGGCCCGGGTCCCTGATGTGAAAGCCCCCTGAAGCACTGAAGTCCTCAAAACAGGTGGCAGATGGCAGCACCTACATTTAAAGTGCTGTATGGAAAGTGTGCAGTATTATACAGCACATTTCTGCTAATATTTCACAATAAAAGCCTTTATGAACAAGAAAGGAACTCTATGAAAAGCAGAAGGCGTCAATATTAGGTCCATTTTACTTCAAACTGCAGCCTGTTCGTGAACACTGCTCTTTGTGCCGACACACGTGAAGAATAACTCCAACTGGACTTCCTGTGTTTGACTGGTAACGGGACGGAGCTCAAATCTGCGAGTACAAGTGTGCAGGCTCATGGAGGGCCTACAGAACCTACAGATGTATAAAACATTAAACTGAGAAGGAGACTAATACTGACTTCACTCCGTCCACTGAAACATCACAGGCTTTTAATTTGAAAGACATACAGGATTTCAAAATAATAAACTGTATTCTTAATTTTACTTGGTTGGTAGTTGGTACTTACGGCTCCCAGAGACGGACCGAACCTCCCTGTGGCCATTTTACACACATAGCTGACAAACGAAGAGACGACACCTGAACAAACAAAACAGGAAGTAGAATCAGCAACTTGTCGGCACCGTATCCTATTCTATGAGCTGTAACATGATACGATTCGTCACACGTGACGGTGTGCGGAGGTGCAGCACCTGCAGACAGGTAGACGGCCATGAACTGCTCCCTGCCCAGCATGGAGACGGCGCTGCTGGAGAAGCTCCACAGGACGTACATGTTGGCGGCCATGTGGAAGAAAGAGAAGTGGCTGAAGGTGGAGAGAAGCATCGGGGAGCACAGAGTCTCTGCAGGAGAACACGACAGGAAACAGGAAACAGGAAACAGGGTCGGTGGTTTGAATCATTCAGATCTGACGTCCCAAAAAAACCAATGCGCCTGATGTGGAGCCCGTGTTTATTATTAAGCGCATGTTAAATGTGTTTCTGACTTCTCTAATGTTATTCTGAGGGTTCCTCAGTTTTTCAGAATGTCTAAAATAAATGTTGAAATTGGAAGCGGACGAAACCTTACGACATGTTTTTCTCCTTCCTGGCGTTTTGATGAGACATAAAAAACTGGATTTCATTGAAGATAAGCTACGGACGACTAATTTACATTTGTTTACATTGTTGGGACATTTCTTTTTGTTTTGCTTTTCTTTCTGTGTATTTTTTTTATTGTGTTCAATTAAAACCAAAAGGAGGCAACATGTCTGCTGGATCTGTTTGATCTACACAGCTGAACCCTGAGGACTGTATGTGAGCGGACAGACTCACTGGAGGCGGGGTTTGCTGTGAAGTATTTGATCATGGAGCGCTGCAGAGACGGTATCCTCCAACAGCAGAACACGATGACGTTAGCAGCAATGATCCCTGGGAAAAACACACAGAGACAAAGACGGCATCAGATAAACGCTCATAAGAATAAAGTTTGTTTTATTTTGTTTGTAGAAAATGTTTTAATGTGTAACGTGTGTTTACAGCGCCAGAGAGGGCCAAACAGGAACAGGCCTGTATGAGTGTGTGTGTGCGTGTGGGGGGGGGTTTCTCACCTGTAACCGTCCTCTGACCTTCACTCAAGCTGTTCCACCATTGGTTGATCTAAATACAAACAGCCAATTAGGGATCCAACTGTGAACATCTCTGTAAAGATATCGGGTTCAGTGCTGCCGCGCTGCTAAGAAAGAATGTGTTCCTGTTCCTGCACACTTGAAGGATTTATGTTTCTGTTTGAGTGTTGGCGTGCTAAGGTGGGGGGTATGAACCTGCTACAAACACCTGAGCAGATTCTGGGGTTGACCAGATGTGACGTCAGAGGTGTGGCTCCATCAGTCTCCTCACCTCTTTGCGGACATCTCCTCGTTTCTGAGGTCGCAGCTTCTCCAGCCAATCCGCTCTGATCTCGTCGAAGTAGCTCTGCACTCGGGACTTGAGGGACTCGTACTGCCAGATGGCCGCCGAGCCGAAGGAGCAGCCTGTAAACTGACATGGAGTTAGCACCTGTGCGTGACATCACTGATGATGTCATCTCCAACAACGTAAAGATTAGAGTCATCCTACCCCCACGGTGAAGACGAGCGGTTTGAGGAGCCGGCTGAAGGCTCGGGGGGAGCTGGGTGGAGTCTGATGGTCCCAGTGGGGGGTGGAGGTCCGGCGTTGGACTGTGGCCTCAGAGGACTCTGTGTGGGGGGGTCCCAGCTCCTCCTCCACCTTCTTGTTTTCTGGTTTCCTGGCAGCTTTCCTGAAGCCGCATCTCTGCTGGAAGCTGTGAGGACACCTGCAGGATGGACGGAGAATTTCAACAACAGAAAACATACACACATGCTCAACATAGCTGCTAACTGCTAATGTTGGGGTTCATCCTGATTTTTAAGCTATGCTCAGAACTGTCTAGTTTGAGTGTTCATAACATCCCCTGTCCTCGCACTCAGCTGGTTAACCTCCCTCCTCCTCCTGAGCTGTGTCTGATGAACTCTCCTGCTGCTTCCAGCTCCTTCAGGCTGACCAGTGCCCAGTGAGATGAGCTGTTAGCTCGGATCAGTACCAGGATTTCTCTGATGGACACCAACTGCCACCGTTCTGTTTCAGCTGTGGAGTGCCTGTCCATCTGTCTCCGCTGAGTGGCAGTTTCACTGTATCTAGCAAGTCACAGGTGGGCTGAGATCTGTCTTACAAACAGATGTTACTGAGATTTAAGGACAATAAACAGGCTGAAAGGATGCTGAAGACACTGTTCACTTCTTTCTAAATTTTGACACGTTTTATAGCGTTTTGTCTCGACTGGTTTTCAAACTAACAGATTCCTGTTGATGATTGTTGGCCATGAGCTCCTCATGATTTAACATGTATTTCAGTAGAGAAACTGATACCAGAACAGCCGTCACGTGATCCAACACGAATCCTAAACAGATCAATTTAATTATTATCAATTCCAAATTCTGTTGAATTAGTTTACTGTTTACTGAGACGAAGTTTACTGGGTGCCATTTAAAGTTTATACAGCGTATTGACATAATTGCACTGTGGATCAGTAATGAAGTTACACACAGCAGCTGACAGAACATGAGCTGGAAATTAAAACTGTAAAACTGAATAAAGACCAATAATATTTCATATTAGATTCAAAATATTATAGGAATCTGATAACTTAATGAATAAACTACGTAAACACAACCAAAGCGGAAGAAGTCAAAAAAGCCAGAACCTAAAAAAAACACACAAAAACAAACAGCAGTTAGCTCTGTTAGCTTCCTGATTGACGTTAGCTATTTAAATTGAACCGCCCCTGGCGGCTAACAGAGCTAACTCCGAGCAGCAGAGGTCAGTCTGTCTGTCAGCCGGGACAGGCTTTCTTTCTCCGGCTCTGGTGACTAACCTGCCTCCCCTTACGGAGCTCCTTAAAACATCTTCTCCGGTCAGCCTGAGCAGGACGGTGCAGCTCCTCCACGCCATAGTGCAGCTCGGTGACCCCGACCTCCGGCAGGTCGGTCACTTCCGGATCAACACGGAACTCCTGGGGCCAACGGAGGAATGACAGCGACATCTGGAGGACTGAGATAGGTAAGGCAACACCTTCAATAAACAACCGAATACACCCGTGTCAAGTTAGCGTAAACAACACTGACCAAAACTTCCGTCTATGACTTTCAAAGTAAGATACAAAGTAAAAAAACAAAACAAACTTCAAATTATTATTTATTGCTTTTTATTACAAAATAAGAGTAATGTAATCTATGTTATATTGTAATTCAACATTATCATAGCCTTTTAGAGATCGCAAAGCGTTCAGTCACAATCATAAACATTTTAAAACAGTTGTATAGTTTGTCATTATTTTCTTTTGGTAATTAGTGGCTCTCCAACAAGATGCTTGTGACTAAAATATCGAATTATAAAATCTTAATTATTAACGTAAACTCCTTTTACTATTAACAATTCTTAATCAATGGTTGCATCATACATTAGTTTCGGCTAAAATAGTATTTTAAATTAATAAAAAAAAAAGATAATGTATACCCGGCCTTAAAAATATGCTCTTAAAGTATAAACGAAACTGATGAGGATATATTTTATATCATTAGAAAACACTACAACTTGCCTCCTGAACTTAGCAGCACATTTATTTTGAAGGCGGTGAGCAGCGGAAATACAGCTATTGTTTCCGGTGGTTGTATTTGGTGTGGTCTGTCTCGGCTCGGCTCGGCTCAGAACCGACCAGCAGCGGTGGTATCAGCTGTAGTGAACCTGTGTGTGACCGCGGAGGAAAGATGGCGGCCCCTGCTCTCTCCAGTCGGGCTGGCTCGGCGGGCAGCCTCGGGAACAGCCCCACCATGGCTGCCGGCAGGCTGCCGCACGGAGGCGGCGTCGGGCCCGAGCTCGACTTCAGGTCGGCGGCCCGCATGGAGGACCTGAACCGACTCATCCAGGAGTTCAGTAAGCACGACCAGCGGGAGTACGATGACCAGCGGGCTCTGGAGATCCACACGGCCAAGGACTTCATCTTCTCCATGCTTGGTGAGGAGACAATTACACACACACATTTAGACAAACCGTTATCTAACGGGAAAACACACCTGTCTGCGGGGGCTTCACGGTAAACGGTGTTTTTCCCCGTTAAATGAGAGCTGTTGCTGTAAGGATGCCCACCCTGGACAACCACCAACGATACACCTGCTTCCATACACAGTACCTGCTTCACTAAAAAGATAATAACGTCTGTTTTCTCTCTAAATATTAAAAAATACGTCTGCTTAACTGTAAAGAAAAAAACGGCTACTTCACATTTAAAAGGTATCCTTGACTACAAATATTACAGAATGTTTCCTTCTATGTAAAGATTGTAAAGAGGCCTTCTTAACTATTAGTATAAAATACAGAACGCCTGCCTCACTGCAGGTGTTATAAACACGGCTGCTTCACTGTACAGACTCTCACGTTTTGTAGTGTCAGGTTCCGGTGGGGACGTAGTTGGATGTTGCATGACTTTAAATCTAAAGAAACAAGCAGCAGTGATGCACATTTAATCTTCAGGATGCGGTCATTTATCCCATGCTATATGGGGTGCTGACGCCCTTCTACCTGTCCAAAGCTCAGGTTAGATGCTGCACCTGTTGAGAGCATCACAGTGGTGCGTTCAGGGTTGTCTTAACAAAGTGTTTCCACTCCTGTTCTTTGGGGTTTGTTACTGGAAACATCTCAATAATAAAACCAGGAATCTAAGGAGATGAATTATTACAGTATAGAAGTAAAATCAGACACAACCAACATTATTATTATTTTTATTTCTGATATGCGTTGGTTCATCACAGAACTCTGACCCGTGAGGTTATTCAATAACAGCTGTAGTTAGCTCTTTACAAGGAGGCCCCTTTCCCAGTATTTTGTTTGTGGTGCTTAATCAAAGTCATTAACTCGAGCTGTTGAATATCCAAAGGTTAAAGGTAGCACACACACAGCTCTTTGGTACAATACTAACTAATCACAATTTCAACAATTTATTCTGGCCATGTAAGAAAACATGCTCCTCTGATGGAGGCCAATTTCAAATGTGTTTGACACAGGGCTGCGTGGTTATAACAAAAATCGTAATTACAATTATGATGGTAAAATCCAACAAAATATACAACACAAAGTTGAATTTTACCTCCCGACTTTAATAATGAGACTCTGAAGTTAAAGATCGCCACACTGCAGCTCTAAAATACAGAACTTGTTTTCACAGACTTTTCCAGCTGATTTAATGATGTTTGAAACACAGTGTGTTCTGACAGAGTGAGCTCACTCCTGCTCTAATAAGACTTTATTAAAGCGGTGATAGTCCTGTCATCTAGATCATAACTGAGACTGTGTGAGAGGAAGAGGAAACATGGAGGATGAACTGTAGGAATGCAAGGTTGTATCAGTGAAAACACTTCCTGCTGGAGCGTTTCATTATGATGCTGGACCTCCTCCAAGATCGGATTAAAATAGAAGAACACGGCATCCTGGAAACACACTGCAAAAAACGTAGATATGAGCTGTGCTGAAATTCATCAATTCAACAACTGGTCGTCAAAAACTAAAGAAGATTCCTGCGAGGCTGTTTCCTTTATGACAACAATTAAATAATCCCCGATCTGAACATCATGTTGTCAGTTACAAACTCTTTGTGGCATCAAACTCGTATTAAAGTCACCAAAACAAAACCATCAACAGAAAGAGAGAAGAGCGATGCAGAACAGGGAAGCTCAATGAGCCAGCTAATCATCTTTGAAATATACCCTGAAGGATTTCTAAGTGTTGTAAGCAGTGCACACATGCACTTCTCCTGCTCGATCTACTGTTTAAAATTGTGACTATTCTTCCCTCAAGTGTAAAACAAGTCTGAATATATTTATAGAGTCTGTATTGTAGAAGGAAAAAGTTAAAACATTGGTCATTGGAGAAAAATCAGCAGATTTGTCTCTAATGGGCTAAAACGGGTCGATAAGAGGCCAACATAGGTCTGATTATTAAGACTGATTTATGTTACCTTTAGAATGTGCAGTACAATTTGAATATATCCTGTTGAAAGTTCAGGAAGATCAAACAATTAAAACAAAAAGTCAGTGAGGAAATCGGGTCTCCTGAATACAGGTCTGTCCTGAGAAACAGTTAAAACCTCCAAACGAGCCGCGTCTGTCCACTCCAATACAGCACAGGAATGCAGTCATCAGCCAGGAAGTGTGTGCGTCTCTTCACTTCACTTTTAGTTCAACAGAGCAGAAAACCAGTCCAGACCGATCCAGTCCAACTGCTGATGGTGAACTCAATACCCTATCCAGTCTGACACAGTCCAGACTCTTTAAGGTCCCAAACTCCAACAAAATAACCCTTAAAAACAACCAAAACCTGACTTTTAACAAAATATTTTCCCAAACAAGAGATGTAATTGATCAGATACCCAAAGAAAATCAGTCTAAGTCAAACTTAAACAAGGAGAAGAAAGTCATTTTTCCTGATCTTTACATTTTACATACTTTTTTTGCTGACCGCCGGGGTCAGCCCCACACACGGGTCTGTATGTGACTGACTGACTGACTGACTGACCGACCGACTGACTGACTGAGTCACAGTACTTTCACAGCCGTAGAGAGAGATAGAGAGAGAGTTGCGACATCGCAATGGCGGATCATGGAGCATATTGGACCTCCACTGACGCGACTTTCTGTCTGTGCGGCTCTGGATACTTTGTTCGGGGAGTAGGTGGGGCTGCTCCTCCACTGCTTGTACGCTGTCCTCACCTACGTCCGCAGCGCGCACCTGCTTTCAAACACGTTGTCGTCGGCCTCATGAGGACAGTCCTTGTAACACATCGCCCACAAAAGCGCACAGTGACCTGATGCGCTCAGCCACATTCTAGGTTTTGACCTCGTCTTGTTCTATGTCAGCCGTAACCCCATATTATGAATCTTTAATCATGATAAAGTCTCACTTTGGATCCGCTCCCTGACTTTGAGGTAGTACTGCCCTAGCAGGGACCTTTTGGGGGGCTAAAGTCCCTGGGACTGTATTTAGACCCTTGTCATTGCACTAAGAGACTCCTAAGGTCCCTGATCTCTGGGTGAAGTTCTTGCGTTGGAAATGTAGCTACAGAGAGCCTACATTCTCAAATGCACAAAGTTGTGGTGATTGTTGGGTCGTCCTGTCCAAGAAGTCCCAAAACTCTTCCAAAACTAGAATTCTGTTGTTGGAAATGTGTTAGGAGAAGGATGTTTTAGTACTGTTGGATTATCTGAAAAGTCATTGGTTTGAGGCTGATGCTTGATACAACATCCTGTGTTGTGTTATAATGTCATAGTTCTTAACTAGTCCTGTCCGTGCGTCTGTCTCTTTCAGGAATGGTCCAGAAGTTGGACCAGAAGCTCCCGGTGGCCAACGAGTACCTCCTCCTGTCGGGAGGCGTTCGGGAGGGTGTGGTAGACATGGATCTGGATGAGCTTAGCGTCTATGCCCGTGGCACAGACTACGACATGGACTTCACCCTGCTGGTCCCCGCGCTCAAACTCCACGACCGTAACCAGCCGGTGACTCTGGACATGAGGCACTCGGCCCTGGGCCACTCCTGGCTTAGCCTCCGCCTTTTTGATGAAGGTACCATCAACAAGTGGAAGGACTGCTGCACCATCGTCGACCACATCAGCGGGACTACCAACTACTTCTTCTCTCCGACGCTGGTCGCTGACTGGTTCTACCAGTCCATCTCCCTGGTGCTGTTGGAGGTGCAGAAGAAGCCGCAGAGAGGGATGCCCAGAGTGGAGAAGGTGGAGAGGAACGGCACCATCATCTCCGTCATCCTGGGTGTGGGGAGCAGCCGGATGCTCTACGACATTGTCCCAGTTGTGTCGTTTAAAGGCTGGCCAGCCGTTGCTCAGAGTTGGCTAATGGAGAACCACTTCTGGGATGGAAAGATCACTGAGGAGGAGGTGATAAGCGGCTTCTACCTCGTCCCTGCCTGCTCCTTCAAAGGTCGCAAGGAGAACGAGTGGCGCCTGTCGTTCGCTCGCAGCGAGGTGCAGCTTAAGAAGTGCATCTCATCCAGCCTGATGCAGGCATACCAGGCCTGTAAAGCCATCATTATCAAGCTGCTGTCCCGCCCCAAAGCCATCAGCCCGTACCACCTCCGCAGCATCATGCTGTGGGCCTGCGACCGCCTCCCCGCCAACTATCTGGCACAGGAAGACTTCTCTGCGCACTTCCTGCTGGGCCTGATTGATGACCTGCAGCACTGTCTCGTCAATAAGATGTGTCCCAATTACTTCATTCCGCAGTGCAACATGCTGGAGCACCTTTCGGACGAGACAGCCATGCTGCACGCACGAAAACTCTCCTCGGTGCGTTCGGACCCGGCCGAGCACCTCCGCACCACCATTGAGCACGCCAAGGCCGCCAACAGGCTGACGGTGGACCTGCAGTGGCGAGGCAGTGCCAACAACCTGCCGTCTCCGCAGTCTGACGCCGGCGGAGAGAATCAGCCAGACGATCGGCTGGCCAAAAAGCTTCAGCAGCTGGTCACCGAGAATCCTGGGAAATCCATCTCAGTCTTTATCAACCCGGACGACGTCACGCGACCGCACTTCCGCATCGACGACAAGTTCTTCTGAGATTGACAGACGTTCTCCCAAACCTCTTCTTCCCTCTCTGCCTTCCTTCTACACACCCCGTGCCCCACCTCCTCTGAAACTTTATTTTTTACATTTTTTATGTTTCTCTGCCACAGAGTGAAGTGAGGTGATCGTCTCGTTGTGTCTGCCACAATTTTTTATTTTTTTAACTTTTATTTTTCTATTCCCCTTCCCTCTTCCCTCCTCTTTCACTGTGTGCCCTGTGTTTTTTACCTGCTGATTGCCTTTTAAATAGACAGCTGAATAGCAGCAGGTTGTTTTTAATGCTGAAGGTTGAGGCCGAAATCCACCTGAAGATGGAATTGCTGTTCCCGATGTTATTGTAGTTTAATGATGAGGGATCCTGAAAAAACTGTCCCAAATACTGGGTTCACTGATATAGTTAGCAAGCTGTAGTCATCACGTGACAGATAATAACACTAAATATTCTGTAGACATTTAAATGTTCCAGAAAAGATGTGAGGAAGTTGTTTCACATCTTGTAATTTAAAGAATCTGATCTTTGCTTCATGGAAGTCTCATGTTTAATCATTCAATTATGGGATTTGTAATGATGAGATTCTCTCTGAGACGTCGTCGTAAGTAAGGGCTAGTTTCTCAGACAATAACAACTGGATCTTAGCATCTGGTGACATACTGAGATAGAGACTGTTGTGTTTCTTTTAAAAGGCTTCCAGGTCAATGCTCGGAACAGCAACAAGATGGTTGAACGAGACGTCCTGTAAAACTACAAACAAATTCAGGATTTTGGGATGCCCAACGGCACAAACAGAAGTCTCAAGCCCAGGAGTAAGGACTGCAGGTTTCTGTTTGAAGGTGGATTTTATCCCTGTGAAGAATGTCTTCGTCCCTCTGGGGGATGATGGTACTAACGTCGTAGAAACTAACTGTAAATAGAACCTGACTGACGTGTAGACGGAGAAATAGAGACGGATGATAATGTGGGGACTTCTCTTCGTCTAATTTTGCACAGAATGTACAAAACACCACTTCTCCTCTTGATGGTGGACGTCGTGTTCGTCCTGATTCTGAAATGATGCATCATATCAGTAGACAGGTGACACTGCTGACGAATGGTCATACTGCAGCTTTTCAATGTGTCTATTAACCAGTGGAATAGCAGCAAGTACACAGTGAGGCTAGATCAGGGTCTGATCGGAGAGCAGCCGGAGTCACCCAGCTGATGTTACACTTCAGACAGTTCTCTTGATTTAAGACGTCGAAAGCCCTTACCAATCGCTTACGACGTTAGTGAACAAAAGACTCTTGAAATCAAGCAGACGAAGTGGAAACAAAAGCCTTAAATCGTGGCCAAAGACAAGTCCAATGTCCAGGAGCGACAAGGAGCTCTAAGTGCATGCGAGGAACCTTTTCAAACAATGTCTCGTTTAAAGATGATCTCCCTGATGCAGCGCCTGTTAACATCTGATAATAACTGCCCACTCAGCGCTGGGTACAGGAAGTGCGAGCTCTACATTAAAGAGACCTGAAAGCTGCAAACTGACGGCTGGGTGTAACACATCTGGCAGCATTACTGTGTACGTGCAGGCTGTCTGCTCCACAGTTTAACACTCAGGTTAATCTGCTGCATTACGACCATTATCAGGTGAATAGTCACAGAATATTCCTTTAAACATGATATCACTGGCATCTCTGTCCACTTGCTCCTGTCACTTTCCTTTGTTTTCATAGTTCTGATCAGATGTTTTTTCTGTTCACTGTAAGTTGGACCTCGTGTGTGTGATGTTTCCCTTTCTGCTGCTGTTTTGTGTTTGTGTCGGGGGATAATCTCTCCTTCAGGTCTGCCCGCTCAGGATGTGAAATTCTTCCTTCTTTTCACAAATTGTGACACAGATTCAAACTGACCGAGAAAGTTAAGACGGCTAAATAAGCGCGACTTTTTCTTGGAGACACTGTTTCTGAATCAGTCGTCGTTTGATCGTCCTGTGCTGACTGATTCTGGTCAGCCAGCATGAACACGGACACAAGTGTGTCTGCAACGAGCTAATATCAGCTTTTACCAGGACGTTACCACACTCAGATTTTTGTCGGTTAGTAATTTGTAACTTTGTTCACCATCGTTTGAACTATATTGAGAGAAGGTGGCTGATCTAAAGCCAGCAGCACACGGGTCCTCCTAAGCCCTGCAGAGGCGTGTCAGAGAGACGCTGATTTCAACAGGAAACCGCTTTATTCCACGTTTTGGCAGCGAGTTACAGCATTCCTTACCCACAGGCTGTCAGACGACAGTAAAGCATGTAAAGCCAAATGATTTATTCGATTTTCAAGTCATGTCACTGAAGATTTTAACAATACCGTTCAACCAGAGGTCAGAAAATCAGAGAAAGAAGCTGAGCTGACGTGGGCGACAGCTCTCCTCGCAGCCCTGTCGAACAATATCTAATCTTATCATCAAACTACTTTATTCTGCCTTTTTTCCGATCTTAGATCTTAGATTTTTTGATTTTACCCGTGAAAAGGAAGAAGAAACACAAAACCTGAGTCTTAAATTTGACTTTCACTAAGCATCATGGGAGTTGTAGTTGGTCCGGAGCTGGTTGGGTTGAAGGCGAGTTTGTCCCTGTTCTTCGTTGTCTTTGTGTTTTGTCCCAAACATTTCCAGAAAAATGCCAAAAACCTGCAGACATCAGACCGGCAATGTGATCTCCATGTCCTCATCCTCAAGTGCAATTAGTGAAAATACACACACACACGCACACACACACACACACACACACGCACACGCACACATCATGTAGCATTAAGCTAATAGACACTACAGCTCTGTTAAAACTGGTTTAATGACGTCACAAACACTAAACCCTCCACTGAATCCCACAAACCAACACACTCACACACTCACACAAACACACACACACACACACACACACACACACACACACACACACACACACACACACACACACACACACACTCCGAGGTTTTCACACCATCAAAGTGCCACACACTCTCCTGCTCGGTGGAAATGTAATCGTGTTGTTCTTCTGAGCTCCATGACCTTTGACCTTACTTCTCTCTCTGTTTGTTTGTTCAGAACCTTTGAACTGTGAGTTTTATTTTCTCTGTATCTTGCTGCTCTGCTTTATTCTGATGATGGATTTCTTTATATGCAATGTTCACTGGGATGGGTTAACCCTTCAGATGGCAGCTCCTCCCCCATCTATGAAGGTTCTCCACTATAATTCACTGTACAGTTAGTCCTCATAAAGTCTTTTAACCAGAACCCCCACCGTCTGTTGAGTGAGTTACTACAAGTCTTCTCTTTACATAAACTTTTAATTTTGACTATTTGTTGTAAATAAATCTGAACCTTTCATCGAACCAAGAAACTTTAACTCCAAGTTGTTCCTGCGTGTCACCAAAATACTCTGATCTTAGTCCTGCTGTTTGACTTAAGGAAATATCGTCACATGGAGTTACTCATAAATGATTTGTGATCAAATTATATCTGGATATCATCTGAATAGCGACGATTCTTTATCTTATAATCCTGCCAAAGTTTCCTAGAGGGAGCCCAGGTGGAACAGTAGAGGCCCCAGAATAGAACCCTGGGGAACTCATTGTCCTGAAGCAAGGCCATGATTCCCTAAACATTTAAAAAATAGCACTTTAAACATCCATTTCTCTTTGTTCTTTTGCTGTCTGAAGTATGAAGAAAGCCCTTTACGTTGGTGAACAAAAGAGCCTTGAAATCATACACATGCAGTGGAAACAAAGGTCCCAAATAGTGCCCTAAGACAAAAGTGAAGGAGCTCTAAATGCATTCGAGGACATTTTCAAACAAGTCAGAACAAATTATTTGAAAAATTATCTACTTTGTTGATTTGGATGTCATCTCAATGCGACAGTTCTTTACCTTATAATCCTGCCAAAGTTTCCTAGAGGGAGCCCAGGTGGAACAGTAGAGGCCCTAGACTTAAACCCTGGGGAACTCCACTCCACTCCTTGTCCTTAAGTAAGGCCATAATTCCCTAAACATACAAAACCTTGCTAACACTTGTAACATTTAACAGTCACTGGTGCGAGAAATTCCTGATTAACATGTTAGAAATCAAAGTACAACAACACCAACACAAATCTGTTTTCAGAAAATCGAAGTATTACGCCTGTGATAAAGAAAAACTACGGAACTTCTTATGTTCTGAAAATGTAGTGTTTTAAAATCTCTCCAGGTGTAGGTGGTCTGACTCTCCTCCAGATTGTCTTTGAGTCATTTATTCTCCTACCAGCAGCAGTTGTAACTCTCGGTGCCTTCCTGCTAAAATCCCAGAGGCAAAGAGAAAGTAAGGCGCAGGAGGGCATTGGAAAAACATAAATTGTAATTTATATAACAAATACATTTAACATACTAAACTTTCTGAGACAGAAATACAACAAACTAAATATCTATCAGTGAATAAACACACATAACATTCGCAAGGTTTCTCCTGCAAACAGCTTCATGAGAAAAATCCCTAAATGCAACATGCAAACAAACAGTCTCAACAGAAGACTCTGTTATAGCGGGATACCTGAGAGACACCTGACATGCACCTCTCGCAACAATAATTCCCAAAATCAGTAGATTTATACGTGAAATATAAATGTGTGTATTAAATGTGGCAATGACAATACACAGACATTACACAAGTTATAAGTAACTTCAGTTCACATTTACAGCAAAAGAAGAAAGTGCAGAGAGGGCAGGAATATGAACCTTCCCACAGAGAATCCTTGAGACAAAAGGAAGTAGAGCGAGCTGGAGTGCAGCAAATATAACATGTAGTATACAGCTCCAACAAAAACAAGAGGCCGCTGCACAGAAAGCATTTTCTCTGGTTCTTCTATTAAGACGTTTTTGTTTGTATAAAATGAACTTTTGTTTTATTGTTAACAACATTTCTCCTTCCAGACAAAATATTGTCATTCGGGTCTTTTATTTGCAAAAAATGACGACTGGTTAAGAAAACCAAAAGATCTTTTCAGAGCTCGAATAATGCGAAGTTCATGTTCATGCTGAAACAACAGAATACTAATGTTTGAACTCACAGATCAGTGTTTGGTGGAACAACCTGGTTTTTAATCCCAGCTCTCGTGCATCTCTGCGTGCTCTCCTCCAGTCTGTCACAGAGCTGCTGGGTGACGTCAGGCCGCTCTCGGAGCAGCTCGGCTGTGTTCGAGGGCTTGTGACCGTCCGTCTTCCTCTTGATCACATTCAGGAGGTTTTCACTGGGGTTCATGTCTGGACGGGGCTGGCCATGACATGCAGAGAGAGACGCTGATTTAAGACAGAACTTTATTTATCCCGAAGGAAATTATAGTGCCAGATAGCTCCAGAAATACAGTACAAAATTAGAGAAATACAAAAAACAACTCAAATATAAATATAATTTTTGGAGTGGTCTCTTAAGTTTTCCCGTCGCTGTAGATGCTCGCAATACTTCCACAGTATCTCTGAATATTTTCCTCAAAGGGAAAATGTCTTTCTTAACATTAAAAGCAAAACACAACTTTTCATAAATATGTATTAAAAAAAGACAACAAAACCTAAAGAACGTAAAAGACATGCTAATAGAAATTACAACCCGCCGCCTTCAAAATAAAAGCTTTGATTCATATAAAACTTCCTGAATGTACAAGAATTAAATTAGAGTTATTATCTTGTGCACACAAATTACAGTAGTGTGCAGAACTTTATAGCACCGTAAAACACTCAGAGACAGGAAGTCTGCCAATGCAATATCTTAAATAATAATGAAATCAATGTACATCTTATCAGGCAGATTACCTCCATGGCATGGTGATCCTGATCAACTGGTTCATTTAGGTGAGCAGAGAGAAAAAAGTTATTCCTAACTTTTCCGCCAAAGTGTAAAATAAGACACGGACCTGTGTGGAAAATAGCTTTGCTGCTCTGTAAGTGTGAACAGTTATGGGTTTAGGCCAAGGTTAATTTAATTGTTACGCTGATGAATGAAACTACTGACATTTAGAGGAAGGCCATTGATCCAAGTCCACCTGAAGACGAGGAGTTTGTGAATTTCCAGTAAATGTTCAATACTCATTATTGAAGCAGTTACCTGCCTCTGCCACCAGGGGGCACCAGAGTGGAAAGTTAATTTTTTTTTTAGAAGAAGAAGAAGGAGCAGCTTTGGCAGATGATGTCATTAACAGGGATGGAGCTGTCATCTGATTGGCTGCTGTCCTGTGACACGGAACTGCTGAAGTGAAAGCACCTGATAAAAGAACTCCAGCTGTCTCATCGCCCGACCACTTAAGTCCAGCTCATTTTATACCAGGCAAAGTATATTAAGCCACGCCCCCTTGGCTCAGCTCCAGCAAATCAGAGGCCTTGGCTAATTGGGCAGATCCTGTTGCAGACCAATCAGAGTTAAGTCCAATATTCATTCTAATTATAGTTAATCAATACTTTGATTATATTAAAATACTGATTAGCAGCAACAACTGATTGTTTCTTGGTTATGATGGGATTATATAATCCCTCTGTTTTTACAGTTTATATGGAAAATTAAATATTCCCACAGTTCAGGCTGTCTTAAATGCAGCATTCCTCTCTTCAGTCAGTCTCCTTGTTCCCTCTTGCCTTTTCTCCTCTCCTTGATTCCTCTTCTCCCTGTTGTTTCAGAACCTGTCCTACATCTTCTTTCCTCTCTTCTCCTTGTTATCTCTCCTCCTTTTATCCCCCCTCCCTTCCACCTCTCCTTTCCTACCCTTGGCTCCTCTCCTTTGTTTTCTTCCCTTGTCTCCTCGTGTTTCTTCTCTTTTGCCTCTTTATTCCTCTCCTTTTCCTCTTCGTTCTTGTTTCCTCTCCTCTTTTCCTCTGTGGTGTTTATCTGCTTCCTGTTGTCTCAGCACCTGTCCTCCACCTGCTCTCCTCTCTTCTTCTCTCTGTTTCCTGCTGTGTCTTTTGCTCGTGCTCAGTTCTTCCTCGTCGTCATCAAAACCATCGCTGTGCCAACCGGAAACCATCCATCATCCTCCAAATATAAACACAAACATATGCTGTGAATTCACACACACACACACACACACGCACACGCACACGCACACGCACACATGCGCACACACAATGTGCTGTTGGTCAGACAACAACATGCTGCCAAAACTCCTGCTGGGATCCAAACAGGCTCTGATTTAAAATAACTGTGTTTGAAACAAAACAACAAACAAAAAGTTTTGGAATCTAAATGAAAAATGGGAACAAAAAGTTTCAGGGTTGCTCCAGTAGATTGTTTCAGCCGGCAGCAGTGAATCAGGCTGTAATGGCTGCAAGGACAAAAGGATCCCTTCAGAGATAGACCTTTTTGTTTCAGAGGAAGATGATTTTTTTTTACCAGAAACAGATGTTACATCACTCTCTTTAAAGACACCAGACTCCATTCATAAAAAACAGTAATTTTACCTCACTGAACACAGGAGTTTCTGGTCTACCTCTGCCTTGATTGTTTACTTTGTCTGTATTATTGTCTGTTTTAAAAACCTTTTGTTGGAACTGAGCTTACAATTTCAAACACCGGAGTCACACAATAACACAAACAAACCTACCCATAGAGGCAGCTGTTTACCAGCAGCTCATGTGTCCTGTGAGCTAAAATCACTGTTTTTTTGAATGGAGTCTGGTGTGTGTGCAGAGAGCGATGTAATGTCTGTGTGTGGTTAAAACAATCATCTTCCTCTGTAACAAAAAGGTCTATCTCTGTAGGGATCCTTTCTGTCATGTTGTCACACACTTAGAATAACAATCTGAGCCTGTCAGTGGAAACAACAAGAACTTTTAGTGGACGACCTTTGACCCATCAAGGATTATGTTGCAGCCATTACAGCCTGTTTCACTGCTGGCAGCTGAAGAAATCCACCCGAGCAAATTAGTTTGAACTTACTAATCATTTATACACAAAATATCTAAAAAAAAATATATATATATACATATACATTATTGATTAACAATAAGGACGTTTCTGTTTACTACATTTCCTTTCTCACTCTCTCACCCCTTTACTTCTCAGAGTCAATGTTCCATGTGTTATGTCCTGTCATAAAGAAAATGTGCTGCTGTAAAAGTGTACCCTTCTCTCCCTTTAAATGTTCTTTTTTGCAGAAGAAATGTTGTTGTGTGTTTGGACCTGCAGAGTTGTTGAGTGGGCGGATTTTCTCAGGTGAATCTTCTTCCTGCAGGAACAGTTACTTTCCTCATCGTTGGTTCTCCCTGGTGGACGTGATACTCTCTGTTGAATAATCAGAACAAAAGACAAACAACTGTGTTTGAAATGTTTTATTCTATAAAGCCAAAGGTAAAAGGAGCCTGAAGAAGACAAGTCAACTACGACTCCCATGGTGCATTTTACCAAGAAACATCCAATCACAGTGCAACAAAATCTGGTGGGCTGCTAAATACAGTCTATGATTCATCACCACTCCGGGGGCTGATCTGGCTGTTAGACCAGCTAGCTTAACATTTGCAAATAACTTTTTCTGGCAGCACTACGCAGCAACCAACACCAGATCCATGCTTAGCTAAGTTAAAGCTAGCTGGCTAACCAACCATCACTAGCAAAATACTATCTGAATGTAACAGCTAACCTGATCCCTGATACTAAATTAAGTTTTATGTCACAATGTGTTGATTTTAGCCAACAATAAATGACGAAGCTAATGGTACAAAGCAAAGGTGTCTAACTAACGTGATGCCGGCCAGTTTCATGTTTGTCACGTCCTGTAGCGATGCCAGGGATTTGTGTTTGTGGGAGCTAGTGTGGGGGCTGAATTGTTTTGTGCGCTAATGATTTCTGACCCAACAGCAATAACAAATGTTAGTACAGAAAAATTAGACCAGCACGATGAATTCTGCGCATTGCTAGTGAACAAATCTAATGCATATAAAATGTAAACAACCACAAACTATTAAAATCTAAACCTGAGTTAAAAAGCTTGTGAAGGTTTACAAAACAAATCTACTGCAGCACAGTTCCAGCTGAATAACGTGAAGGTGAGACAGCTTCATCTAATGTTGTGCTTGAAACTGTGGTGAAATATACTCCTGCTAGCTAGCAGCTACCTGTCAGCTTTAGCTAATGTTAGCTATAGCCACAGCAAACTGTACAACAGAAGTAGCTTTACTTTTTTAAACGTACATTTTTTATATTAATTACTTCTTCATCCTCCTCATTGTCTGTCCACAACGTTAGCATTCTCACTGCTGGAATTAGCAGTCTGTTATCATCGACATCGTCCACTGTCCCTCGTTTCTTATCTATAAGCATTCAGCTCTCCTTAATCAGCTGATTGGCTTTAACACACTCTAACACAGACGCTTGCAGTTAGTTCTAGCTTCTAGCCTACAAACTGCTAACATATGATGTTGTCCCAAACAAGCTTACAGGCTTGAAATGATATAAACAAACCAATCACATTGCACAACTTGCAGCAAAGGTTAACGGTCGTCATCGCCTGGGTTACTGGAACGTCATTATGTAAATGAAAAACATGAATATAGCTAGTATTTATGTGTCTTTATGCAGTTCTCCTAACGGCCAACGGTGTCACTACACCACTCAACATAACAGCAGCAACAGAATCTTTATCTCTGATTTAACTGACACGCCTTCACACAGGTAACATTTCAAAGCAGCACTATTAGCCTACTTGTAACAGAGTATTTTTACAGTGTGGTATTAGTACATTTATTAAAGTGAAGGGTTTGAATACTTCAATAACCAGGGGCGGATCTAGAGGGGTGGCCAGCCCCCCCCCTTGAAATCTGATTGGCCACCCCAAGTGCCACCCTAAAATCCTAAACTAAGGTTGGCTATTTGCCTTGAGGCGGGACTTATGTTAAAATCGATTATTATTATCTAACCCTAACCCTTGCAACAGGCTGCTCGTAGCTTTCTTTGCATTTCAATGTGGCACATTTCCTTTAGTACTTTAAATACTCTGACCACATCGTCTGTTTGAGTCCTTACAGAGTGTAGCTTAGAAGGAAGGGTTCATTAAATGCTATTCATTTGTGTGTACTTCATGCCACCCCTGCATAAGTCAGTGTCCCAGTTGGGGCACCCCAGTCAAAGAAGTCTGGATCCGCCCTGTCAATAACCGACAGACAGAGGTTGGGGGGGGTTCAAATTATTTCTGCGTATCCTCCCATGATGCTTTGCTGTATCATCATCGCCCCCAGATATTAAAAGTTCCTATAGGTTTCCTCCTCACACCATCATCATCCTCATCATGTCACCTTAAAAACTCCTCCGGCGGTGACGTCACGTGAGCTGCAGCAACACGGCGCGAGGAGAGCGAGAGAGCGAGAGAGAGAGAGAGAGGGAGCAGCAGCAGCAACAGCAGCAGCGCGCGGACACAGCACAGGTGAACGCACGAGCCTCATATCCGCAGAAGGAAAAACAGCGTAGAAGAAGAAGAAGAGGAAGAAGAAGGAGGAGGAAGCCCCGCTGCGAGCAGGATTGCAGAGAAAACACCGCGGGGTTGTTTCTGTTGGCTCCTCCCGGTGCCTCCCTCTTTCCTCCCTCCACCTCCTCCTCTCTCCCGCCGGTATCGATCCATCAGCGGCCGATTGCTGATCACATTTGCTCTGGATCGACGCTTGTTGACTACAGCTGATCCAGGAAGGAAGGAAGGAAAGGAGGCAAGTGGATTTCTGACGGGGGACAAGAGTACCACCGAACCGAGCCGAACCGAACTGAACCGTGACGGGAGATGGAGGGCAAAGAGAAGGCACCGGCAGGTAGGATGGAGGGAGAGAGGGAGGAATGGGTGGAAGTTTCCTGACAGTGAGAGGGTGGATGGGAGGAAGTTGGTGCTTTTTTTCCTGCGGAGGGTGGAGATGCGGACGGGATGGAGGGGTGAGGGAGTGAGGGGGGTGATGGATGGATGGAAGGGTGGATGAAGGGAGTGATGCATGTTGGGTAGAAGTGTACTGCGGTATCCCGCTGCCCTGACTGCTGCTCACATCCTGAATGCAGCTGCACTGGAGCTTTTAGGTGTGGTTATTATGGGATGGGGTGCAGTGTGTGTGTGTGTGTGTGTGTGTGTGTGTGTGTGTGTTTGTTTTTATCCGGTGCTGAGAGAAGCCTGATGCAGCAAAACACAGAGAAAGAGAGAGACAGGTTGGCTGAAGGAGAGACAGGAGGCTTAGGAAAGAAAGAGACAGACAGGTGGTTAGACGCACATATAGCACGCCACGCCGGAGAGAAAGACAGGATGTTGCAGGCAGGCAGGTGTGAGAGTGTACATAGACAAAGCAAGGGGGTGAGACAGTTGGGACAGATAACAGGGTGGAGAGACAGACAGGACGGCAAAGAGAGGCAGTCAGGAAAGCTGACAAATACTTAAAGGAGTTGGAGACAGACAAGATGTCAGAGAGAGACAAGCTGAGGCAGACAGAAAGGCAGGAAGAGAGACAGATACCAGGTCAGGGGGGTTCAAAAGCAGAAGAACTATGACAGACAGTTGGCTGGGAGACAGGCAGGAGAGGAGAGAGACAGATACGAAGAAAGGCAGAGAGACAGACAGCCAGGTTGACAAAGAAAACTAAAAGGACAAAGCCAGGGGGTGAGACTATGGGACGGACCACAGGACAGAGAGACAGACAGGAAGGCAAAGACAGAGAGACAGGAAATAGTTGGAGTAGAGAGACAGACAGGAAAGTTGACAAATAGTTAAAGGACTTTGAGACAGACAGGAAGTCAGAGGGAAACAGATACATGGTAGGAGAGACAGGTGGGAGGCTGGGAGATAGACAGAAAGGAGAGAGACAGATAAGAACGAAGTCAGAGAGACAGTCAGCAGGATGGACAGGTAATGCAAAGACAGACAGGTAAGACGAAAGACAGGTAGTAAGAGGGGCATATAGCACGCCGGTGAGAAAGACAGGATGTTGGCAGACAGGAAGGCAGAGAGAGAGAGAGACAGTTCCCGGCAGTGAAACAGGTACAAGATCCAACAGACAGACAGGAGGACAGAGTTGAGGGACAGACAAGTTGACAAATGCTCAAGGAACATAAAGACAGACAGGGTGTCAGAGAGACAGGTATGAAGTCAGGAGGGTCAAGAAGCAGAAGGACTAGGAGAGACAGGTGGGAGGCTGGGAGACAGACAGGAGAGGAGAGAGATATATCAGAGAGACAGTCAGCTGGGTTGTCAAACAAAACCAAGAGACAGACAAGATGGAGGAGAGAACGTTAGGAGGCCCGAGGGAGAGACAGGAGAGCAGTCAGACAGATGAGAGACAGACAGCATTGGGAGAGAGACAGATGATAGGACAGAGAGACAGACCAGGTTAGAGAGACAGGTGTTGTGAGAGACAGGAGGACAGAAAGGAAGGGGACAGGGAGACAGACAGGTAATGTGACAGAGAGAGACACAGGAAGCCCAAGAAATGGAGACAGGTGGAAGGCTGGGCGACAAAGAGGGCGGAGAGACAGGCATGAGGGCAGGGCGGAGAGACAGGCATGAGGGCAGGGCCAGCAGACACGTAGTGGGACGAAGGGACAAACAAGGGTAAGGGTAGGTAGACAGGTATGAGGGTAGAGAAACAGGCAGGAGGGCAGCAGAGAGACAGACAGGAGGAAAAAGAGACAGGAGGGAAAAAAGAGAGACAGAGAGACAGGCAGGAAAGAAGAGAGACAGGCAGGAGGGTGGAGAAACACAACTTTGGGAGAGAGTTAGAAGGCAGGAAGACAGATATGAGGGCAGAGAGACAGATAATGAGCAGAGGGGCATACGGGGGAAGAGAGACAGGTATGAGTAGAGAGAAACAGGCAGGCTGGCAGCAGAAACTCAGAAAGACAGACAGGAGGGCAGACAGACAGTCAATGGGTAAGAGAGACAGACAGGATGTCTGAGAGACAGACAGGAGGCCCAAGAAATAATAAAAGTCCTGGAGACAGGCAGAAGTGAGACAGACATGAGGGTATAAAGATAGACAGCATCGAGATAAGACAGGTAGGAGGATACAGAGACAGGTCACACAGTAGAGAGACAGACAGGTGATGTACAGAGACACAGCAGACAGACAGGTAAACAGGCAGACATACTGTCAGACAGGTAACTGGGAAGAGATACAGACAGGTTTGACTGTGGAGAAACAGACAGGGTAAAGGCAGAGAGACAGATGGGCAGACAGGTATTAGGACAGAGAGATAGACAAGAGAGCAGACAGACAGACGACAGAGAGACATTTGATAGGATACAGAGAGAGAGAGACAGGTATGAGTGGAGGGAGACAGACAGGTTGAAAGCAGAGAGAGTCAGAGAGGTAACAGGACAGAGAGACAGACAGGAGATCAGACAGACAGAAAGCTTTGTTCAAAGAGTTTATGTGTGTCTGGGCGTGTCCACACATAGTGGTGCATTCTGGGACGTGTAGTCTCTGTTCTGTTGAATGAATGAGTCGTGCTCTTGATGCAGACCTTGTTAGCTTCGTTATGCTAGCATTCCTGCAGCCTCACCAACACAACAACGTATAAAATCACATAAAGAATTAAACCAGGAAAACGAGTCTGACTGAGCTTATATCGAGCACTTCAAGAGGATGTAAATGGATACAAGATGAATCAGGTTTCTTGGGGGGGATTTTTGACCTCTGACCCCTGAAGTGTGCACAGACTGTGTGCTGGGACAGTGAACCTTCGTTGCTGCTCGTCTCTGTGCTGTGGGAAGCTGTAACAGGATCAGTTTCAGACCTGAACTGAGCAAACACACAAACAAAATGTCTCCTGTTCAAACTGAACTCATTCGACTTTTATCCTCTCCTGTCACATCTCTGCGTCTCAGTCCGTCTTTGTTTTCTGAGCTACATCTGAACCCGTGTCTGCCTCCTGCTTCAGAAGGAGCTGATCGTGCACCCGCCCGTTCTCAGTCCGAAGGCGCATTTATGTTTAGTCACAGCAACCTGTTTAACCAGCTGTAAACTTCCGTGGCACTGAGGAAATCTGCTTGTTGAAAATCCACCTGAGATTCAGGTCGGGGGTGATGGACGGGCCGTAATTATCCCCGGATGTTTTCACTGTGTGTTTTTTACTCAATCAGACCGTCCGACGAGTTAAACAGGAAGAAAACAAAGCATCAGTATTTGACGACCTGGGATGAGCACGTGTTTGCTGCAGCTGAAGCTTTGTGCCAACGGACAAATCACCAGAAGAAGAATAAGTAGCAGTTTAGTTACAACAATAAGTGATATTTGAGAGCTATTCGTAAGCTAACATGCTAACACATGAATTAATGTTTAAGTAGCAAGGTAGCGGATAGAGTCTTGAGACAGAACATGGACACAGCCAGTGAGTGGATCGACACAGTTCCAGCGTGAGAGGAGGAAACATTGCAGATGAGTCTTCAGCATAAAGAAGGCCCTCACCAAGGCCTTCATTAGACCAGCTCTGCTTGTTCGCTCTGACCCACACTGGGCTGGCTCAGAGCCTTCGATGCCTCTGTATGCACTGGAGATCAGAGATCTCTGCGATCCTCTCAGGACGCGTGACGTGACTCTTGTTGTTGCTGTAAATAAGCAGCAGATTGGACGGAGAGTATTTTTGGACTGCAGCTTCCTCTCAGAGCGTCCTGTCTGCAGCGTCTCTCGCTCGGAGAGAAACCGTCTGTGATGTTTAAACTGAGGAGTCAAAAGCTGGAGTGAGTCAGCCTCCTGCTCACAACATAAACGCTGTGTAATCTCACCGACTCAGTGTTCAACCCACCTGAACTGTGATATAATTAAAGGAACAGTTCAGCGTTCTGCGAAACACTCTCTGAGACTCTCACATGGATCTGCAGGACTGAGACAGAAATGAAACCATTCTCATGTCTGCACATGTGAAGCTAAAGACAGCTAGCGTTGGCTTCATGTAGCAGCAGGGCTGCGCAACATGACAATATATATCGTCAAAACGATATGAAAATGTCTGTCATATGTGTTTCTCTATATCGTCTTTTTTATCGTCGTTTTGACAACGCTGGACGTTCTGAGCCTCGCACGTCGGAGCGAACCTGGAGCGAACCAGAGAAGGAGGCGCTGTTCATGAACACGGAGAGGGCGGACGCAGAACAGGACTCGGGCTCAGCCCAAGTGAAAACAGAAACTCTATTTGTCAGCTATTTAATTCACACAGGTTATCCACAGACAGACTTTACCAGGTGGTTATTTCAGATGGACTAATGATCTGTTAAATTACCTGAAAACTTGCTACATCGTGAAGTGTGTCGTTATCCAGACATGAAAAATCTTATGTCGTGATACAGGATTTTGGCCATATCGCCCAGCCCTATGGAGCAGTATTGTGCAGGTACAGGTTGACATTGCTTTCATTTGTTCCTTTTAAAGTTGTGAATCTGTTTTTATGTGGCTTCATGTCAACATTCATGACGACTTCCTGTAGCAGGAAATGTTCGCTCCTAGAACAGGAGCTATCCGGATCGATTTGTTGCACTTGGCTAATCGTTACTTCTTTAAAGACGTCTCTCCAAGTTTTCTTTCAGTGTTTTTGCTGCACATAAGTTACTCAAAGCAACATTTGTACATTAAAACGCTGAATTTTTATCTATGTTCCTGCGTAAATCTGATGATGAAGGAGGAAATGAGCGTGTGAGGGTGGTGCCTCGTTTTTATTTGCTACTGTTAAGGGACTTTTTAAATCGAGTCACGATGTTTCACATGAACACAGAGGAAGTAACCCTGTGATTATTTGGCTTCTGTGTTGCTGTTGCTCGTGTTTAAAAATCAGTTGCAGCAGGTTGGGACGAGACACGGCTTCTGTTAGCGTGAAGCCTGAAAACGGCCAGCCTGGCTCTGACCAATGATGACGAAATCCACAGATCAGCTCCTGTAAAGTGTGAGCAGTGAGCATGTTGTATGTTTGTTTGATCTGTACAAAGTGAAAGCTGAGGTCGTTGCACAGGAAGTTAAGGTCCAGACCTCTTCATGGCCGGGAGCAGTGACCTCCTGAAGTGCTCTCGTCTTTGACACAGGAGAGAAAATGTGAGAACTTTAAGTATCATAGGTCATCATCAGTAATCATAGTTTTCTGCATCTTACCGGCCGGCTCATAAAGTTACCTGATAGTTTTCTCAAAATTGTTCTTATGTAACTTTTTACAGAGATTTACCTGAATTGAATCTCTGCTGTAAACATGAAGAAACATGAAGAAACATGAAGAAACAGCGCACATGCTGAAGTTGTTATTCATGACAGCAGGCACACAGTCAGCCATCAGCCTACGTCCTGCTGTCGGAGGGTGCTGCGGTCTAAGTGTTGGCAGTATTTGATGCACTGGACGTCCTCTGATATAACAACCTTTATACGTCAACAAGCAACACACCTGAAAATCTGACTGATTCTACATTAGAGTGTTTTCATACCAAACCGTCTGAGTGGTGAGAGAGAGGTGAAGGCAGTCCTCGGTCTACAGACTACTGCCACCTGCTGGTATGGAGGGTCATTCTTCCCACGCAGGTGCAGAACGTACGTGCTCGTTTTCTAGTCTGTGGTCTTTGCGGTGTGTTCAGGTGCAACAGTGTGTGAGGGCTCTGATGCACACTTTTCAACGCCAAGTTGGGTACTTTCCGTCAGTCCGTAAATCTGCAGACTTCCTGTGGGAATTACCCAGAATTCATTGCAAATTTGTTGATGCAAAGAATGTGATTGTCCAGCCCCCCAATAAAGCAGACAGACAGGTAATGGGAAGAGATACAGACAGGAACACAGACAGACAGGTTTGAGTGCAGAGGGAGAGAGAGAGAGAGAGACGATGCAGAGAGACAGACAGGAGAGCAAACAGACACACAGATGTAAGACAGAGAGACATTTAAAAGGAGAGAGAGACAGGTATGAGTGTGGAGAGAGACCACAGACTGTATAAAAAGATGGCCGACATGACAGCTCCCTAACAGTGAAGCCAAACCCTCTCTGTCGCCCCCTGCTGACTGGCTGCAGTATAGCTCATAAAGCCCGCCTCCTCCATGTTAACAGATGGGACATGAGTCAAACTATAAAATCAAAATACACGTCAAATACATTTTTCTCAAACATGGTTTCTGTCATTATAGTTAGTTCTTATCATGCTGATTTATGTCACAGTGTTCATTTTTATCACAAGTTTATTTTTAATTCGTTATTTGATGCTGTCAAAATGATGATTGACAGCTCTGTTGACAAATTCAGCTCCTGCAGCCGATCAGTTCCTGATTAGCCGAGTGGAGGACGAACGTCACTACAGTCATTGAAGTTTCCATACCTGTGAACTTTAACCTCAGACCAACACAAGAAGCTGTTCTGCTGTTAAACACGCCGGCGTGCGGGATCCTTGCTGTCCAGTAAGTTAAGTGTGTGTTTTGGTTAGCGGAAGTGGCTACGGTGGCGCCACCCGCCGATCTCTACTGCGCAGACTCTGGCTCCAAATGATGTCACCATCGCAACATGGCAGCGCCTATCACAGGGGCTATTTTGGCTTCACTTTCGTACAATGGGAGCAGATGGAGACATGTTGTCCATCTATACATACAGTGATTGAGAGAGACAGACAGGAAGAAAGCAGGGAGAGGGAGACAGGGGCCGGACAGGTGATGGGACAGAGAGACAGACAGGAGAGCATTAATGTGTACAGGTAACACTACGGTGCAGTACAAAGTGTTATGCAGTATTTACTGTGATTGACAGCCTTAAAGAGGCGGGGCTTAATGTAATCACAGGGAGTTGCTGTCTGTGTGTGTGTGTATGTGCGCAGGTCAGGTCAGGTCAGGTAAAGTTTCAGTGTGTTTGTTTACAGCAGATCGGCGGGTTGTTTTATTGATCCTGGGATCAGATCCACACGATTCAGGACTGTAGTGACTCGCTGAAACCTGAGAGACCCAACCGCACACACACACACACACACACACACACACACACACACACACACACAGGGTCCCACAGGAGGTGTGTATTTCATGTCGATTTCTGTTTGTTTTTCTGCTGAGAATCACCCAAACACTGTCTGTATCAGTGTGTGTGTGTGTGTGTGTGTGTGTGTGTGTGCGCGTGTGTGATTCTAGTTGTGTGATGGAGATGACAGCTCTGGGCAACCCCTTCCTCTACCCAAACACACCTTTACCTTGTGTCCTTGGCGTGTTGGAGCCCTCAGGTGTCCTTGGCGTGTCGGACCCCTCAGGTGTCCTTGGCGTGTCGGAGCCCTCAGGTGTCCTTGGCGTGTTGGAGCCCTCAGGTGTCCTTGGCGTGTTGGAGCCCTCAGGTGGGCTCAGTCTGCAGCAGAACAGCTTCTTGTGTCGGTCTGAAGCAGATATTCACGTTGATGGAAAGTTCAATGACTGTAGTGTTAGTGTTAGTTACGTTTCCTCTCGCCGTTCCTCCTCTACTCTGCTACTCGGGAACAGAACGCTGCAGGAGCCCCATTTGTCCACAGAGCTGTCAATCATGAGGCCACACCCCCTTTTTATAGCATCAAATAACTAATTAAAAGTAAACTTGTGATAAAAATGAACTCTTGGACATAAATCAGCAGGATAAGAACTAACTATAATGACAGAAACCATGTTTGAGAAAAATGTATTTGACGTGTATTTTGATTTTATAGTTTGACTCATGTCCCATCTGTTAACATGGAGGAGGCGGGGCTTATGAGCTATACTGCAGCCAGTCAGCAGGGGGCGACAGAGAGGGTTTGGCTTCACTGTTAGGGAGCTGTCATGTCAGCCATCTTTTTATACAGGATATGATCTGCTCCAGTTAGATCCTCAGTTGGTGATGCTGCACAGACTTATGGGATATGAAGTCGACGTCTTTGCACAAGCTTCAGTTCCCTACTTACCTTTGAACAGCTGCTTCAACATTCTCTGTGTGTGTGTGCGCGTGTTTGTGTGTGTAGAAACACAGTCATCAGCCTCTGTGTGCTGAGCTCAGCATCTCCTGCTGTTTATGTTCGTCTCCAGTCCAGTGGAGGAGGGGAGTGTGTGTGTGTGTGTGTGTGTGTGTGTGTGTGTGTGTGTGTGCCCCTCCCTGTTTTACGGCCTTTGTTCTCTGCACTGGTTCCTCTGGTCTCCATCACACAGCCTGTAATGAAGTGATTGTGTTAGTGTTGGATTTTATTTAAATAACGAGTCAGTCGATCAGAAAACCAAACTCCATCATCACCTGTCCTCTCACTCAGCTGGTTAACCTCCCTCCTCCTCCTGAGCTGTGTCTGATGAACTCTCCTGCTGCTTCCAGCTCCTTCAGGCTGACCAGTGCCCAGTGTGCTGAGCTGTTAGCTCGGATCAGTACCAGGATTTCTCTGATGGACACCAACTACCGGCGTTCTGTTTCAGCTGTGGAGCGCCTGTCCATCTGTCTCTCTGTCTGAGTGGCAGTTTCACTGTATCTAGCAAGTCACAGGTGGGCTGAGATCTGTCTCACTACAGCGCTATGAAGCCACAACAAACAGATGTTACTGAGATTTAATGACAATAAACAGGCTGAGAGGATGCTGAGAGAACTACATCAGGAGGCAGGGTTGTAAAGAGGCTGAGGTCATGCTTTGTCAGGTCTGTCTGTGAGACGACAAGAAAACTACTTTAAAATGCTCATTTTTTGAGTGGGGTTTGGTTTAAGCATCTTTCATGAAACATCAGGACTTCAGGTAAATGCATGAAGACTTTCTTGATAGATCATTGAGCAAATTTCTATATTGAGTTGAATAAAAAATTAACTTTCAAGACTCACATCTTAAAAACATCAAAATAAATGTTTTGCTTTCAGTCTGACGCCACCTTTCGAACAGTTTGAGAGACTTTCTTCAGCTCATCATGAAAGCTCTGCATCGTGTTTCTAATAGTTTATATAAAAGGATTAAACAGAGTGCAGTAAAGTGATCCACAGCCTTCATCCCCTCCCAGGAGCCTCATTTCACTCAACATAATCAATGCTAATGCGTTAGCATGGAGCTTAATATCACTCATTATAATCAATGCTAAAGTGTTAGCATGGAGCTAATGGATGCAGTGATGGACGATGATGTCATCTACATTCTCATAATGTAACCTGCGTGTCGACAAACGGGACGCTGGTGTGTTCCTTTAAGGGTATCACCATGGAGACAGAGTGAAGGGGCGAGAGACAGCGAATGAGAGTGTGTGTTAGAGAGAGAGAGAGAGAGGAAGAGGGAGCGGGCGATCGAGCCTAACCTTAAAGTGTATCGTCATGTAGAGAGAGAGAGAGTCAGCAGACCTTTCAATAATTTATGAGGCTCTTCTCCAAATGGTCTCTGCAACACACACGCCAAAACGCACACATACTCACACTCACACACACACACACACACACACACACACACACACACACACACACACAGTAGGTTGTAATGCGGCTGTGTGGCTGCAGCAGCAGATGAACAGGACGGATGTCTGAGTGCTGCAGCGCTGCATTAACACTCCCATCAGCTTCACCTACTACACACACACACACACACACACACACACACACACATACACACACACACACACACACACACACACACACACACACACACACACATACACACACACACACACACACACACACACACACTGTAACAGACTGTATGCAGCTCTAACCAGCTCCTGAGACAGGAAGCATTTACCCCATCAAAATAAGAGTCCTCTACAGTTTGTACACAATGTGCAGATCCCAAAGACTGGACAAAAAGTGGATGTGGCCTCAGTGCAGACGAGTCTTAAACCTGCATCCTTTCTAATGTCCAGCAGGGGGCGTCTCCAGTCTGATTCTATAGAAGTCTATGAGAACATGCTCCTCCTCCTCTCCTGATGTATTCCCTCAGTAAACATGTTCCTGATGAGTTTATGGTCTCAGCCTCTAGTTTCAAGTCTTCTTCAACACAGCATGATGTTCATTTAATCACTGATGCTCCCACTGAGAGTCACACAGACCAGGAAGAGGGGAGGGGTTAGGGCGGGGCTACCTTTGAGTGACAACAGACAAGTCTGACACAGAGTTTACAACATCCGGTGTTGAAAAATGAAGCCAAGGCGGAAGTGCAAAAACCTGCAGTTCCACCGAGTGGCCACACAAAACAAGAAATAACATTACAGCAGAAATAAACATGTTTACAGCCTGGTACAAAACTTTTCCCTGGAGAGATTACAGCGGACCGTAGTGATGAGAAGATCAGCTATTTTACGTTTCCCGTTACGTGTCGGCTCGCCGCTCTCTCACCGGGCGAGCGAGCAGAGAGTCGGCTACTTCTTCAGTCTGATAACTAAACACCTGCAGTCAGTCACCGACAGAATCTCCTCCTGGCAAAGTTAAACCAGCTCATTCATGATTTATACAGTCTGTGGCTAATAACCGTTAGCTACACTGAGGAGCATATAGCCTAGCTTCTTAGCCGTAGCTGTCTGATTCATGCGGCCCGCCCATAGAGCTCAGTCATATTCTTCAGCTCGCTCCCGCTCCGCCTCTTTGCCTGCCTCTTGATTAGCCGGCTCTGGCATTTCCAATATGGCGACCGCCAGCGCCGGTGGAATTCGGGCTTCAAAATGCTTCTTCAGAAACCAATGGGTGACGTCACTGAGACTACGTCCATTATTTACACAGTCTATGGATTACACTCAGTTGTGTGCTGTTTTTTTATTTATATGTTAGCACTGATTAGCAGCTATCTGTGTCTGTGTGCACCATACCTGGCTCGTTAGCTCGTTCACTGTTTGTCATACACGCTTGTATTTGTAATGACTTGAAGAGCATTTATTTTTAGTTAACTGATTCATTTGGACTCTGTTACCTTCCACAAGCTCTCTTTGCTTCTTTAGTCTTATAAATAATCATCTCTGCTCAGCTTCTATCTCACAGAGAATCTCTTTCTGTGGGAAGCACTGCGGCTAACATGCTAATGAGCCAGATAAAGATTGGCTATTGGAAGCCGCTCCCTCCTCTCTAGCTTCACCTTCAGTTTCAAATATGGTCACTTCCTGCTCCAAAGAAAACAAGATGGCGGCACCAGGATGCCAAACTGAAGGCTTTAAATCAGCAGACCACAGTCCCATGTGTGACGTCGCGGTGGATGCTGGTTATTGCTGCATGTGAGATTTATTCACATTATTTCCACATTGGGCTCCAAAAACATTTTCATCACAACCTGAACCAGGAAATCAATAAGTGCAGATGTAAAAAATTATGAGACAAGAGGCTGAAAAGGAGCACAGATCAGCCCATGGGTGTGTACTCTGTGCACACACACACACACACACACACACACACACACACACACACACTGAGGAACAGATGTTTCCACGCCGGCTCCTCAGATGTGAGACAGGTTGCAGGAAACAGTGATGCAGTTAACCCTTCGTCCTTCACTGCTGCTCTCTGTCTGCTGCAGCTCTCCTCCTCTTCCTCCTCAGTCACACCCTGATGGCTCGCCTCCTGCTGCTGCCTGCCCCCTGCTGGTCGCTCTGAGAACTGTCTCTGCAGTGCAGCTCAAACACAAACACTGGCTGCTGTCTGGTTCTGTCCGACACAAGGGGAGAGTCAGAGCGACACGTGTCACCTGTCGACTGTGTTTCAGCTGAGAGTCTCCCGCTGTGACATCACGTGAAGGTCGGGTTCAAAGAGGAAGACGATGATGACGAGTCATGAATGATAATGAGCTCAGCCAACACGAGCACATGAACAGACTCCAGATCAGACGGCAGCTCAGATACTCTTCAACATTTAGAAAGAAAAGCAACAAAAATAATGTTCACAGAGACACGTTAGTCCTTTTTCACCAACATGTGATCTGATGAAACATGTCTGCATCTTTATAACCCGGGGACGAATACTGACGAAACTCAGCTTTCAAGTTATGTAAGATAAAAACTCAAGGTGTCCCAACATTTCAGCATTGTCATGAAAACATACACACATTTTTCTATCCAACATAACATATAAGATGATGTCAGTGAGAAAGAAAAACATGGGAGACAACCAAAAGCAAAAGAAGGTCCTGAAAAGAAACCCGGTGCAGTGAGTCGTTGTCACCTGCTATTCTGTAAACGACGAAATGTTTCAGCTAAAAGGACGAACAGGAGCATGTTAGGGTGCCGGATGTTTCACAGAAGATAGACTGCAGTCAAACATCATCGTGAACGGAAGCTGAAGCCAACATTAGTGCAGCAGCCGCAGCTCACGTATTGATTTTAATATTCCCTGTTTGAAATATTCATCATCACTTTACGGCCATTAGGTCCATTACTGCATCAGCGCTCTCATTCTCCATCAAGTGCTTTAAAGCTCAGAGATGTGACAGTGCAGAATCTGTCTGAGCAAAACAACGTCAGGAAGAGAGGAAGACGTCGTTTCTTCTCCTCCTTCTTCTCTTTTTGGCGAAAACCTTCAGCCTTCGTTTTATGGACTGCTGTGTGAAGCCCCGAGTTCAGCCAACCCTGAGCAACCGCCATCTTGGTTTTCTTAAACCAGAAGTGACCGGATTTGGACTAGAGGGAAGCTACACATCTCTGTGTCCGTATCCTGATTGACAGGTCGCCTTGGTCAAAATGTCTATCACAGGTAGCCCCGCCCTAACCCCTCCCCTCTTCCTGGTCTGTGTGACTCAATGGGAGCATCAGTGACTTAATGAACATCATGCTGAGTTTACTGAGGGAATACATCAGGAGAGGAGGAGGAGCATGTTCTCATAGACTTCTATAGGATCAGACCGGAGACGCCCCCTGCTGGACATTACATGGAATTTCTGTTTTAGAAACTTTATCAAGTTATTAAATTAATAATTTATAAGTAATAATAAACTGTGGTGAGTTCAGTGTCTGTAATAACAGTGGGACAGTTGAGTGTCTGTGGTTAGTTCAGTGTCTGTAATAACAGTGGGACACTTGAGTGTCTGTGGTTAGTTCGGTGTCTGTAATAACAGTGGGACACTTGAGTGTCTGTGGTTAGTTCGGTGTCTGTAATAACAGTGGGACAGTTGAGTGTCTGTGGTTAGTTCAGTGTCTGTAATAACAGTGGGACAGTGGAGTGTCTGTGGTGAGTTCAGTGTCTGTAATAACAGTGGGACACTTGAGTCTGTGGTTAGTTCGGTGTCTGTAATAACAGTGGGACACTTGAGTGTCTGTGGTTAGTTCAGTGTCTGTAATAAAAGTGGGACAGTGGAGTGTCTGTGGTTAGTTCGGTGTCTGTAATAACAGTGGGACACTTGAGTGTCTGTGGTTAGTTCGGTGTCTGTAATAACAGTGGGACAGTGGAGTGTCTGTGCTGAGTTCGGTGTCTGTAATAACAGTGGGACACTTGAGTGTCTGTGCTGAGTTCGGTGTCTGTAATAACAGTGGGACACTTGAGTGTCTGTGGTTAGTTCGGTGTCTGTAATAACAGTGGGACAGTGGAGTGTCTGTGCTGAGTTCAGTGTCTGTAATAACAGTGGGACACTTGAGTGTCTGTGGTTAGTTTGGTGTCTGTAATAACAGTGGGACACTTGAGTGTCTGTGGTTAGTTCAGTGTCTGTAATAACAGTGGGACACTTGAGTGTCTGTGGTTAGTTCAGTGTCTGTAATAACAGTGGGACAGTTGAGTGTCTGTGGTGAGTTCAGTGTCTGTAATAACAGTGGGACAGTGGAGTGTCTGTGGTTAGTTCAGTGTCTGTAATAACAGTGGGACACTTGAGTGTCTGTGGTTAGTTCAGTGTCTGTAATAACAGTGGGACAGTGGAGTGTCTGTGGTTAGTTCAGTGTCTGTAATAACAGTGGGACACTTGAGTGTCTGTGGTTAGTTCGGTGTCTGTAATAACAGTGGGACAGTGGAGTGTCTGTGGTGAGTTCAGTGTCTGTAATAACAGTGGGACAGTGGAGTGTCTGTGCTGAGTTCGGTGTCTGTAATAACAGTGGGACACTTGAGTGTCTGTGGTTAGTTCAGTGTCTGTAATAACAGTGGGACAGTGGAGTGTCTGTGCTGAGTTCGGTGTCTGTAATAACAGTGGGACACTTGAGTGTCTGTGGTTAGTTCAGTGTCTGTAATAACAGTGGGACAGTGGAGTGTCTGTGGTGAGTTCGGTGTCTGTAATAACAGTGGGACAGTGGAGTGTCTGTGGTTAGTTCAGTGTCTGTAATAACAGTGGGACAGTGGAGTGTCTGTAACTTCACAGTCTCCTACAAAATAAAAGTCGACCTTCTTTAATGAACGCCTCGTTTATTTTGGTTCCACATTTGACGGGCAGAGGAACAGGAACACTGCGACACGTTCAGGTTCTGTCTGACACTCGTGACTTTCGACAACAGAAAGTTTCACTCAGTGTTGTTCTCGAGCTCTGGAGGCTCCCTGCTGTGTCTGCTGCTCTCTCTGTCTGTGTCGGTGAAACAGCAGCTGTCTGAGTGTCGTCACATGGAGGCGTGAGCTGCTGGAGGTGCAGACGGAGTGTAATGACTCCTCTGATCCTCTCTGAGTGTGTTTAAAGGTGACTGACAGCCAGCTGCAGTCACACACTCATTGATTCGATCTGTGACTGATTAACTGACCGCCTGAGGACTCTGACGCCGAGTCAGGTTGTTGTGGTGCGCGATGACCCGGTACTGCAGCCTGCTCCGTCGCCTGCTGTCCGGTGAGAGTAAAGGGGAGCAGGCAGACGAGGAGGAGGGCAGCGTTCACAGGGAGAGCAGCCAGCAGGGTGAGTCCTCCCCCAGCACTGAGCTCTACTTACTGATTACAGAGTGAAACCTGCCTGCAGGAGCGTGCTGTGATGGTTTCCTATTAAAGTTATTTCCCTCTTCAAGATCAGTGATGGTGGAAACAGAGGGAGCAGTCTGCTGGAAGGGATTCCATCTTTGGGCCTAAAGTGCAACAACAAAGATGTCTACAGGAGCCAGAAAGTTGAACAGATGAGATGAGATCAGATTTAGGTTCAGCTTCGTGGGTCGAATATGTTCAAGCATTTAAGTTAATCAGAGTCTGGTTGTCAGCAGCTCTCAGGGGGCTCATGCTAGTGCCAACAGCTGGATGTGCTGCAGGGTTCATGTTATGTTTGTCACTTTAAATCTGTGTGCTTTAAGTTTTGATATACGAGTGTAATTTATCATCATGTATGTGTGTAACAAATACACACTTCAGGTTAAATTGTCAATTGTTTGCACAGGGTTTGGTTCAGGCTTTGATGTACCAGAGACTGAAATGCAAAGAACATGCAAATAATATTCAAGAACATGAAAATACACAGGAACAGTTTCAGCTCAGTGTGTGTGTGTGTGTGTGTGTGTGTGTGTGTGTGTGTGTGGGCGAGCCCTGTGTGCAGTGTGCTGTATAAACATATATGTGTGTTTCCTGGACTCAGATGGAGGTGGCTTTAGGATTTAGGAAGCTTTAATTCCCTCTTTGAACAATTTAAAAACCTTTATTATCTCTGCATGGTCGCGTTACACACTGGAGCATTTTAGCATCAAGCCTTTGAATCAATTCGTGCTTGTGATATTTAAAGGTGTCAACAGGTAAAAGCAGGTTTGTAGAGATAAAGAAGACGGAGTGTACAGACTCAGATTAAAGCTGACGCATCAGAATCGGAGGCAGGTTTGTTGCTCAGGTTTTTAAATAGGAGGGAAACATTCACAGATGAGGAAGGCTGGAATAAAAAGAAATGTTTTCTCCGCTGAGATGACTGAAAGGTGCTCAGAAGGCTGCTTTCTGAAACAAGTAATGTTAGTAAAGATTATTATTTCACATTATTAATAGGGATGCACGATATTATCGGCACGTTGTCTGTTTCTACAGATTATGGCTTCAAAGTGACATATCGGCATCGACAGATATGTCATTTGTCTGCAGATATTTTCCGCCGATAAAACAACACTTTCATTCTGACAAAACGCTCGATGATTCCCTAAAATAGCTTGACGCAAGGCTACGACATTAACTCAGCACGAGTGTGTCTGCAGAAAGTCATCAACAATATAATAAAGCCTAAACAGTGACAGAAACTCGAGCCGATGAACAGAAGCTAAACTTTCACAACTCTTAACTAGCTCACAGTTCGCTCACATTCTCTTCATTTTACAAACACGCTGAAAATACGCTCGCAGCCAAAGCCGACGCTAACAGAGAGTAACATAAACATCAGAGCAAAACTAACTCACATATTCATGGACGCACACGATAGCAAGAGTCCGTCTGCGATCCCTGATGTCTCCGTAGCAGGTGCAGTAAACAAGTCCAGGCATGTCTCCCGCACTGCCGTGTTTCGGGGGGGATGCTGCATATCGGCTTATCGGATATTGGCAAAAAATCAACCTCGAGGTGCAAACTGAACTGTAGTTTGTGTGTTGCTCTGTTTAACGTTGATGTTATCGCGTGATTTCACAATCTTGCACGATAACGTAGTTCTCCCGCAATCTTTTGATATCGCTGCGTGGGCCAGTGCTCCGCTGCGCTCCGCTGCGCTGCGGATCAGACACGCTTCCTGTGGGCGAGGACTTGCGCCGTCTGACGGACCAGAACCGCGGCGCAGACGGAACGTGCCGGACGCGGATCCTGTGGGATCGAGGCGTAATTATTAAACGTGTGACGCTCTGCTACATGTGCAGCAGACAGTGCTGAGAGGAGTGTAAGCTATGCAGTCAGAGCGCCCTCTGCTGGAAAAACTACATGATGACACTGTTTCTGAATCATCCCACACAATTTCTGCTTTATATGTTCTGTAATAAAACTTTAATATTGATGCATAACTGAAAACATAAACAGGAGACGGATTTATCTGTGAGAGGAACAAGTCAGACGATAATATCTGTCGTGCATTAGAAGAACTGCGTGTGAGTGAGTGAAGAATCATTAACATAAAACCTTACCATAGAAAATATGTAAATATGTCTGTTTAGATATTTAAAGAGCTTCACAGTGTTGAAAAGGAAGGAGCAGACATATGGACGTGTGGAGTGTGAGATACTTCGATCAGACTTCAGAGGTTTAAACACGTTACAGGTCGTTTTTCCTCGACATGTTTTAATGAAACAAGATGGTGATATAAAGTGTGTACCTCCTCCTCCTCCTCCTCCTCCTCCTATAAATATCAGTGTGAATGTCTGTGATCAGCTCTCAGTGTCTCACACCTTCATCATGACCTCCTCTCTCACTGAGATCTCTTTACACACACATTTTTACACACTCACACTCTGTGCATGTGCTGCTCTATAAAACACGACACTGTTGTCCTTCTTTCAAACCATCAACTATGTGTAAATATGGGAAATATCAATTATCTACAGTCTGTCATTTACACCTCCTACATCTGCCCGACAACAGGGGAACTCTTGTTACTCACAGAGCTGCAGTTTATGTTGTTACTGCTTGTTTTGACCACCAGGGGGCAGCAGGACTTTACAGCAAGCTGACAGACACAAACATGTTATCAGCTTGTTATGTCATTTTTGCAACACAAAAACACAAACAGAACAGATAACATCCAGAGCAGCAGCTGCTGTGTCCTGTGAGCTTAAATCAGTGTTTTTCTGAATGGAGTCTGGTGTGTCTGCAGAGAGCGATGTAACGTCTGTGTGTGGTTAAAACAATCATCTTCCTCTGTAACAAAAAGGTCTATCTCTGTAGGGATCCTTTCTGTCATGTTGTCACACACTTAGAAGAACAATCTGAGCCTGTCAGTGGAAACAACAAGAACTTTTAGTGGACGACCTTTGACCCATCAAGGATTATGTTGCAGCCATTACAGCCTGTTTCACTGCTGCAGGTGTAATGCCATAATGTTTTGTACCTGTTATTCATGTAGAGTTTAAAGAACACTGATCTACATTTTAAATCATGTCAGATTTTTTCTGTAGTTTCTGATTTTGCATCATCACAGCTTCGGGAAAGGAAGTGACTTTACTCGACTTGAACCATTCGTCGATTGATCTCTAAGTTAACGGACAGATAATTATCTGTAACTATTTTATTGACCGATGAATCGTTTCAGTCTTTTTTAAGTGAAACTGTGGAACACCTGCTGATTCAGCCTCTTTAATGTGAGGACATGGTGCTTCTCCTGGACAGTGATGACAGTAGACGTCACTTTAGATGCTGAGAAACACTTTTAAATTAAAAACTCTTGTTATAAAGATATCAGCAGAAATAATTTGTCGTGCCGTCAAATCTCTCTGCGCTAAAATGAAGCTTTAAGCACAGCTGTGAACTCCAGGGTGAGCTGTTCCACCTGCAGAGACCTGGATGTCACCGACAGAGAAACTCAGAGAGAAAAACTGTTTTAGCTGCGACAGAAACAGAACTCAGGACTGAAATAACCCTCAGCAGGCCGGCGTGTGTGTGTGTGTGTGTGTGTGTGTGTGTGGGTGGGTGTGTGTGTGTGTGTGTGTGTGTGTGTGTGTGTGTGTGTGTGTGTGGGTGGGTGTGTGTGTGTGTGTGTGTGGGTGTGTGTGTGTGTGTGTGACCTTCAGCGTGGAGTCTCAGTTTTATTTACAGTGCTGTGTGTTTGTGTGGAGCAGCTGTGTGCGTCCTCGGCTCCTTCAGCAGCTCGTGTCTCTGCAGTCGCGCCGTCAGTGAGTGATGTCATAATGACACAAACATCAGCTCCTCAAGCCGTCGACGCCGCTCTGCTGGAAACGTGTTGAACATTTGTGATGAAGTCACATAAAGCGAGACGCAGCAACGCTCCACAGAGCTGTGGTCGATCGTTTTGAAACAAACGTCGAACATTTTCAGCTTTCAGCGTCTTTAAAGTTTGTTTTTGCTGCTTTTTGTCTTTTAATCAATAAAACTTTTCCTCACAATGATCTGTAGATTAACTGTACATTTCAGCCCAACAACAACAACGACAACGACAACGACAACAACAACGACACACCTTCTGACAACTTGTAAACAAAGTTGAAGTTTGAAAGTCTCAGAAATGAAACCAGAACAGCAGTCCAGTCTGTCAGTCAGAAACGTCACCTTGTCACTGCCATGAGAACAATAAGAAGATGTAACTCATAAAATCATTGTGTTGTTTTCATATAAAAATTATAATAAACTTTATTTAACGAGCTCTTTTCAAAAAACAGAAAGAAAGGAAGTTAAATAAAAACGACCTTTAACTCAGGTTCATGATTCACGTCTCCATCAGTGAACTGTTCCTCCTCTCTGTCTCCCTCTGCTGGACACTTTCATTAGTGCTGCCCTGCATTCAGTCACCTTTGCCCTCAGAGCTTCCTTCTGTCCTCTCACCTTTAACCCTTTCATGACGAGCTAATAAAAGTACTTTTTTTTTTGTCTCTGTTGGAGGTGGAAACACAAAATATACTGTGACTCTGAAACTACACGTGGAAACACGCAGCCAAAGTGAAACGATTTCACTTCAGAATTTAATCTGTTCACAAATTTCTGACAAAAAGTCACAAAAATAAGTTTAATTTTTCAAGCTGACTGATTTTAACTGAATCGATTCGTTATTGAATTTAAGTTCTTCTGAAGCCAAACTTCTGATTCAACTTGTTTTTGGGCTACGGAAGCCCTGAGCGGACATTCATCCATACATTGTATTTCCTCTGTTTTCCTGTGATAACGAGTCATTTCAGTTGTTTTCTCCAGATGTCGACTTATTGATCTCGTTATCTCGAGATATCAAAGCTGGTTTTCTCGTGATTACGGGATAATAATCGATAGAAACAGAACAACCGGCTGCTCACTGTGATGTCACAGAGCAGGACATGCAGCCGTCGCCCACGCTGAGGAGGTCCGTTCAGCCTGTTTGTTTTAGGGGGATACGAGTTTTTAAGTCGACAAGATTAATAAGTCGAGATCTCAATAGAACAACTGAAATCGTTATCACGGGAAACAGAGGACATACAATGTATGGCTGCATGTCCCCTCAGGGCCTCCGTACATCCCTGTAACAAACTGTTCCGCGTTGACAGACATTGATACGTTTATATTTAACAGTATAAACTTCTATATTTGGCATTCACGTCCTGCTAAACAAAGCTGTCAGCTGTGCGTCAGGATCAGACCGCAGACTGGAGCAGGCAGATAAAATGAGTGAGTGTATTGATCCTGCGTTTGTGCTTTTAAACAGAACCCGTTTTATCTTGGTCTTTGGATGTTTTGGACAGAACCTTCCTGCTGCCTGGCGTGCGTCCTCCAGCCGCCTGCCGCCGGGTTTTACAGTAAAGAGGTGCACTTTATAAATATCCTTCACTAAACATGTTAACACAAGCAAAGAACACGTGAGCACAAGGTCTGTAGTTCAGCGTCTTATTCAACACTACAGTCTGCATGTGTGTGTCTGCTGACAGAGTCATGGCTCAGCTTCATTATCATGTCGGGAGTTACAGATGACATCATCATCCTGTCATGTGTTCTCACATTATCTTCATGGTTCTCTGTGGAACATCATGATGGAAACTAAAGGGTTAAAACAACGCTGAACCAAAGCCTGCCGCCTACATTACCCACAGTGCACCTCTTCTTCCTGAGACAGTCTGTTCTGGGTTTTGGATGCAGCTGCAGATCAGTGAGGACGCGTTTAAAGCTGCTGCTTGTTTTCAGAGTCATGAATGTTTCAGCAGAACAGTTACCAAACACTGCTGTGTGTGTGTGTGTGTGTGTGTGTGTGTGTGTGTGTGTGTGTGTGTGTGTGTGTGTGGTTGTGTGTGTGTGTGTGTGTGTGTGTGCGCGCGCAGGAGATCAGCTGACTCATAGCAGTGTGTGAGCTGTAGTTCTCCTGGTGTCCAGCAGGTGGCGGTGTTTCTCCACTCTTCTCTGTTCAGTGTGATGTCATCAGAGGCTGCAGCTGATTGGTCCATCACTGATTCAAACTTTATTGATCACACTCAGAGACACAGAGAACAAACACTTTTAGGACGTTTATATTTAAATATAATCAAAGAAGTGATAACAAACAAAAACAACGATATAAACCAAATAATTTTATCTGAACAAATATATTAAAATTAAAAGTAAAAATGTGTAACAACAGGAGATGAATGAGATAGTTACAGATATTATATGTTATATAATAAACTGAGTAAATACATGAAATATATATAATATAATATTTATACTGAGGGAAGATTCTGCTACAGATTCTGTTCAATGTCAGCAGCTGATCGTCTGTCATGATAATTTATTATCATTATATATATATATATATTGA